>NC_056616.1:27683276-28003276 GCF_018340385.1 Cyprinus carpio | reverse complement strand
CCAGATTGAACTAAAAGTGAATTTGGAGGAGTGGCGATCAACTGTTCAAGGAGCTGACCAACAGTGACCCAGGATGACCTCTGCTCGTAACCGTTATACTGATGCTCGTTTCACTGCAATTATCAGATCTGATTCTCTCCAAATGAATCCGCTGACCTGACCTGCAATATAGACACAGACAAATGACACTATTACAAGCTCTGAATGAGGCTGTACAAACTGTGAAAGTGACCTAGTCTGTAGATTTATGAGTCCTGTCCCCTGTAGGAAGACATCGGTCGGATCAAAAAGGCTGTTTACTGCATTTTCCATAGCGTACTGTATTGGATGAGCTTAGTGATGGCTTAATAATTTGACGTGATGATATAAGAGATACGTGCTCTGCCGTTGCAGGTAATGAACATCAGAAAGGTGCTGAATCGACTGGACAAACCTCAAGGGTTGTACCCGAATTACCTGAACCCTAACAGTGGACAGTGGGGCCAGCGTAAGTCCACAAACATACACACACATACTGAAGAACTTCAGGAGAATTCATAGAAATGTAATATTCTAATTAAGTTTTCTCGGAAAATGTCATGATTAAAATGAGCGTCTTTATCCACAAGTTCAGTGCTTTCTCTGAGTGGAATTAATGTGCAAGTGTGTTTTTCTTAGAGATCTGATTTGTATAAAAAACACTCTTGTGGTGACTGTTTTTGTCACTGGTATTTGTAAATATAAATATATGTGTGTGTTTGTGTGTATTATATCAATATATGTAATTTATTTATATATATATATATATATATATATATGTGTAAAATACCTGAGGGCAAAGCAGAACATAGTTTTCTTGCAACGGAGTTTCTTTCAAAACTTTAAAACTTTGGCAAAACCAGTGACAATTTATTCCTATAGGAGCCTGGGAACTTTTAACCATGACTTTGCTCACCAGCAGACTGATAGAAACTTTGTGTCTTCATTTGGTGTTGCCGATTAGAGCCAGCCTTTGACATTTTTGGGTGTGATCTGGAGCAGACGGTCTGTGGGCGTACCGTATGAGACTGAGGCTAAACCGCTGGCAACCCTGACACTGTCAATAAATGTCGACTTTCTTCATTTTGCTTTCAGGGTTAATTATGCAACACAGGCAGAAATATACACACTCTTTTCCTTACATTCATCCTCTAGATGACACACACATCAGTAGTTTGGGATGTTTTATGCTGGTCCCGCAGCATCTGAGGCCTTCTCTGCCGCATTAGCTAACTTTCGTGCCATCCTCGCTCCGAGGGTTTTATATTGGCGGCTTAGCGTGGAGAGCAGCACTGTTTCAACTTCATGGTCAGCGATGACGCAAACGTTTGATGATGAAGAGCCAGAGGAGAACAAAGATTCTGCAGTGTGTGTAGTCGGGATAACGCAAACGCATGAATTCTGATGGAACGGAGCGAAAAAAGAGGGAGGCTTTTGAGCTGTCAGAATGTAGCAATCCGAAAACCAGTTTTCTTTTTTGTGCATCAGACCAAGTCCTTTTTTTTCCGCTTTGACAAAAGTCGTTTGTTTAGACGATCGTAAACAAAAATGATCTGAGATGGCAGCAGGCCGCAAGGAAGATGGGATAATAACGTACGGCTGCAGTTAAAAATAGCTGTCAGTCTTTTTGCTTCACACAAGTAGCCCAGAACAGTCCTGAAGGGCTTTCCATATGGGTCAGTTGTCATGTTTGGGTTTGAGCAGCTAGTAGCTCAAGGGTTGACCTTAATGAAACAACAACATGAATCAACCATCCTACATATTCCACAGTCTACCCTCCTTTTACCCTTCCTCGCATTTATCTTCTTTTCATTTCTCATTATCGTACATCAAACTTAGTTTACATTGTCAGAAATTCTCGTTTCAAAGCAGACCGTCTCTTTCCGGTTTACCCTCATATGTGCGACATTTTTTTTTTTTAATTTTACAATTAATTTATTCATTTATGTAGTTTTATTTGATGTTGCTAAATAAAACTACATCACATAGTAGTTTTATTTAAATGTAATTAATGAAATTGCTAAAATTTAATTTTAATTACAAATTCTTTAAAATATAGTATTTGTAAAATTATTAACGATTAAATATTTTTCATAATTTAAATTTAATTGTAATTATTTCCTAGAATTTATTTTAATGAATGTCATTCACTCAGCCACTCATTTTTTTTCCAAACCTGTATGACTTTCTTAGGCGGAATAAAAAAAAAGTTTGGTTTCTTTTCTGTGTGTGTCTGTGTGCATGTGCATACAATAGAAGTCAGTGGTGTTCAGTGTTTTGATTTGACAAAAACAGTTTAGCCATCCTTCAAAATATCTTTAGAGTTTCACAAAAAAAAAAAAAATGTCATACATGTTTGGAATAAATAATACAATTTTAAGTAAATAATAGCAGAATATTGCACCCAAAAATGAAAATAAATAAAATAAAATAAATTATTTATTTACCATAATGTTATACACAAAAGAAAGTGTGATGGTGTGTGCACACCAAAAGCAAATTCAATTATTTGCAGATTACATACAAAGTCAATACAAAGACACGAATAGACCAAAATTTGCGTGGGGTGATGTAAATTGAGTGATGCGATTGCAACAAATGTAAGGTATTCACCTCAATCGTGTCTTTTGCGAAAGTTGAAAATTTTAACTTGAGCGGGAAATTCGCATGATGCATTGTCACGCCAGCCAATTGGTGAAGAGCTTATTGACGCATCCGGTTGTATCAGAAAACAGAGGAGAGCAAGTGCAATGTTTTTATACACGCGAGTGATGCGAAAAACATCCCGCGTATTTGAATATTCGCTTTGCTTTTGGTGTGCAAACACCATTAGGCAGAATATTTAAGCTGATCTTTTCCTTATGAAAAAATTAGTTAGTGATTTGTATTGTCAAGCTCCAGAATGGACAAAAATGTCTCACAGAAATAGTCTATATAAAAGGTTTCTGAAGCCACGTTGCTATGTTGTCGCATTGCATTTGTAGCCTCACCCACGGTGAAATCGTTTCACATATATTTGCATAGACAAAAAATATGTTCTGATTGGCTGTAATTTAGTCATTTTGAATTTTGCTTTTGGTGAGGACTTACTGTGTTGTGACTATGGATGAAATGTGGGGCTGTGAGCATCTGACATGCATGAGGTCTGTTTCATGGCTGCTCTGTGTGCTTCAGTGCTGCACAGAGAGGCTTCACATTTTCCCAGTGTCTGTTGTGTAAAAAGCTCAGCTGGTCTTCAGGTTTTTCTCAGGAAGCACTGCCAGAGCTGACAGCAAAACTCCTGTTTCCTGCTGTCAGGCTTTTACCAACAGAAAACCTCACAGGTCCTTTGCACAATGAAGCCCTCTTACCACCAACACGGGTGAAATTTGGAGTTTCTGTGTGGTGTGTGTGAACTGTTATTATGACAAGTGGGGAAAAGTCATCTTATGTGCTTAAGAAGTTAAATCAGGTAGTACAAGGGTGCTCAAAGTCTGGCCCGCGGGCAAATCCAGTCTGCCATGAGTTTATCAATGACCTCCTGTTAAAGTCTAAAGGTTTTTTTTTTTTTTTTTTTTTTTTTTTGAGAATTTAATCGCTGCTTCTGTGTCTGTACTGCAAGAGAATGAAAAGACCTCTCCTGTTATAATGACTAAAGCACTGCAAAAAAAAAAAAAAAAGTGATATAGTTTTGTTGTCACTTTGGTTGCGGCGTGGCCTTTTGTTGTAACATTCTATTTTTAGTGCACTTTTATTTAAATTACACTACCATTGAAAAGTGTGTGGTCAGTATTTTTTTGTCAGGGAGACATTGAAGTGAAATAAAGCCTTTTATATTGCTACAAAAAAATGTTTTTTTTTTTTTTTTCAATTAAATATTGTTAATTATCAAATCAAAAAACTTGAATTATTTCTGAAGGGTCATGTGACACTAAAGACTGGAGTAATGGCTGCTGAAAATCCAGCTTTGCCATCATAGGAATAAATTACATTTAAAAAATGTAATAAAATAGAAAACAGCTTTTTTAAATTGTAATAATATTTCATAATATTATTGTTTTTACTGCATTTTTGATTATATGAATGCAGCCATGGTGAGTATAAGAGACTACTCTTAATCTTACTGATCTCACCCTTTTATATGTACTTTTAATTGATAACCATAATTAGACATGCTTTTTGATTAATAAAATTTAATTTAACCATTAAAAAGGAGTCGAGAAAAATGTAAACGGAAAAAAAAAACGGAATATGGACAAATTAAAATGGAAAAAATGGAATTAGGAAAAAAAATCAAAAAGAATTTGGGAAAAAATAAAACTGATTTCATAGGGCCCTACATATTCATTCACAGAAGGTTTCTAAATTCATTAAGTCTTATTTCATTTTAATTGTGAAGAATTTGAATATGCAAATACTGTCATCATGATTGATTTAAAAGGACAGACCTTTTACAGCATGTTCAAATGTGTGCATTTAATTTAGTAACCTAAAATTAAATAAAACATATCATGATGCATCCAATTAGAATGAGATGGTGCCATTATGGATTTTACAGGGGAATTATAGGTGAAAGTTTCTTTGAATATTAAGTTGTGATATATTTGTGAAGGTTGAAGACATTTAAAGATGAAACATTTACAAACTGACAGCGTTTTTGAAGTTGTAAGAACTATAAATGCATTTGTACGAAAGAGCCTTTTCACTTTGACTGCATTGTTCTGGGAAATGAAGAGGCTCTGACCAGAACTTACGACTGGATATAAATACAAGGCTGATGTAGCACATGTAGCTGTAATTGTTGTTACTGCATGCTTTAAAACCATATGAATATCAAGGATCGGCTATTAGCAGGTCATTTTATTCATTGGCCCCTGGTGCACATTTTGGCCCATGAGCTGCATAATTTGAGTATCCCAGAGGAAGATTAACAAAAATTTGCCTAATTCAGAAATTTAGCAAAATGGGTAGCATAAAAGCCCCTTTGACATTTGAAATAAGACTTTAAACTAAAGCAGAATGCTTGTTTTTCCTTTCTGTGCATTTTCTCTGAATAGTAGCATGTCAGTATATTTTTTTTTTTACGGTTGTCTGAACTGACACTTGATTCCTCTTGACGTATCTATCACAAAAACAAATGCTTAATGAGGTATAAATATTCATGAGCTTGATCATCAATCAGACAATCACACAACAGTACTGCTTCTCGATCCACAAATTCTCATCTCTCACACACAGTGGACCGGACAGCACTGAACACACTGCCCCATTCACAAGCCACCTGGAAACACACACACACGTTTCATTTCTCCTTACACGCACATACCTAACTGAAGGATTTTACTAGATAAAGCATACACAGCACATAGTTCAGATATCAAATGAATGCGTATATGGGATCTTAGTGCTTAAAGATCATGTACAGTAACTCAATCTTTGTAAAATCTCATTTAAATGATTTATGTGCACAATTACAGTAGAAAAATGTACTACATTTCACTTTCTGTATGAAGATTTGTTTCTATTCTTGTATTCATTCAGAGCTCATTTAAGTATATTTTTGTAATAAAATATCTTTCAGTGTTGACGTTGCTTTAAGTAATGTTCTCTGATTATTACTGCTGCTCTTTTGAATGTGAAGCACTACAGGTTCGCTTTTTGACATTTGCACAATTCAATTCCAGCATTTGTTAACAAACTGTAAAAATCGCTGAGATGAGAGCGTCTCTCTAAATCTCTCGTACTGCGTGTGTGTGTGTGTGTGTGTGTGTGTGTGTGTGTGTGTGTGTGTGTGTGTGTGTGTGTGTGTGTGTGTGTGTGTGTGTGTGTGTGTGTTATTCTGTTTAAAGCAGACTATTGTGCTGCGCGCACATGAATGTAGGAAGAGTTTTTCACACACTCTGCTGTTTTCGCTGTGTTGCAGATCACGTCTCGGTTGGAGGCTTGGGGGACAGTTTTTACGAGTACCTGCTGAAGGCCTGGCTCATGTCAGACAAAACTGACGAGGAGGGAAAGAAGCTTTACTACGATGCCCTGCAGGTAAAGTCCAATGTTACAGAGCGAGAAAAGGCCCAGAGAAATGTTACACTCTACTGGCCATTTGATCAAATGCTGACTAGACAAGAGCATCCTTGACATCCTTGTTTTTGGAGGAGACCTGCAAGCTAAAGTGACTTGTGTCTGCAAAATAGTGAGGATACAGACTACTTCAGTGTCCGATAGGAACTCAGCACCAACACAATCTCGAGTTGATACCAGGGTTGAGTGAAATTGTGAATTTGAGAATTGGGTCCCTTTCAGTTCATGAATGTGAATTCTAATTTGATTTGTCCACATCTCGCAGGATGTTGGATTGAAATGACAAGAAGTGGAATTTACTGAATTGCAGTGCATTCGAAGATTGGACATATATTAGTCAAATAAAACAATTACATAATTATTTTTGACCTGAATTGTAGAATAGCTTTTTTTAGGTTTGACAGTTATTCTAAACTGAGCAAACCCAGTATTGTCAAAACAATTAATACACAAATTAATCAGTAATTTTAATTTTCACACATAATTTTCAGATAACTAAAATAAATGTAAAAAAATTTACAATCTGGTGAATACACATTAAAGTTTGTCTGTTTTAAAGAGTAAAGTAATACAGTCTAGAAGATTACCATAAAATCAAAGCTATTGAATTAAATATAATGCAAAAAAATTAGTTTTATTTAATTATATAGCTAATATATAATACTATAGTTATCAGTAAAAACATTGATTGTGTATATAATCTTTTATAATGTTTCTATATATATATATATATATATATAGTATATATATATATATATATATATATATATATATATATATATATATACTGTTAAAACTGTTAAGTTTGTTATTTTTTTTTTATTTATTCACCATTAAATTTAAATTTAAATTGCAAGTCTGTAACCGGTTTGCCAATTCAGTTCTCAAGGTTTTTTTAAATTCTTTTTATTTCCATAATATGGTCCATGATACGAATGAATTAGAGAATTCATTTTTAACCTCACAGCTTGTTTATCATTCACAAATTAAATTTAACATCTTGTCAGACTAAAGTTGATTTACTAGAATAATGGAAGTGGTTGTTCTGTAGGTTTGAATGTTTTTCGCTCTTAAGTTTCAAGTGTCCAATTTTTCCAATATGAATATTGAAAGTGTTTGCAAATTTTGGTCTGTTGTTCAAGCTTGAGCCAGAAATTTGTCCTCTGTGGGTCTCAAGGTTGTGAGTTGGAATTCCTTTTCATAGTGTCCAAATGTAGAAAAGTTAAGTTTATGTGAGTTTGTGTATGTGAGTGTGTGTTTGGGAGTTTATGTGTGTACATGTATACGTGTATGAGTGTAAGCTGCCAGTAGTGTTGTTCTGCTGGAGCCGTCCGTGAGAGCTTTGGAAAGCTGCTGCAGACTGATTGTTACAGACCACGAACTCAATCCTCACTTTCATTAGAGAGGGCCATCTCAACCTGTCTAAGATAATGCTGTCCCTCTGACCGTCTGTCTGGGTGCCTCCCCAGAGTGACTCGAACCCACACACACACACTTTGGACTCCAGGCCAATCATCCAGGAAAAGAAAAGTGCATTATGTCGGTCACTTTCAGAGAAGGCTTACAGCACAGCCGTTCTGTCCACCATTTTACCCAGGCATTCATTACAGCTACAGAAAGCTCTTTATCAGGCCTTTAACTCTCTCTCTGTACAGCCTGATTTACACTAATTTATCTCACTAACCATGGATAGGCTGCTCAATCATCTTATTTCATCCAAACCTCTCAGCTGTGGTATTCGATTATTTGCACCGTTGGGAAAAATAAGGACATTACGGCAATGACCGGTTGACGTACTGTATGGCAACAGATTGAGTTCAGTTTGTTAGAGCAATGCTAAATACTCAAGTTTTCATTTTTGTTGCAAACAGTGTTGGGGAAGCTGCTTTGCAACTGCCTTTCTGAGCTACAAACTGGCATTCAGGCAGTTGGTCTGTTATTTGTTTTTCTTTTATATTTATTTTTATTTTTGGTTTGGTTGGAGATATTCTGATGATACTCATTAATGTCATCTGTTTTTTTTTTATTTATTTATTTTTATTTTTTATATTATTTAAACCATTTAAAAATATTCAATATATTATTTAAATTATTTATATATAAATGTTTTACTATTTATATACTGCTGTAGTATTTATGACTATATTTTCAACACAAATGATTTTAATAGCTTTAGTTTAAAAATAAACAGCACTGATTTCAATCATTTTTTACTTTCATATACTTTTTTTAGTTATACAAATTCTTTTTATGCAGAATATTTGAGGTGATCCTGGACTTTAAGGCTTTAGTTTTGACGAAAATACCTTCCACTTAGTGATTTATGTTTCCCTGTTCTGCGGCAGGAGAGTAGTTTTTCAGTAGCTGTGGTGTTTCATGCATCCCTTCACACTCTTTTTTCATTTGGTAATAAAATAATTAGAACTCAAATCAATATTTATGTCCATTGATATGTACATTGGCACAGGAGTAAATACACAGGATAATGAACAGTCTGTCACGATCACCGTATTAAACTCTTCAGAGTGATACAAGATCCAGAATCGAATGCTTGAATCAGAGAGAGTACATTCTAAGAGGAGATGTTTGATTCTTTACTCATCTTACTCTGTAATACAATTAGACAAAACAAGCATCTATGCTGCTACATGTTGCATACATCAGTGCATTATTATGTTCAGTCAAGATACTGAAAAAAGAAATGCTATGCTCTTGCTGTAACTACTTTTAGTTTCCCCAAAACAACCGGTGCCATATTTATGATGAAATAGAAGAACCAAAGAGAGTGAAGTAAAAAAAAAAAGCATCAAGCACTTGACTTTGGTCTCCAGTTTTCCATTTAAATGCACAGAGGCTTTTTTTTCCCAGACAGATAAGAATCTCATTTCCCATGTGTGCGATGCTTCTGTAAATACACAACACTGGCACACACAGCTGTGACCCTGATCTCTGCTATGATCTAACTTACTTCGGGCCTTGAACTGTTCAGATGATGCTTTTGAGAGAATGAAATCACTCCAAAGTCTTGAATGTCTCCCTTTGTGTTAGGCAAACAAAACAAATGCAAACAAGGACAAAGTTCCTTTTAACCCACACAGTATGAATAACCACAGAGAGAAGAAATTGACATTAAAAACCATTTAAAGTGAACTCTGGTTTTATTCTCTGTTCTGTGTGCAGGCGATTGAGAAGAATTTGATCCGTAAGTCAAGTGGAGGGTTGACGTATATCGCTGAATGGAAAGGCGGACTCCTGGAGCATAAGATGGGTCACCTGACCTGCTTCGCCGGTGGTATGATCGCTTTAGGGGCGGACGGAGGCCCTGATGATAAGACGGGTCACCAGATGGAACTGGCGGCTGAGATCGCCCGCACGTGTCACGAGTCTTACGCCCGAACAAGTGAGTGGGAGAACTGCTTTGAAAATGTTGAAACAAAAATGTTAAACATTTTCAGCAATAAATAAACAAATGTGTTTATATATATATATACATATATATACATTATAATAATATATATATATATATATATATATATATATAGATATATATATATATATATATATATATATATATATATATAATATACATATACATATATACATATACATATATATATATACATATATATATATATATATATATATATATATATATATATATATATATAATAACATTTTATTAAATTTATTTATAAATGTATGATTTTATTTATTTATTTGAATTTTTTTTTTTTGTAAAGTATTTCAATTGTAAATTATTTACAGATTTTTTTTTTTTTTTTTTTTTTTTAAAATTGCTGTGTAACAATAATAAGAATTGCATTAAGAATAATGAGAATTGCAAATCTAAAGCACTTAAAGGTAAAAGAGAAAAATGATGCAGATATATAAGTAATAAAGTAATGATTTGTTTTTGGGGGTGGTTGTAAGATGAAAACAAAATAATGATCTTAAATTCATAAATATTTGAATTATAGTTTTATTAGCTGTTTTTGCAGAACATTTTTCTCTTTGTCCGACATGCCTGTGGAGTATGTAATGTGTTTTTACACATCTGTGCTGGTTACTAGACAAGTTGTTTGTTTTGCTGACTCTGTTCAGTACCAGTATGATATAATACAGATCCTAGTGAGAATTATAAAGTGCTCACCCGAAAGTGAACTATTCTGTCTATAATAGTCACATGGCCATTGTAGAGACTCCCTAAATCCACTGCTGTTAACCCTGAACACACACACACACACACACACACAAATCCCTTGTTAAACACACACATACACAGTCATCACCGGCATGTTCATAATGCTTAGGTATTTTTAGCGACCACAGATTATCAAAGGTCCAGATTATGTCACAGGCCCTAATCCACCACATCCAAACAGTGTTTCTTTTCATCTCAGGAACAATGTAATCCCATAATCCCTTGTCAACATGAACGTTTAAGCGATGAATTTGACAGCATGTGTGTTTCAGGTATGAAGCTGGGTCCCGAGGCCTTCCGTTTCGACGGCGGTGTAGAAGCCATCGCCACACGGCAAAACGAGAAGTACTTCATCCTGAGGCCGGAGGTCATCGAGACATACATGTACATGTGGAGGTTCACCCACGACCCCAAATACAGACAGTGGGGCTGGGAGGCGGTGCAGGTGAGAACTGTCGCATCACTAATTACGTAACGGCACCAGTTTGTGACTGGTAAACACGTTGCCACATTAGGCCCGGGATGTTGGCCAGACTGTGAGTCACAGCGAGGCTTTATCCCTGCCCTCAGACGCTCCCTGCACTTCAGCGCAGCAGGATTAGAGACAATGGAGACCGCCAGGATCTCACAGCCTTGTAATTGTATCATAATGACTTCAGATTGCCATTGTGATGTGTCTATCCCTTCAGGCGATACATCACATCTCCTCCTCCCTCGCTCTCCCTCCGCCATCTATTCCTCTCTCAGAAAAAATGTGCTGGCTTAACACTCACTCAATGATAAGCTTGAATCTTTGCTTCAAAAACTACTTTATCAAATCTTCATTATCTTAAAATGTCCCTTTTCACACTCTTTTCAAATAAATAAATAAATATGTCATAATGTCATGGTGCTCATATTTAGGGTTTGGTATTCATACAAATTCCTAAACCTTAAATTGTCCCACACAGTTTTTGCTGTCTTCAATCATGAGACTCCTTGAGGTGATCTGTTCTATTCATTTTCTGTGTGTTTGGACTTATCATTTTCTTACGATTAAAAAAAGCTGAAAATCGTAAAGGCTAAGGAGGAGCCCAAGACATTTGTCTAGAGACTAGAATATCCTAAAGCAAGAGTGGGCAGCTCTCACCCTCATCAAACATAAGCTAAACAACCCAAATAAGACCTTAATATTTACTATAGGCTACAATTACAGGTTGAAGGTAAACTCTTAAGGAAATCTTGAGGGCCTTAATGCTTGTGGGATGGGGGTCTTCTGACTTGGTCCAGTAAGCACCTTTGCATCTGTGTCCTGTCTCTGAAAATGAAAAGCAGTCTACATGACACTTGCTAGGAATGTGTAAAACTATTACATTGATACTGACAGGTAGATTTGTATCTCTGAATATCAGGCTCTGGAGAAGTACTGCAGGGTGGAGGGGGGTTACAGTGGAGTGAGAGACGTCTACGCTAACACTCCCAACCATGATGACGTGCAGCAGAGCTTCTACCTGGCCGAAACACTCAAGTGAGTACAGAGCACACAAACAAACATATTCATTACAGTTGTACATAGTTATATTATGATTATTATTATTAATTTTTATTTTATTTTTATTTATTTTTTTGCATTATAGTAATATAAATTTTTGGGAGGTTGGGACAAGATATGTATTAAGATATGTAAGATATTAATAATTGCAGGTATCAAGTTATTTACATACTATCCCGGATAGCACACTCAATAGGATAAAATTTCCTTAAGTTTTAATCTTTTCAAAGTCCACTATCAATCAAGCATATTTTACTAGACTGTAATACTTCTTTCCCTTTGAGGAACTTTTATTCTGTTGCTATTTAAAAAATAAAATAAAATAATAATCAAGTAAACCTGAAAGGGTTTTTAGAAAAATGCATCTTAAACATCTTTAGTTTTATTTTTGAATAACAAAACCTGGCGTTTGCCATAAATATAGCCATTGAAGGTGGCATGGTGTTACTGGCATTAAACTCATTTCTCCCAAGATTAAATATTAGAAAGAAAGAAAGAAAGAAAGAAAGAAAGAAAGAAAGAAAGAAAGAAAGAAAGAAAGAAAGAAAGAAAGAAAGAAAGAAAGAAAGAAAGAAAGAAAGAAAGAAAGAAAGAAAGAAAGAAAGAAAGAGAAAGAAAGAAAGAGAAAGAAAGAAAGAAAGAAAGAAAGACTACTGTGTTTATGTACTATGGCAATTGTAATGGTAATCAGAATCAGAATCAGAAAGAGCTTTATTGCCAAGTATGCTTACGCATACAAGGAATTTGTTTTAGTGACATAAGCTTCCAGTACACCAGAGACAACAACAACACAAAACACAAAAAAACAAATTGCAAATAAATAAATTTGTATGAACAGTTGTGCTATAGATGACAATGGATTAGAATAGAGTAATATGCAGAGATGTACTTGGATGGAGGGGTAACAAATAAATATAAGAATATTGCACATTTTTTGCATAAGTGGGGAACATGTAATGTGTGTTAAATGAATGCTGATTCACATAAAATAGTTCTATTATTGTAATTTGTAAAATTGTATTGTATTAATGAGAGTCATCAGTCAGAATAATGAGGGGGGAAAGTATGAGAATTTGGGAAACTGTGCTTAATTGTCATAAAAATAATGTTACAATGCAAGACGACATATGATTAATGGTCTTCATTTTCTTCATGCAAAATGTTATGAAGGCTATGTCTTTTGATTTTGGGGTAAAATAAGCTTGTAAACTCATCTTTATATCGCCGAGCACTGAGATGGAGTCAGACTGGAGCTTCTGAGTTTCACAAACCTCTTGCCCTTTGGTTTGCAATATATAGGCATGTTAAGAGACTGAGACTAACTTGTGATTCTGCAATGACTGACTAAAGGAGAGGAAAGCTCTTTACTCAGAATGCATGAATTGAGCCATTTCTCTGTTGAAGCGAGAATCGTCAAGGTGAAATGATTGAGACACAAGACTGACAGCTGGAACTCATCAAGTCAATTACTTTATCAGGGCCCAAAATGAAGAGCTGCAGAGTCAGCGAGGTCGCTATGCTCTTCTGTATCCCGTATCCCAGCTCTCCAGTCCTCCCATTTGATTGCATTCTAAGAGGAAATCACTGTTCGAGTCTCATCCTGCCACGCCAGACAGAGGCTCTCCATTTCTCCTGCCTTTAGTACTCTGGAGGAGCACTTGCCCTTTGGCCAGGAGGAGTGCAGTGCACACAATTGAGCACAGAAAAGACTTAGCAATTCTTTAAGAGAGAGAGAAAGAGAGAGAGCGAGAGAGAGAGCGCGCACATCCAGAAACCCCTGCTTTCAACTTTTGCCACTCTGGTTGTTTCTCATTCTGTTGTTGCTTCTGGCTTGCGTTTACTGCTTTTTGCACAGTAAGTGCGTATTAAGTAATGATTCTTCTTTAGAGCCAGACTGTCTGGCGAGCTGAGGGATCAGAGTTTCCTGTTCATGGAAATGCTCTCAATGTGTTTGTGGGCATGACTGTGAGCATGTGACTTTAACAAGCCCACGACATCTGCTCTGCTCCACATGCTGAGCCACCACAAAAGACAAAAAAAATGGAATTTGATTATCATTTACTCTCCATCATGCCTTTCAAACCTGTATGACTTTCTACCGTGGAAAAGAAGGTATTTCAAAGAATCTCAGCTTTTTTTTTTCATGCAAAGAGACAAAACAAATTGGCTGAAAATAGTGGTGAACCAATATATCAGCTGAAATATATATTACATTGTTTTTTTTTTAATTATCATTTTAAATTTGACAGAACTTGTAAGTAAAGTTAGTAAAGGGTATATGAAAAGGTATTATAGCATATTGTTAGTAACAGAATGGCAAACACTAAATACCTTCACATGTACCGTCTACATTCAGCTAATGCACATTTCATTTGAACAAGTCTTTGAATATTTAATAAACGTTTTAATTCCACTATTCTGTGTTTAACGATCAGTCTGTGTGAATAAACAGACAGACATGGACTATAATAGAGTTACAGAATCAAGTAGTTGCCATCTGAATAAATATATATTTTTATTTTTTTCAAGTTGAATTTTTTTTCCTTTATTAATCCTTTTCAAATTTTATAATTTAGTAAATATTATGTGCAATAATTTCATTTAATTTTAATCAGTTAATCAATCGTTTATTTATAAAGCACATTAAAAAAACTGTAAAAGCACACCAATGTGCTGTACAAAAATAGAAATGCATTAAATACATAAGTAATGTAATATAGGTATTAAAAAGAACATCATAAAAATATATGCATGCATGTTTAAAGCTGTAAAGCATATCATATGTGCTCGTATATTAAGTAGGTCTTAGGATGTAAAGTGTTATGCATTTTCTAACTTTATCTTTAAAATAAATAGTGTGATATCATTTATATATCATCTTTATATCGGCCAGCTCTCTAATACATCATCTGCCATCAAAAAAATATATTGGTTGACCACTAGATAAAACCCAATGATTAATTTTGTCCTGTTTTGGTAATCTTTTCTTCGTTTTTGATTGCATATTCTGTGGCTTTGCATAGTAAAACCATGACACCTCCATTCAACTATATCCATCATTAAATATGGCCCAAAATAAAATATAAAAGTGGTTATCAGCCTGATGGTTGTTGGGTCCATTTCACTTGCAGATGCAGTATGACCTCTTGTGACCTCTGTCATTTTTATTTGCCATTCACCTTCCAGTTTCTTTCTAACCCAGAATTGAAGGTCTAAAGATCATACTTTCTGCAGAAAGAGGCCAGGTGTGATTTAGGACTGGGTTATCCAGTGGACACGCATGATTTAGCTTTAACTCTGGAGGCCTGAGGTCACAGCTTATATTTTCAGAGGGGCAGCGGAGAAGAGGACCTTTCATCGGCGAATCTCCAGCCAATGCATGTCTGTTCAGAGAGGAAACCGAAAGGGAGGGAGGGTTAGAAAACCGTATTATCAAGGTCACAACTTCATCAGGAAACAGGCGTCAGCAACGCCGTCTCCAGCTAAAGTTTATAGACTGTAATTTTTACGAGTGTCATCCAGCCTTCCAAATAAAGATGTGCCTTCTAACCTGTGGGGATTTTTCCCCTCCTTGGCTGCAGGTTTTGAATTATGGTCTTTGCTTGTAAAACAGTGTCCTTAAGCTATGGCTGTCGGCTACAAGTTGCTGCTCTCAGCCAAAGCAAGCAAAATGTTTAGACCTTGTGTAGTTTGTAATCTTCATCCCTTATTTACGTTGTTGATATTGTCTTGGCAGTCTTTTGCTTGGCAGAGACAGTTTTACTTCATCAGCACTTGGGAGATGTTCATGTTTTGTCAATGAAGTAAACATTCCGATTTTTAAGAGGTAGATTTATTTATGTGGTTTGGCATTTATTGAGATAATTAGTGGTGTTTGTGTTAGTACTGTTGTGCATACTAAGTATTAAAACTTTGGCCTGAAACAAGCAAACAGTGCATACAGGTATTACTAGCATATTGGCTATTTATTAGTACTTCTGAAGCACATATTCTGCATGACCATATACTACATCCCTAATCCTACTCAATACCTAAACTTAACAACTAACTTACTAAGCAGTTATTACGAGTTTTAGGGAAAAGTCATAGTTAATAGTTAGCGAGAATTGGACCTTAAAATAAAGTGTGACTGTGTTTCTTGTCTTGCACAGCATTTCTACTGTGGTTTTGTTTGGAACTATTTTCGTTTGCAAAATTGATCAAAACAGACAATATTGCATCTAAAAATTAACAATTAACTTTTTTGTTCATTCAGCTTTTGTATAAAATCGGTATCGCAGTCTGAATCATGCAGATATTTGAGCAAGAAAAGCACTTCTTGCTCATGTGACATTGCTAAACTAAAAACCCATAAAACTACACTGATTTGGTTGAACCCTGACCATTCATATTGTGAAAAGAAATAAAATCTGTACTTAAGAGTCTAGTGATAATTATTTGCCTCATAACCTTGATGTTTATGCTTCTAGTTTATGTACATAATCATGTTTTCCAGATCTCTTACAGGCAATCTCACTGTGATTAACTATATTATAAAATGCTCTTGAAACATCTTTTTTTCTTTATTTTATTTTTTTCAGGTATCTGTATCTTTTGTTCTCTGACGATGACCATTTGCCCTTCGAACACTGGGTGTTCAACACGGAGGCCCATCCTCTTCCCGTCATTAAGAAACAGCAGAATGTAGAAATAGCAAACCATCTCAAGTAATCTTCATCCAACCGCAAAGCGCCACTGAGACGTCATTTTCTGGACCTGCTTTAACAGTGGACAAAAGCTATGGACACAAAGGCCCAGTGGCTGGAGAGTTCCTGTCCTCCAGGAATTTGCTGGGGCTTCATGTGTTTCTCCACAGCCGTCTCTCCTCTTCCGTCTCTTCTCGGGATTCTGCATGCTGCCCCTGTTCCCTTTCTCTGTCCTTGACACTATGGACACATCTCTGAGCCTCAGAGACACAGAAGGACCATATTTCCTCTGTGAGGAGACCAGACCAGATCATTTTCCATCATACTTGCCCTCTCACACACATTATAAAGCCATAGGTAATTCAAATTGCATCAACGTCCTTGTGTTTTTTTTGCATCATGTGCGTTTACAGGAGCGAAGATAACAGATATCCACTGAACTTCGCCGTATCTTGCTGTCTGTTTCTTTCGGGATGAGGTTTGGTTTGGTATTTTGAGGCTCTATTCAACAGCAAGATAGTAAAACCAAGACAACTAGTGCCTTTTAGTCTTACTGATCATTTTAGTCAAGTTTTAATAGCAACACTCTATTTATTTTCGCTGTGACCGAAGGTATCTTCCTACTGGCCTGCAGCCCTCTTACCCTCTTGATGGATGTAGGAATCAGTTGTTTATCGTTCATTCCTCTATATTTGTGAGCTTACTTGTGTTTCATAAATGTGTACAAAATGTATTTTGATTGTTTACTTAATCAATGGAGGCAGAGACTTTTTATCCTAGACATGTAAAATAGAGTACTTTGTGTTAATTTATTACTCAAGACATAGGGTTTTTGTCTTTTTTCAGTGTGGAGGGCAGGAAACTATGGAGCCCCTAAAGGAGACATGAAAATAGGAAAAAAAAATGATGAGAGGGAAAAATTACATTTCAATGCTTTTGCATTCCCTTGCAAAACTAATGCTTTTTCCCAAGAAGCTTTGTGTTCACTCACAAACACACTGAAATTTAATTGTTTTTTTTTATATAACTTCTGAATTTTTGTGAGTGAACACAATTTTTTGTTGTTTTTTTGCAAAAGTTTAGCGAGGACGCACAAAAGTGTCACGAGTAAATGCAAAAGTTCCTCTGTGGAATGCAAAAGTTTTTGTGAGTGAACGCAAAGTTTCGCAAGCAAGCAACATTTCTTGGGAATGCAAAGGACAATTCTGAGTGAAGGCAAAATTTTGCAAGGTGGCGCAACAGTTTCTTTGTGGAACGCAAAAGTTTTTGTGAGTGAACACCACAAAAATTTCACAAATGATAGCAAAAGTTTCTCTGTGGAACCCATAAGTTAATGCAAAAAGTTTTTGTGAGCGAACTCAAAAGTTTGTGAGCAAGCAACGTTTCTTGGAAATTCAAAAAAAAAAAACTGTTACAAGGTGCCGCAACAGTTTCTTTGTGGAACGCAAAAGTTTTACGAGGACAAACTAAAGTCTTATGAGTGGATGCAAAAGTTCCTCTGTGGAATGCAGAAGTTTTTGTGAGCGAAAGCAAAAGTTTCTCTGCAGAATGCAGGTTTGCGATCAAACACAAAAAATTCACAAGTGAATGCAAACGTTTGTCTGTGGAACGAAAACGTTTTTGTGAGCAAATGCAAAAGTTTTGCGAACAGGCGCAAAGTTACTTTCACAGGCGAACACATTTTCTGGGGGAATACAAAGTTTTGTGAAAAAAAAAAAAAACCTTTTGAGAGCAAACGCAAATGTTTCTTAAAGTAACACAAACATTTTTGTGAGTGAACCCAAAAAGTTTCATGAGGGAATGCAAAGATTTTGTGAGAACACATAAGCATTGAAATATAATTTTTCCTCCCATGTAATCACCATGTCCCTTTAGGAGCTCTGTAGTAAACCACAATGAAGCTGCTTGAATCCACTGGAAAAGTGTTTTATTAGGACAACACGGGCAGCATCAGTCAAAAAAGGGGAGTTAATATATTTGTATGAATGTACCACCAAATGTGAATTGAACATACTTTGGCCTAATTGTTTTGATTTATCATTTTATCTTGTTTGTTCGTTCGTTTGATTCATCATGAAAGCACAAAGTTGTGAATTAGTATATTTGGGTTCTCCATGAAGAAAAGAATAGGAATATTGCTGTAGGATAACGTGACGGCACAAGTGAGGAATTTCGATGAAAAAAAGATAAAAAACAATGAATGCAAAACAGTCCATGGCACTGGATACAACACACACACACACAAGAATCACATACACTACATTACATAGCCACATTCCAATTCATGGAGGAATAGACCAATTCCCATCTTATAAGTATGTTTTGGGAATTTGACACGTCAAATTTGAGGTTTGTGGAGTAGGGGCTGATGCTACCGTCTACATTTAGACAATGTTCTCAAAACTAAACCACCCTGCTTACCTAGCACGGTGTGGCGCTTTAACCTATGTATTATACTAGTGGATCTACATGGAAATAAATACCTCGCAGAGATTCCTCTCTTGAGGCCAGCGACTGCAACGCTTGACATGGTATTTCTCCGCTGTATGTGTGCTAACCAACAGCGTACTGTCAGAGTTAGGAGCCGCAATATATGAAAGTACCATCATCTGGAGGGAGGCCCGTCTTAAAACACTGTGACACTGTAGATAAGACATCGCGCTCACTGTATTCATGATACTGCGAATCTAAACGATGTTTAGCACTGCTGCGGCTTAGCGCGGACTAGCGATTTGTGCTGTCTCTTTAGTGAAAGCGGTTCCTCAAGCTGTGACTGAGAATCCACAGTGACTCTTAGGTGACATACGGGAACAGATGTTTCCTCACATCTGGTTTCGATACGCAGAATAGGAGATGTGCTTTTCAGATTAAGAATTTGTTGTTTAAATATTGTGTTGATGATCTTGCTTAGAAAATGCCTTTTTTGTTTGTGATTCTTGTCATTTATTCCTTCATGAGACAACCTCAGAAATGTAAATGTACAATATTGCTGATAATCATTCCATTGCACATAGTCTGATTTGTTTTCGTTTTTTTCTTTAATATATATGCAATTAATTTCGTGGGAAAGTGTTTGGTTTTATTAATTTTTTTTTTTATTATTGTACAAATCTCATTCTGGCAAACTGCCAGCCATCATTTATATAAATCTTATGGTCTTAAATTATATTAAAGAGCAGGAAAGGTTTTTGATAAAATATATTTGTTACACTTAATTTGTGAATAAAAAAATCTTTTAATATAATATTGAGTTGTTGTTTTTTAAATGGGGATTTTTTTTTTATTCAAATGCATCAACAAATTAATCATTTTACAGTAAATCATTCATGCTTGGAGGCAGATCTGTCTGTCTGTCTATCTACAGTATCTATCTGTATATCTATCTATCTATCTATCTATGTATCTATCTATCTATCTATCTCGCTATATCTGTCTGTAGTACTATTGTTCTGTATCATTCTATTGTTTTTTTCTGTCGTTCTATTTGTAGCTCTATTTTTCTATCAGTCATTCTGTCCTGTTCTATCTTTCATTCTATCATATTGTTCAATCTATCCATCGTTCTATCATTCTACCATTCTGTATGTCATTCTCTCTAGCATTTTTCTTTCTATTTTGCACTCCATGCATAGTTCTGTCATTCTGTTGTCTATCCTTCTATCGTTCTGTCATTCTACCATTCTGTATATCATTCTATCAATCCTTTTTTCTCTCTTTCTGTCTAACGCTACTTCTATCATTCTATCTGTTGTTCATTCTTTCGTTCTGTCATTCTGCCTTCATTCTGTCTATCATATCGTTCTATTGTTCATTCTGTCTGTTGTTCTGTCAACAGACAGATATAATATATCTAAAGCATTAATAGATTCATAAATAACACTATGATAACCAAAAGGTATAAATATAGCCTATGAATAAAACAACTGGGACACCACAGGAAGAGATGTGTTTTATCAACTTTAAAGCAACAAAGTGATACAGTTGAAGTGGAAGAGGAAGAAAGTGAAGTGAATGTAAAGTGAAGTGAAAATGATCCAAATAAACATGAGAAGGAATAGGAAATGGAGACAGAAAAGAAATAGGAACAGATTTGCTGTTCCCTCAGAACATTAGAGGAAATGATGTCACCTGATGTCACAAGGCATAATAAAGCTGTCAGGCCACAACGGCAGTTTGTAGGCTGACACAAAAAAAGCTAATTAGCCATGGGTTCCCTCTGCAACTTCCAATGGGTTTTCAGATTAGCTTAAAAATAAAATGATATATTTTGTGTGGTACGTATGCATACGTTAATTATTTTTTACAAAACTAGTCTCTTCAAATATTATTAACTTCAGATCTTATTTTCCTGTAATAAATGATGCAGAGCTTTGAGCTTTTGTTAGTTTTTTTTTTTTTTTGTTAACACTTCACATTACAGTGTTCATGTTACACATATTGGACAATGAATCAAATTAATTTCAACAGCGATGTGTAATTGCAAGCTGCTCCACAAACTAATTGCATATTAAGAACGTGATGTTCATCAGTATTTCTCATTAATCACATAATTACTTACATGGTAACATGAACACTAATGTTAAGTATGATTGCAATTTGTTTCTGTATTATTATTTATTTTTTTTCATTTGTGTGACTTGCTCTGTCTTTCTGCAAAAACAAACCACTCATCACAGAGCCAAGTCCAATTCTAATGACAGGCGATGTGAGCGGCGCGAGGCCTGAGGTGTACAGGAGATCACGGGTTGCAGAGTGTTTACAGAAGCACAGCAAGCACAGGAAATGACAATCTGGTCTATCTTTCATTACGTCTCTCTCGCCTGGGGAGAAATCTGAATGGAGGGCATTGTTCTTTTCTGTGACACAGCAAAGGACAAATATTCCAGCACTACAGGCAGTCGCTCCCTTCACTGTTTGTCTTATTCATAAGGTCTTCAATTAGGATGTGAAGTTCACATTGAGGCTTTACAGGATACTCCACCCCAAAATGAAAATTTTGTCATTAATCACTTACCCCCATGTTGTTCCAAACCCGTAAAAGCTCTGTTTGCTTCGGAACACAGTCAGGCATCAAGTTGTTCAAGTTCAGGTTGTTCAATGCCTGAGTTTCTTTCTTCTGTTGAACTCAAAAGAAGATATTTTTGCTGGTCCCTATTTACTGCCATAGTACGGAAACATTTCTTCCCCACATTTTTCTAAATGTTTTATTTTGCGTTCAGGGAAGAAAGATATAGCCTACAAGAACAATAACATAAAAACTATGATATGTATGATATTTATTTGAAATGTAGTTCCTTTAAATATTAGGAACTGCATCTAAAATTTCAATTAATACCTACAAGAAACTGTAAATATTTGTATTTATTTATGTTTTTATTATTATTATCCTCTTAAAATGTAAACAAGTATACATCCCAACATCAACACTGCGTCATTACGCTAGGTAGCATTGCTCTTGTA
Organism: Cyprinus carpio; assembly: GCF_018340385.1. Lineage (NCBI taxonomy): Eukaryota > Metazoa > Chordata > Actinopteri > Cypriniformes > Cyprinidae > Cyprinus > Cyprinus carpio. The sequence continues at coordinate 27,981,324 of NC_056616.1, read as the reverse complement.
ACATGGACGAGCAGCGAATAGTCGTGAAAGTCGAGAATCATTCGGATGTTCCCCAAATCCCTAAACTAGGAAACCACTGGAGAGACTGGAGAATAATCATGGATGTCTTGAAAATACAAGGTATGTGCTCTTATTTTTTACACTCAGCTGGTGTTGACTACCTGCGATAGAGTGCACAAACGGGTCAAATGAACTTTATCTCAGTGGTTGTGATTATGTTGCGTCGCGGTTGGTTAGGGCAGTGTCGTGTAAAATATTTTTATTTTTACTTTTTTACTATATACTTTATCATATATTTAAGTACTTAATGTGTGCTTGGCTTTATTATCTTATACTGAAGCATTAATTTGTTGTCATACTTTATAGTAGGCTATATGACTCTTTTCCTGTGGATGTTTTGATTATTTTTCAGATGCATGTTGTAAATGGGCCTTGCAGTGACATTTTAAAGATGTTTATTATTCATAAAAATAAATAGTTTGCTTTACTTTCCCCTGTTATATGCCTTGTTTGTGTGTTAATATTACCTTATAGTTTAGTTATTTTTAATTGTTATCATTGAGATAATTGTGTGTGGCTTCATCTCTTGTAGAGACATAAGGATTGTAATTTGAACACTGTATTTCAAAAGAGATGTTGTTTTTTAATGAAATGAACCTTTTAAGATGTTTTACAGGATTTTTTCAAGTTTTGAGAAACCGGTCAGTCATTTATGTGATATTGGGACTGTCTATGGAGAAGACATATTTTAGTCCAGTCTACTCATGTTATACAGTTTCAATAACTTATAACTCAAATCCACATTGTAAATATTTACTTTTGCACCTGTTTCATGATGGCCTGTTTTGATCAGAGACTGACTTTCTGATTGATTGGTTGATTGTGCTCCACTCCTCCTTCTCCTGGGGTGTAGTTTTCACATTATCTTTTGGGAAAACTGGTTTCTGTTATATTTTCATTTCCTCCCACTGGATTATTTTTAGGGAAGAACCATCAAAATTCTCCCTGTTATTTATTTTTATTTTTTATTAAGAGCCTGGTTGTTATCATACCAAATCATTCCAAAAATCATCATGAAAATGAATGTTTACTTCTCAGTGATGATTTCTGTATGGCTATAAGGGCTTGTAGACATGTAAATATGTCTAACTGTAGTGTTTTGCTGGCGTTGGGTAACCTGTGTATCATCGCACATTGAGTATGCACACTCTCCAGGGACTAAGTGATGCAGGAGGTGAAGATGAAGCGGGAAGATGAGAGGCTTGTCAGAGTGGCTGTGCTGGTAAACGCTTGTCAGCAGGAACTGCTGCTCCTGCTGTCTGGCCTGCTGCGTGACACGCTGGACTTTGTTCATGCATGTTCCCCACTGCAAGAAAAAGATCAGTCCCTTTCTGATATTAACCTCCCAGACATGAATCCTAGTTCTGAATTTCAATTCCGAAAGCCCATTAAAACATATTGATCAATCATTCAGGTCAAAGTAATCCATTGTTAGCACGGTTCAGAATACATTTATGATTTGTTTATATCACTTTATTATGTTTTATTTATTAGTGGTGCTTGCTAAGGCTAATTTGTATTGAAGTCCATTTCTGCCAAGGAAGAAAAATAAATTAAAAAGGTAACTGCAGCTTTCTCACAAAATCTGACTTTCTTCCCCCTTAGTTTATATCTCACAATTCAGATTTTTTTTTTTTTTTTTTTTTTTCAGAATTATAAGATATGAACTGAGATATCTGACTTAGTTTCTTGCAATTCCAAGTTTACATTTATGAGATTAGGGGATTGTTTAAAAAAAATGTATTTAGATTTTAAACTTTGGTGTGTAACTAGCCCCACATTATTTTCCTTGCTTATTGAATGTATGATTTTCACCTGACAGTTTCCATGCAAAAAGTCACGTGACGAGAATATGATAAGCCAGGTATCTGTCCATGTATTTTGAGATGTTGCATAAAAAATTCTTATTTTAACATCAAGAATCAAATAAAATTAAAAACTGATATAACAGGTATGTTGATTATTATTTCTTTATTTCTTAAGATGACATGCCCATAAACTAGAGTAGAATGTCAAAAAAGTCATGTGACTGTATAATTCTCTCACACAATTGGCTAATATTCACACTGCATTATTATTTGCATTTATATAATATATATATATATATATATATATTATATATATATATATATATATATATATATTTTATTGTGTAATATTCTATTGAACAAAATTCCTACAGAAACTTCAACCTTCACTTATATTTTGGTGACTTTATAAATATATATATTTTTTTAATAATATTTCTTAGCATAAATGAAGTTGCAGCTTTTATGAAAACATGAATATGGTGGTTGTTTTTTAATTATTATTATTATTATTATTTTTATGACTTGGGCCTGTAAACAAACAATTTTATTTATTTATTTATTTTGTGAATGCTGTGTGAAAATGACCATACTGATGAAGCAGTAACATTACTTCTATAGTCCCTAAAATCAAAACCAGCATTTTAACCTTTTGGGGTTTTTTTTGGTTCATCATCCTCCTTTCAGCAAGGTTTTCCCCCTCTTGTTGTGCATGAAATAAACCCGCACCTTGAGAATTGATAAGGAATGGCTTGAAGTGATGGAAACACACAGGAAGACACACAAGCTGTGGACATTTAATTCTCGTCCAGCTCAGAGCCATGACACCGCAGACCCTCAGTGCATCACTGTGACCTTACACAAGGACATCCTGTGATAGGCTTTAGGGCACGCTGCTAATTTTAATGTGAAACCATATAATCAGACCCCCTGCCTACAGCCCAGCTGCCGTCTCAAATCAAAGTCAGCTCTGTCTCTTCATGAAAAATTTCCATCTAGCCTAAAATAATAACAGGAAACGCCTCCAAAAAGATGTGATTTATTTCTCTGGTCTCATAATAGGTTAAAATTGCTGGTCTCAAGTCGGGGCTGTCAGAGAGCTCCGGCATTGTCAGTAAAAATGATAAGAGGTGAAAGCATGTGATGAACTGTAGGGTTCATTGTGAATAAGAATTAATTTGCTCTCCAGAACTGCCTGTTGGACACAAACTTCAGCCTTCTGATTGGTTGACTTCTTCTTTAGTTTGAATTAACCTTTAGCGAGTGATCTGTCCCCATCGCTGTTCTTCACAATGGTGGTTAATGTCATCCTCTCTGAGACGGTGCCACTCGCAGAATAATGAACATGAAGTGTGGAGTCTCTAAATCATGCATGCATGCGACGTCACGCCAGGTGCCGCCCAGTGACCTTTCTGAAGAGTCCAAAGCAAGCATCTAATTGAAAACCCCCTTTCTTTACCTAATCATCAGTTGATGAGTTTAATATCTTTTAATCAGCCTTTCGACGGGTCACAAGCACAAATGCCCTTATCTGTCTAGAATGACTCAGAACTCTCGTAGCTTTCTCTGGACCTCTTCTCTATATATAGGCCTGCTACTATTACTTTCCCGTTTAGCTGCCACCTTTTATCTAGAACTACTTGACCTGCACTTATTGTAGGAACAATACAGGACTATGGCCAGTCTGGGAGCTTTTTATGACAGTTTATGTTTTGCAATGTTGTAATGATGTAATGTTTTGAACTGAAAGTTATCATATTCCAACATAACCATGTTCAAATTGATGTAATTAGCTGGATCATTTACATTGGCTATGTATTTTTTTTTTATTATTATTATTATTTTGTAAAATTGGCCATGTATTATTGTTTTTATTATTATTATTTTGTAAAATTCTAAAACCCTCTCTCTTTACCTCTCTTTAAAATATGAAATAATAAAATGTAAATAAAATAAATACTATAATAGTATATAAATAAACACTGTTTTGTGGTGGGCCCTGTGAAAATGAACCTAACCCTGATTGTTGAGCTGTGAAATACTGAAATCTCATGTTGCAGTTTAAAAAGTCATTATTTTTTCCAAGTGCATTTGGTAGCGCTAATAGTGCAGAAATTACACACTTCACCTTTGACCTTTATTGGATAGAATCCTTCTTACAGTACGTGATGAAAAGTAATGCCTTAGACATAATAGATATAGTGTTTTACTGTGTGGCTTTAAATTGCTGTAGGAGCTAACAGCCATGTTTTTTTATCTTTATGTCTGAGAGCCTTCTATATTTTACAGTGTGAAAGCTGACTTCAGTTGAACTCTGACTTTTAAAATGGAGGCCACCAGGATGCCAAGCTTCCTGTCCGACTGTAATTACCATGCCAACATCACCTAGCAGGCCTCCCTGATTGGGTCTTTGTGCCAGTGCCAATTATAAAGACAAATTACCGCTTGTCTGTGCAGTAATGGTACATAATCACAGACCTCCAATGACCAGCTAATATCACTTTGCTTTTTAAAGCTTTAGTCGGAAACAGTCTTACATGTACAGCAACCTTTTCTAGCTATAAATCTGATGTAACTATTTAAAGGCTCAGAAAATTTAGTAAAAAATAACTAAAGGGTCTTAAAGCCTTTTTATTTGTGTGATACCAAAAATATACTGGCATTGGTGCCACCATGCTCTTTCTCTGATTGTTGTTGTTCCTGTGCGTGCGCTTGTCGTTAATGATGAACTGCTTAGTTCATGATACATAAAAAAGGATGGAAAGACAGAGAGATTGAAATAAAAAGGACAGCTGAGCATGACAATGCTTCTGTATTTACATAAAAACACGCTTGTATGCATGCTGTGCCAAAGCAATTTGTTTTTTCTATTTTAAAAGCTGATTAAATCATGTCATGTGAATTAAGGGGAATTAGAGGAAAAAACACTGAAAATATGCCAAAACCTTCCTCTTATCTCAGGGTCAGCAGTGCTGAGACTTAATGTAAATGTTGATGGAGGAAAATGCTGTTTTAGAATGGGAGACTGGGGCGAGGGGTCAGATTTGAGGGAACATGTGGTGATGATCATGCACAAAAAAAAAAAAAAAGAAAATATGATTTTTTTTTTTTTTTTTTTTGAGTATGGTTTTAGTTGAAAAACTAAAGTTAGATAACTGGTTTGATTGTAATGAATTTGCATTGCCTGCTTAATCTGAAGAGACTTCTGAGTGTTCGAAAATGTATAAAAAAAAAAACGTATTTTTTACTTTTATTTGTGGTATTGTTATTTATTATGCCATTTAAATAGTTATTAAGTTATGAATTATGACCCTTATTTTTCACATGCTATGAAAAATTGTGATTATATCACTTTTTCTTTTTTTCTTCTGTCTATAGTTGATGCCTTAATTTAAACAAATCTAGTTCATCTCTAGTTTGTTGATAAGGGGCAACTGTATTGCTAATTCTGAAATTTAACTTAACTGAAATTAAGTGTCTAGTTGAAAACTACTTATCATATATTTTAAGTGCTGATTTTCTCATAGGTAATTATAATAGATGAGACCTTTGCTTTTTTAATGTATTCAGTTATTCAGTGTACCACATACTGTAGCTAAAAACCTAAAAATGTGGAAACATTTTCACTCAGAAATTGCTAGTAAACTTCACAAAGAAATGGCAAGTAACATTGAAATAAATGTAACATTTTGAATTGGAACAGTATTTTCTTGTAAAGCATACTCCAATAATCATTGTTTTATTTTCTTTTGTGTCTAATTCTACCACACATATACACGCATTTAGGTTTGTGGGGCCCTAAAACAGATCATGGACCCTCTGGTGTAAAAAATGCCACAGCATAATTTGAGCTTGCTTGTAGTCAGAACTGGGTAGATTACTTGAAAATTGTAATCGGTTACTGATTCTAGTTCTGCTTTTGAACTAGTTTTGTCCCCCACCACAGCATCAGCAGACCAGAAATGTGTTCACTCACATTCAATATCATTTAGCATTATCATTAACAGTGTGAAATGTGAATCTGGCACTTCTTGCTCTGTCCCTCCCGGGAAAGATGGATTTGTGTCTTTGTGATTGTAATTGAATGTTTTCGCAACAGCTAGCAGTGGTTTGTTGACTGAGAAGTGATTTTGTCACAGCTGACGATCCATTTTTTTTCACCACAGTGAGTGGCAGAGGATCATGGGTAGTTCATCGTATCAAAGTTTATTAAGCAGTTAAGCATGATTGTTTGCCTAGAAGCTTTTAAGCCTGTTTGTTCAAGTTTTGTGAATTGGAAACCTGCATCTTCTATATTCAAGTGCTGTTGCTTTAAAAGAACCTCCATCATGGGGTATAGAAACCGATGCATAATGCATTATCCACACAGGCCCGATTACGTTGCGTCTAGCATACCTAAATCATAATAAAGTTGATGGGCATCTATTTGACCATGTCTGAAAACTAATTGGCTCATCTAATTAGTCCCACTTGAATCATAAGCATATTCATCAAAGCTCATTCATTCCCAGGATCTTTAGAAAAGCATCAGATAGCCGAAGCGTGGGCTCAAAGAGCATGTCAGCTCGCAGCCTTTTTGGAAATTGTGTAGTGAGGTTTAAGCTCACTTTAGTGAAGGACGTTGCTTTGAGAATTATGTTCGGTTGAAAAGAGTGATGCTAATTTCTGTACGGACTTAAGAAAGAACTCTTGATGACATGGATCAAACTTGATGTGGGAAGAAAAAAGGAAATAGATCAGAACGAATAACATGATTTGATATCTCTTGCTTTCTCCTTTATTTCTTATTCTTCTAGCTGCAGTAAATACAAGAAATTTTGAATGGTAAAAAAGATAACTGGAAATTGGTGAACATAAATAACTTAGTAAACAAAAACGTGCCTTAACTTGTGACAAAGCAGGGTTGAATTGTTCTAATAGGATATTACATTACTGCTGCCCTTTAAGAGAGAATTAAACAAATGTTGTTCTCATGAGATATTCTGCGTGGAAAGCAAGCTCAGGAACAAATTACTTAATCCAAAGGCTTTTGAGAAAGAAAAGCACTGCTTTTGCCGCACTGCGCTCTTCATAACCCACTGTCACGAATGGATGAAGTTCACACTCTCAGCACAAACTTTTGATTACTTTCTGTAAGGTGTTTAAAACTTTAATCAGTTCTAGAAAATAAGGAACTGACTGCAGGGTTGATAAAATGTAGTTTAAATTCGACAAGGTGCTTGGTTTCTTTTGAATCTATAACATTTTGGTTGCTGGTTTTACATGGTTTTAGTCGGTAATTTATGGTCTTAAGCAGGATTAAGCAAAATTTTTGGTCTGTTACAAACAGGATGTTAAAATGCAATTCAAAGATCACCAGTCACACAAAAGTTCCTGCACTAAATAAAATGACAGAATTTTTGTAAATTTTGCTTTATTATTATTACTATTATTATTATTCCCTGATATGTTGAAAAATTTGTGAAGTAAATAAGAATGTTCTACATAGCCAACAGTGTTTTCTTCTATGTGTGTTATTTTGTTTTATTTTATCTCTCTTTCACTATCTATCTATCTATCTATCTAATATTATTATATTATATTATATTATATTATATTATATTATATTTACATTTCTAAAAGATGAACATGTATATAGGTAATTGATAATAATAAATGCATTATTTAAAATGACTATTTCAACAGTTTTCAGGAAATTATTTATGTATTTTGAAGTCTCTGGGCCATTTTTTATTATTTCCGTTTCCTAGAAATATCCTATAAATAAATACAAAAGTGTCTGAAAATGCAAAGTTAATCTTGTTAACTTCCAACTTCCAAAAGCCATTGGCTTCCAAAATGAATTTGACTTAATTTGTTGTGAATCAGCATTCACATTAATGAGGCAACAGGTGTACAAAAAATATGCTTTAATTAAACCATGAAAAGAAATATCAACAAATATCTTCATATGTCTTCATATAATCATTGCATTATATTATGTTGCTCAATTAAAGGAAAAATTAAAAGGAAAGAAACTGAATGAAGAAATTCAACTCAATCTAGGACAAGGTCACGGTGATCGGCAACTGTTTAAAATTCTGCTTCTAGCTGTTTTGTCTCACTCTCTCACTGTGAGTCTCACACTCAAGGGATCAGCTCAGAGACGGTGTATAATGAGGTATGAAGCAGGCAGACTGTTCCATATACACGTACCCATAAAACCCAACCACTTCCACATCTAATGCATTCGACGGACACTCGCTGCGATTTTCAGCCGGAGAAAGTTTCAGGCGGTCTGATGATGACATTTCTGTGACATTCTGCCACTTGTCTCCTCCTGAGACCTCCCGGTACACAGAAAAGTGGGTTAATGCTAATATCAGAGAGTGATCTGATGAAACCAAGAAAGCTATCTGTGAAAGTGGGTCATAAAGTGCTGATACTGATGATGTTATCTGGGTTTTTAAGGTTAGGCATTTGGGTTTTTAAATCAAGAGTAGTTTGATGTACCAGATTTACTTTCTGTATTGGGAAGCCAAGAGACAGAACACTTGAAGGTGTGACTTCAAACCATATGTAGAAGAAGACCAATATTCTGTGATCTTGACCCAATATTTTGTTCCCCGGCCCAAAAGTATGGGTCTGGGACCTCGTTATGAGAGTCCACATCTAGATATTTGCAGCCAACCAATGCAACAAACTTGTGATGTGTCCAACACTTCTTTTAGCAAAAAGCAATATCTCTCTACTTAAGACTTTAATTGTTTTTAATGATTTAAACTCAATGGGCCTCGCTCATGTGGGCAGTGGCTTTCATGGGATACTGCAACTTGAGCTGTTTTAAATAACCGTGTGATGATAGAGGCCTATTCAGTTGCCACCACCAAATAAAATTAATTTGTTACGTACTTGTAATTTGTTACTCTCCAGCATGACCGTCTCCATGACAACTTGAGATTTAATTAATATCTGTTGATGGCTCAACAGCACAGAGATAGTCGAACGAGCACGCTCACAATGATCGCCTTGCTCCAGTCAGACAGGAAGGTTTGTGTTTGTCATCAGGGAAGCAGACAAATGCAGGTGAGATCTCTCAAAAAGGCAGAAGAGAGTCATTGAGACTGATAATGATGTTAATTAAGGAGAAATTACCAGAAGAACTCATACTGACACACATCTGAATGCTGAGAGTTCAGTTAAAAACTCAGTAAAGCCGTTTTGATTGCAGTCCTACAACTTGGAAGAGAAAAAACATTTTTTAAACCTTGGGTTCCTTCAGGACTTAGGTACTGCTCTGTGGTTAAAATTACTGGAAGATACTTTCCTATTTTTTATTACAAGATCATTTATACACAGTCATACCTCAGATTAGTGGCATTGAAAGTTTGGTGACCAGGGTATTATCATTAACTAAAACACACACACACACACACACACACACACACACACACAAATTATACATTGCTTGAAATAAAAATTAAATGTAAAAAACTAAATCTTAAAGGGGTATATTTAAATTTAAACCGAATACCGGTTAAATAGATTCGTTCGCGATCCGTACATCAATAGGCGAGACAAAACCAATAAAACCCATTCCAAACAAGGCATTTGTTGCATCCAGTGGGGACATAATTACTGATTATAATGACTTATACTGTCTTTTTACGCGTCGCATATTGCTCTGTGTAAACATAAAACCATGTCTGCATTTGTGATCTGAGAAACAACAAGCCTACTCTGCTGCTCAAAACTCGCACTTGAATCATCACTGGCAAATTATTTAAATAGAAAAAAACTTTTTATATGATTTCTAGTCGTGTGTCCTCTTTTGGAAGGCCAAACAAAGTAGTTTCGCTTTCACAACGAAACATACAGCGACTCCACAACATGGCAGGGGCGGCAACAGAGAGAATAAAAGTTACTCCTTCTTTCTTTGCGTGAACATTTGGCCACTGTTATGCAAATCTTCCCACATAGTGACGTAGAGATGTGGGGGCGTGTTAGAATGAGCCGTTTTAGGGGGGTGTGGTTGACTCTTAACTTTTATAAAGTATATCTCTTTGGATTTGAGACTTTGGTCTTTGCAACTTTACAGATCTTCTTTTTTTTTTTCAATTGAAATCACATAATATGACCCCTTTAATAACTATATAATGTGTATATACTAAAAAAAACGAAAGAAAGAAAAATGACAAAAATACTAAACAAAATTGCTAAAACCTTAACCAAATTTAAAATGACAATAGAAAATAAAATAATAAAATCTAATTCAAAATAATAATAATTTTTAGGTAATGTTTATATTGTCCAGTCCCCTTACCTAATTAATATTCACAAGCAAAAATGTTAATTTCATTTTCATTTAATATTAAATATTAATAAATATTGTGCATTTGATTACTTTTTCTCTACATGAATAATGCAAATTTGGTCCTATTGTATGCATTAATACAAAATAGCATAATATTGGTGGTAACTGTACAGTAAGGTGCTATTCTATAACTTTAGTGCATTAGGTAGTATGACCCATAAAAGTCAACTTTTTACTATAACTTATTAATACAGCTGACATTTTAGAAATTGATTAGTATACAGTATGTATAACAGTGGTTCTCAATTCCAGTCCTTGCGGCCCAATGCTCTGCACATTTTGTATGTTTCTCTTATCGCTTCAGACATTTGTTCTATTCGAACTTAAGTGCCCTGCGAATTGGACATCACAGGATATTTCCGCCATGATTGCAGTTCGAAGCGAATCCGTGAATGAATGTTCCAAAGTAAGGTAAACTTCAACAGATTTCCCCTGCTCAGGGAGTAGGGAGCAATGAACACTATGTAAGGACCATGTCAATGGGAGCACAGTTCATGCACGGAGCTCACTTCTAACGAGCTGAGTATCTGAATCAGGTGTGTTAACAAAGAGAGACATGCCAAATATGCAGAGCTGGGTGGCGCGAGGACTGGAATTGCGAATCGCTGATGTATAAATTAATGTTAACTAAAATTAACAAATGTTGTAAAGTTATTAGTTATCTAATGCAGAAACTAATATTAATAACTGGAATCTCATTGAAAAGTGTTACCTACTCCCCAAATAATATTATTCTATAAAGTCTTTAACTTTAAAATGCGTTACTCCCAACACTGTCTGCAATTGTATGTTCATAAATCTTAACTCAGTTACAGACCGGCAGGTGTGAGTTGGTGTACCTGTCTTTTTCGCAGTTGAAGTTCAAGTCCTGTGGAAAGATGAAAAGAAGCAAACCTCATCAGTCATCCAGCAAATATTCTATCATATTTATCTACTGAGTAAGGCAGTGCCTCACCTGTCCCACCTCCCCATCACTCACAAAGTGCCGCATCCATTTTAAATCACTCTGAATTCACTTTATAGCTGATATTATTCTTCATTTTTGAACTTTTATCATCCACTCCGCCAGGCTCTGCTCCTGCCCTCAAATGTCTTCTTTTTTGGTCAATAAAACCGTCCAGTTGCATAAATATACCGGCTTATCTTCTGGCGTAATGCATGAAATAACTCAAGCCCATGACACGGGACAGGTAATTCATCATTTTAAAAAGATTTGGTTCGATTTTGTCAATGCACAACGTTAACATTAAAGATCATGTTGGTGCCATGACCCGAGTCTGATATGATGCTCTTCTAAGAGGCTCAGTTTCTTATTTCCTGTCAAACAAACTGATATTGACAAGAGCGGAGCGATAGGAGAAAGATTGCCATTGTTAGGGTGAGATTTAATCTTGTTCATCATCACTCCAAAGCAAAAGTGTCTTCTGGCATGATAGAACTGTCTCTCAATCTCTGAAGCACAGCAATTTGGCATCTATGAACCCGCCAGGCTCGGACAGGCCGGCCTTGTCAGCATTCACAGAGCCAATCACTTTAAAGTGGCACCAATCGAGTTTGTCAGCAAAGACGCTACAAAAGCTGCATGCAAATCGGAGACTCAGAGAGCAGGATTTACTCAAGACTTTCTTATAATCCATCCAGTGTGTCAGAAATGCAGCTCAGGAAGCTAAAGGCCCTTGAGGACAGCTGGTGAGGAATAAAAGTGTCTGAGGAACTCAAGGTTGTGAGGGGTAAAAAATGCTTGCCAATAAAAGCGGAATGCAAAAGGTGATTCATCTGAAATGTATGTATCAGAGAGAGAAATAGCAGCAAGGTCATAAAATTATTAACATTACAGAAGGCTGCTAAAAGGAACCACATTCACTTCACAGCATTATTAACTTTATACAACGTCACAACTGTTGCACAACAACAGCAGAAGAGTTAACAGCAGCCTTGAAAGATTTGCAGATGTACTTGATGTATGAATGTCATTGCAATTCTAAGAAAATAACCAAAAAGTGACATTTTATTAAAATAGAAGTCATTTGATTAAAAACACAAGCACAGTTTTTATTTAAAAAGGATAAAACAATAGACTATATTTTGATACTTCCTTCCCAAACCAAATTTAGTTTCCCATATAACACTCCTGAAAATGAGCATATTATGCTCATTAAGGCTGCATTTATTGGTAGTGTATATGTATTTCTAAAAATATTCATGTTATCAAATTCCTATAAAAATATGCTCATAAAATAAAAATAATTTTGAGCAGAGCTAGCAGAGTTTGTTTGCAGACAAAACGGTTAAGTATTTTTTTTCCCTGTCTTTCTTTTTTTTCAGAATCTAGTTTTCCATAGAGCTCTGCAATATATACTGTATATTTATGCATGTGTAGAGTTAATGTCTAGTTATGTGTCTCATTTAATCTCGACATGCTTTCTACAATGCTACACGTTTAATCTTTTATATGCTTTAAGGGTGTTTGAAAACTGTTTCCTGATGATTTCTCCAGTTTTTTATACAGTTGATCCTCTTTTAGAACACTTTTATGTAATAATTAATTCAGTCAGATATGTTTGATGTTGTAACATGAACTAGTTCAGATATGTTTTCACCAACACATTCAAAATACCATGGGATTTATTGTATTTTTTTTTTTATCTCCAGAAACCTTTCAGTTTTATGCATGCATTTGCAGTCCCAAAAGATCTAGTTCATGTGATCGTATGCATTTATTTTGTATGCCGACTCCTCAGGGATGATGTTTTGAGTGCAGAAAATCTCTGCCAGTAGCACTCAGTGGTGTTTATCCCACTAGTACTGAGACTCGATACACAGCGTCTCTGTGCTTGTCCTTGGTGTTTTAACACAAGGTGAGCTGTTAACCTGTCCCAATAAATTCGCTCCTTCGTTCCCTCGCCTGCCACTTAGTCCTCACTCCAGAGCTCTGTGCCTGTCTGTTTTTTCCCAGCTCCAGTTGGTGTCACTGGTCTAGCCCAGTACTTTCATTAAAACAAGTAATTTATGGCAACTTGCAGAGGTGATGAGGGATGTAATCTGGACACCCCGGAGCTTGTATGCCGCCATTACAGATTATTACATCGACAGCACGTTCACAATTTGGGAATATGGGTGAGCAGATCACTCAAAGCGTGCCATCACTTTGATCAATGTCTGTAATAAAACCCCTGCGCCCTGAGTAAATAAACTTCTCTCGATGAAGTCATCAAATAAACTGTGCTCAGTAGAAATCTAATGAACCCATATTTCAAGCTCATGCATCAACATTAAACACGGACTCGTACACGCTCAAGATGGAGGTGTGAATATGAATGGTGATGAATACTGTAGCAGAAAAATGGAGACTGAGTGGTGATGGACAGATATAATCAGAACACTAGGACTGTAGCACTATATATGTCAGTGTCGGTGTAAAAGACTGGTAACAATGATGCTGTTTATAGACATTCATGCAGGATTTCTCTACTGCAGTGGTTCCCAAACCTGTCCTGGCGACCCCCTGCCCTGCACATTTTGTATGTCTCCCTAATCAGACACACCCAATTTAGTTCTTGCAGTCTCTACTAATGAGCTACAAAAGGTGCAGGGCAGGGGGTCCTCCAGGACAGGTTTGGGAACCACTGCTCTACTGTATATTCATCTGCTGTTTGAGCTCACATGCAGACATACAGTCAGCATACAGTTTTGTAAAAATGTTATCAGGAGCGTGACTAGGCTGTGAAAGACAAAATTTAGCCAAATTAATTGTAATGTTTGTGCAATTTTTTAAAAAAAATAATTATTTTGCATTTGTGGCTTAAAATGCAGAGATTATAGGTAAACGTTGTCATTTTTCATTTTTTTTTTTGCAATTCCATTTGGTAATGCTGGTGGTACATGAATTATGCAGCTTAATAAAATATTGTTCAAACATTTGGGCTCAGTAAGACTTTTTTAATTAATACTTTTTTTATTAATATCTTTATTCGGGAATTAAATAAAAATTGATTAAAATTGACAAAAAAAATTATTTTTGGAAAATTATTCATACAGTATATTAATATTCATATAAAAATATTTTGATTTTAAATAGATACTTTCTATTCATCAAAGAATCCTGAAAATGGTTTTCACAAAAGCATTCAGCAGCACAACCCTTTTCATTGATAGTAATAAGAAATGTTTCCTGAGCACCAAATCAACATAGATTGATTTCTTAAAGCTCATGTGACACTGAAGAATATAATATAATGGAGCAATTAAAATTGTAATGATATTATATAATGATCATATTTAATAATATTACTGTTTTTGCTGTGTTTTTGTTTACATAATCTGCCTTGGTGACCATGCATTAGAGACTTTTTTTGACATTTAATGTATTTTTTAACACAGACATTATAGCCATGGAAGAGCATCAGATCTCTAGCTTAGTGCAAATCTGTCTAGTGAGGACACATCTACAGGACTCCTACAAGTCCACTGAATGTGTCACCAGGGTGAACACAGCCAGAACTGAAATGACGACTACAGGCTTCTTTAAAGAACAATGAAAGAGGTATATTAAGCTTAATTGCCTTGGACTGTTACAGTAAGTGAAAGTGAAAGTGAAAGTCGTGACATTTGCCAAGTATGGTGACCCATACTCGAAATTGGTGCTCTGCATTTAACCCATCCAAGTGCACACACACAGCAGTGAGAAGTGAACACACCCGTGAACACACACCCGGAGCAGTGGGCAGCTATATCCAGCGCCCGGGGAGCAACTGGGGGTTCAGTGCCTTGCTCAAGGGCACTTCAGCCATGGGTATTGAGGGTGGAAGAGAGCGCTGTTCATTCACTCCCTCCCACCTACAACTCCTGCCAGCACCGAGATTCGAACCTGCGACCTTCTGGTTACAAGTCCAAATCTCTAACCGTTAGGCCACAGCTGCCCCTAACGAGACTCGTATTTGAGTACTTTTGGTTAAAAGTTGTTATTTGTATAGGTTTTGGCATAATTTACAGCTACTTAAGCATGCTGCTGTTGCTCTGTATTTAAAGGCCTGACACAGTAGATCATGCACCTAAAGTATCAGAAGACACTTTTGAAAAGGGCATTTCACAGCAATTACCCAGCTCATTTGAAAGGATTTATCTGAAGTCAGCAAACTGCAACTGCTGTAGGCAGAGAGCTTCATCTTCGCGCCTTTACCGCTGAGCATAAGAGGAACACCGAGTTCAGATGCTACAGAAGTTGAGCAATGTGGCGAATGACTAACTTTATTGCGCTGCAAGCTTGCTGCATAGATGAGTATATCCGATCGTAAGGGAGGCGGAAACAAGTAAAATTGCAAATTGAAACTCGTGATGCGCTTCATCTGTGAATAAAGGAAAGGTGTGTAATGAAAAGTTGCTGGTGTTTGCTCAAATTTCCAAAGCTTGCTGTGTCCAGAGAGGCCAGACGAGGTTATTTTATTGCTTTGGCTTATATTACTTCTGTTGATTTATTTTTTGGAGTTTGGAAGGGTGGCTCTTAAATACAAAATGTAGCGTAACTGAGATAAAATTGATTTCCTTTGCAACTGGACAGATATCTTTTTTGGCTGCATTGCAGCACACACATAATGCTAGAAGCTAAAGTCAACAAACTCATCTGGAAGTTTGCTCTGCCCATTTGAGAACGGGGAATACTTACCAAACTTTATTTTACCATGGAAAATGCATTCAGACACTGCTAAATTTTTACTTTCTGTGAAGAAAATGTTGTGCTTGTCTGTGCAAAATCTGCTAGGGTGTCGTGGGTGGTTGCTAAAGTTTGTTATGCAGTATCTAGGGTGTGCTTGGGAGTTACTAGGATATTGATAAATGGTTGCTGAGGCATTTTGGCTTATATTCTGTCTCATGTGCCTCTTTGGCTCTGTTTACGCCTGGTATTAAAGGGGTCATGAACTGCCTTTTTTATTATTTTGTACTGTTCTCCGAGCTCCACTTATGAGTTAATTTAAATTAACTCATTATAATTTAGAAGTAATAGGCTATTTTCTGTCCTGTTTTTAACCCCCTCATCAGAATACTCCATTTGAAAAGGCATGGGGATTGCAGTCTTGGAAGTACATGTCCACTGATATGACTGGCTAATAGTTGTGTATGTTTGACAGTCTATGTCCTTCACCGATGAACACTGCAGTGATTTAGGTTAAAAACACATAAATACATATCAAACAATCTGTAATAACAGACAAAGCAATAGTTACCACATAATGAAAAGTTACTCACACTTGTGTGGTGCAACATTATTGTTGGATCCAAATTATTCAGCATAGGATCGTCTTTTAGTTTAAATCTGTTTGAAAATCCTGCGGCGAATTGTGCCTTGTTTATAAATCTGCGGTGAAGTGAACAAAGGACCAAGTTCTTACTGACGCGGTCTGCCACTTCATTGAAAATAAAGTTTAGTTTATTGTTTGGTTTCTGCATAAAACTGTTTGCTGCTCTTGTCATTTACCTTCTTTGTGCATGCATCGGTGGGCGGGGCTAAACAGGCAGCGCTGTAGAAGCTGGCGGAGACTGTATTTTGCCACTCTATTTAGCCACACACGTCATAAAGTAGCACATTCCACAAGCTGTCGTTTTGGCAGATTGGCTTCAATATAAGCTGTTTTTAGACTAACGAGAAAGTTTTGAGTCCTGAAAATGCAGAATGTATAGCACAATTTAAAAGATCAAGGGAATTTTGCTTTCTCAGTTCATGACCCCTTTAAGAAACATTTCAGTTGATCGGTTCACAAGACACATTCCCATTTACACCTGAGTTTATAATCCATCTCTTTTGTACACTTTCAACCATTTTTGTCCTGATTTTGAATGGAGTAGTCTATGGGCGAGTATATATGGAATATGGTATATATATGGTATGTATGAAAGAAACTTGCACAATTTACATAAGAAAGCAAAAGAAGATAACGGAAAGTGACAGGAAGATCAGCAGCTTTTATATCTGCTCTGATAGCCACAAAGCTATGGTGAACACTGTCAGTTTGCTATATCATACCAAACTTACAATTTCCTAGTTTAAATCCTGCCTGGCTAACATGCTTCATCAACACATCCTGTAATGTTTTAGAATTAGGTCAGTAGGCAGAGAGGAGGCGGTCTTTTGTGGCTGTTTGAATGCATTCGCCCACATGGGTGTCCACACTATGAGAGCAATCCAATGGACGCGTTTTCGAATATCTCTGTAATTGGTCGCAAGTAGACAAGCTCAAAGCGTTTTACACCCCATTCGCACCAGTTGTTAACATCGTCTACTTGTGATCGGTTTGACCAAAACGCATCTGAATACCAGGTATTAAGATGGTTTTTGGTCAAACCGATTACAAGTAGACGGCTTGGTAACTGAATAATTATATATTGTGTTAAACACGTGTACGACCGAGATTGCAGTCTTGTTGAGCATAACAGACCTCTATCAATAGCATTTTAAAATATTTGTTATTGCAAACACTACTCCAAAATCCAAGAATAACTTACAAAACATGCTATTTGAATGGAATGGTAGGGAGCATAATTTCTGTGTTTCATATTTCATCCAAACACCTGTTCTTGGTGAAGTGCCAGTAGCAACACATGGTTTATTCTCAGAGGAAATGCTTCAAAATGTGATATTTCTCTAGCAAGCTACCGCCTGAAGCTTCGTCCAGCTCGATTGTGAGGCTGAAATGAGTCTGAATCTTCCATCAGTTCGTCTCAGCAGCAGGGCCTGACCTTAAATCCCAACACCGCCGCCTGTAGAGCTGAAGCACGATAAAAGATCAACAATGTAAAGTGTAAAGAGAAAAGTGAAACAGTCAAACAGACCCAATTTACCTGCTGTGGAACTGAGGCTGCAAGTTGAGGAAAACATATTCCTTTTTTCATACGAAGGCTGGAATGAATGTAAATTGGGACATTTGTTGGCCTTTAGGGCTTGGCACCACTGTAATGTTTTCCATTCCATTGGCGATTTGGCCCAGATGTGGGCATATATGTGCCAATGCTAATTGTGCCCTTATTATAGCGCCTCAGGGTCAATGAGCGCACTGGACAAAGGATTTCAGGGACATGGCGAAATATCCAAAAATCTCTTAAGCAATTAAAACTGTTTCGAATGATAAACAAAGCTTTGGCAACACGCTTTCCCATTTCAGCCCAGAACAGGCACTCGCTTGTCACAGCGAGATGTGATTTCTTTTCAATATAACCTCCTTATTTACAGACCCTTTGTGAGACCATCACGAAGCGTCATATTTTTTTCATATCCTTCGATAAGTAGTTTATTATGATCGCTGACTGATGTGAGCTAATGAAACTGCCTCCAGCAGCTGTACATCTTCCTGCTGTCACTTTCTATTTGTTTCCATTCAAACGCTAGACAAGTCAAGGAAGACTGAGATGATAAAGCACTGCATTTGATTTCAGGGTTGTTTCAGGAACGACAGTTTTAATTTCATCTAGTCAGAAATTTGATGGATCATAACCGGTATAGCAGAAAACCATTTTTTGCATAGATAATTATTTGTCTTGCTCTATAAGCACATTTTGTAAACATTAGAGACCCGTTTTGATGAACTATAAGTGTATTTATAATTAAGTGAATGGTACCATTTAAACCGTATAAGCTGATTTTTAGTTGCACTTCAGAAACCTGTCCATGTTGAAATCTGCTTAGATTAGCATCTACAAAGTGAATAATTACTGTAGGGTAGTATGGAATTTTTTTTTTTTTTTTTTTTTTTTTTTTTGCTTTGTTCTGTTGTGTCCATATTAGCATCTATCAAGTGACAGATTAATTACCATAGGTAAAAGTTGACAATTGTATTTATTTTTGTTAGTTTTTATTTGTTTGTTTCTTTGTTTATATGTAATTAGTTTAATTTTATTTATATATTTAGATTTTACCACTTGTTTATTTATTGTATCTAAGTATAATTATAATAATTATTACAATTATTATTAATAATTATTATAATTATACCAACATTTATTTATTTATTTATTTATTTATTTATTTATTTATTTATTTATTCCTGTCCATGTTTTACATCATCTACCAAGTGACAGATTAATTACTATAGTTAAAAGTTGATGATTGTGTGTATTTGTTTGTTTTTATTAATTTATATTTTATTTATATCTAATTATTTATTATTTATTTATTTAGCTGTCATAACTATACATGAATATTTGGTTAGTTGCATTTATTTATTTATTTATTTATTTATTTTGCATTTAGCAGTGTTGTCCCAGAACAACTTATTTGAACATACCTATGAGCCATTTTTAAAAGCTACAATAAGAAATAAAAGACATAATATTAGTGCCTTTTTTCATTGGTAAAACCGATGGGAAACAAAACTCATATGTCTCAGTTCAGTTCCTCAAATATATGCCACTCCTATCCTTGTAGATGTGAGTTATCCAAACTAATCTTATGGGAAATATGGGACCACAGTTGCATAAATAATTGAAAAATGTTAATGATTTGTTTCAAAAGGATTGGTCCTGCCGTCGCACATGTCAACATGCTAGCTATTGTGCAGCCTAATTGGAGGCACAGGGGGGCACTTATGTTTACAGTAGAGAATCTCCTGACAGAAACAAACGACTGCGGGCCCAGGGTGAAGATGATTAATTTCCTTTCCAACTCGCTGAAAATGAGCAATATTTTCAGAAAACAGTAATAAACATAAGTTAACAAGCTCTTGGACCAGTGTTTGCTAATGAAGCACTTAGTGAAACACTTAAAGTAAGAGTGCACACATGAATATTCTGTCTGTTTATTGTTTATATATTTATGAATGTTACACTATTTTTGTACATTATTCTAAGTATTAAAAAAATCCACAGAATTTGTATTTTGGGGTGAACTATAGCTATAGTCACATTTAAACAGAAGCACAGTATGCAATTATAATGTTATATTTTTTTGAACATAGTGATGTATAATTAATTATGCTATTTTAAATTTAATGCATTTAGTATTGCTCTCCCTGCTCTCTGCTATTTGAACATAGATGCATCAATTTTTACAAAATATTATTTTTGCAGTGTTTAAAATATATACTAAAAGGGTATAGTAAAAAAAAGCCTAACTACCATATGAATAGTTTTTAAACTCATTTCAGATTTAAAATTTATTGCAAATAATAGTAAAATGTTTGCATAAGTAAGCCATTTACAAAATTGAGAAAAAAATGGCCAATGCTTAACTTTAGTTCATCCTACTGCATGATTCCAATATTATAAATTTCGAAAGCAATGCAGTTTCTCTTTTGAAACTCAGTGGAGAAGGAAACATGCTGACAGAATGCATGGTCGTGAGCAGCATAGATTAGGCACACAAAAGAGAGATGCAGGAAGTGCCTCGGTGCATTTATCATTTTGATAGAGTATGTTAATCCAGCTCTGAGAGCCACACAGAAATAGCAACCATCCACATCATTACAAACTCTTCAGCCATTGCAGGCGTACCATGAAGATAAGAAACATGGCCTGCACTTACTGTAGCTGACAAAGAGATCACGCATTCACCCAGCTTTCCCCATTTACTACAGTACAGTAGTTATTTATGTGAAACCAGTGTACACATGCAGTTTTTATCTGTCCTTTTACAATTGTTGTTTGTTATTATATGATGTGACCCAAGTTTGAATGTTGGTTTAAGGATGTTTCTTCAGCTCTGGGCACTTCTGGTTCTTTCATTGTAAACTCACACATTCTTACTAGTTAATTTGTTTGCTAACAATGACTAATATTGGACAGTGGATTTTATATATATGCATCACAGGAGAATAATTGTTTTGTTGTTGTTTTTAGTTTTTTTTTAATTATTATTTCTCCGGATTTTTAGTATTTTTAAAGAACCAAGAAATGCTGTTTTCCATTTTCTAAATAACTATTTTCTATTTCTGTATATTTTAAAATGTAATTTATCCCTGTGATGATAAAGCAGCCATTACTCCAGTCTTCAATGTCACATGATCCCTCAGAAATCATTGATTATGCTGATTTGGTGCTCAAAAGTTGTGCTGCTTAATATTTTTGTGGAAACCATAATACATTTTTCTGGATTCTCCGATAAACAGAACCCTTTGTAACATTACAAATATCATTAGTTTCACTTTTGATCAATTTAATGTGACCTTGCTGAATAAAAGTATTCATTTCTTGCAAAAAAAAAAAAGAAAAAAACAATCTTAATGACCCCAAATTGTTGAACAGTAGCGTATTTAAATAATAAATAAATCAATAAAAATGTAAATAATTGTTGGCCTCGATGGTTGGTTGAAGCCACAAATGAAGTTTTTAGAAATCTTCATACAATAAAGATATTGAAATTTCTATTGAATATGTATTTGTTAAGATCAGGATAATTTAATATATATATGTGTGTGTGTGTGTGTGTGTGTGTGTGTGTGTGTGTGTGTGTGTGTGTGATGGATTTTCATAGTTTTAGATTGAATATCTGGGCCTAGGACAATAAATCTAAACAAATAAAAGCATTTGAAAAGTAGCAGAAATAAATGATCAAAAAGTTTCCAAGACAGTTTTGCTATGACCTTTAGAATGAAAAATCAACTTCTGGGACATGAAAGCGCCTGAAGCTGACAAAATATCTATATGTTTCTATTAGTTTGTTGCATTATGTTGATTGCTTTTGTGCTACTAACTCTCTTTA
The DNA here is from genome assembly GCF_018340385.1 of Cyprinus carpio. Taxonomy (NCBI): domain Eukaryota; kingdom Metazoa; phylum Chordata; class Actinopteri; order Cypriniformes; family Cyprinidae; genus Cyprinus; species Cyprinus carpio. Next base: position 27,959,420 of record NC_056616.1, on the reverse strand, counting down.
AGCTGTTCAGTGCACGTGAAGACCAAATTGCTGAAAAATTTCTCACATTTTAAATAGTTAAACCAATTAAAAACTGTGAGGATATTCTGCACTAGTAAAAAGGGTTCATAATTAGGCAAAATATGCCTTTTAAATAATGTCTTAAAGATGCTAATATTATGGTGTAGGCCTATTTATATAACTGGCCTCATTTAAGAAAAATAGAAGTCTATGGGAGGTTCTCACAAGTATATGTTTGACTGTAAGTGAGTATGTGTGTAGTGCACTTGGTGAATAGTGATTTATTGTAATTATAAGGACTGTGTAAGTGGTGTGTTGTTTTCCTATGGCTCCTAGTCATGTGGCTTTTATAGCTCAGGACCAATGCTAATGCTAATTTGATTCAAACAGACTGTACCTGGCAACACTTTTGCTCTAGTCTTTTATGGTAGCGACCTCCCAGCGGTCTGGATGAAATATCTGTGATGGAAGTGTTAAAGATCGACTGCATCAAAAGCACAGCCACTGGATGTTTATCTAGTTTTCAAGTCAAGAGAAAAACAGCATTGATTTAAACGTGCTTGGAAGGCTAATAAAAATCTCAACTCTGAACACATGTCACTATAATCGAGTAAGACCATAAAGCAATGTTTGTTCTGGTCTCAGTCCTTGAAAGGATGTAAAAAAATCTGTGGATGCCAGCCCACTCACTATCCACACATGTGCCTTGCCAGCAGTTATGTAAAATTAATTATGGTATAGAAATCGATATGTGATCCATCTAGGAGTTAAAGTGCTGGTTTGTGTAACACAGCTCAATCCCAGGATGCCCACGTCAATGACTGAAACCTGGCCTGTGTAAATAACATTAGACGAGATCTGCTTGAGATTCATTATCTCATCGCTCAGCAGATGAAAACAAGACAGCGACTTGCTTTTCAAATCTAAATAAACATAATCTGATTTCACATTTAGGGCCTATAAAATTCAATAATTTTTTTCCCCAAATACTGTTTTATTTTTTTTCCTTTTTAATTTTTATGGATTCCATTTTTTTATTTTATTCTTTATTCTACATTTAAATTTTAGTAATCAAAAATCATGTCTAATTAATTGAAATAATGAAACTTATACAATTTAACAACAATTATATATATTTTAACAAAAAAATATTGTTTTAAGGTCCTATAAAATCAGTATAATTTTTCCCTAAATTCCATTTCGTTTTTATATTTCACAAATTCATTTTTTATGTATATTTTTTTTTATGTTTAATGAAAGTTTAATCAAAAAGCAATGTTTAATCAATTAAATTCATAATACTTGAATGAATTATTACTTTTTTCACAATAATAGGGCCCCCATGAAATGTTTTATCTTTTTAGAAATTCTGTTTTAATTTCTCTGTATTTATTAAAAATGGCAATCAAATGACATAAGCATAAGACATTAACAATTTAATTATTCTTTTAAAATGTAATAAAATGAAAATGTATTTCTTTTTAGCAAACAACTGTTAAAATGAAAATGAATTATATTCCTTTGAAAAAAAAGTTTTAAGAATTTTATTATAATTAGTGTTATAATTGTGAGAAGTACATTTTTTATATATTTCTGTCACAATTTCTTCAAGTTAAACCAAACCTGAATTAGCTGATTAAGTGTACAGCTCTACCTTTGATTTATTCATACAAAATTTGCCAAATTCTGTGACATTCTACACGTTATACCTTAAATTCCATTATTATGACTGGATTCCATCCACATTTTCCACAGTGTGGAAATTATAGGGTCTACACATTCCAAATGTGCTGTCAAGAGCTCACCGGAGTGGGAGATTATTAGTAAATACAGCTTAAATTTCAACCTGTTACTTAATTAGTTATGTTGTCTAGCATACTCTTAATACTTCAGGAAATGTCCCATGAAATAGTGTGGCTGGGCAAACAGAGGGAGCGAAGACACAACAACTGGCATTGAGACAGTGGCACACGGGCCCTTTCAGACCCGCCTGAATGCTGGATGGAAAACAATACGTTGTGCTTTGTGCCTGCGGGCACTTGGGATTGTCAGAGTCTGCCAGTATGGCAGCATTACAGGGTAACCTGCTAAAAAAGACCCACACGTCTTCTTGTTGTGAGGACAAAGACTGTTTTGGCAGTCTGTTGGAGTATGTAGTTGGCCCAACAAGTTGTTAGCAGAGATTTGTGATGAAATCCTTTTTAATTTTATGAATTTTTGCTTAAATATGTACCGGAGGTCATAATTTCCATTTTGTCATTGCGGTTTATGCGTTTCTTAGATTTTATACTGTGTAATTTGGCAAAGTTAATTGTATTATTTGTTATAACTCCCTTGAATAATTCCCACAGATAGCTTTTAAAGTGCACAAATGTGTTTGGGTTCATAATCTTCAACTCAGCTGAATTTTAATAACCTTTTATTGATTTATCTCTGAAACTTAATGATTACAGTAAATCTAAATTTGCAGTTTTTCTCTAAACTTATAAATGATGTCCTCAGAGAGCACATCAGAGAACTTGGTTTTTCTTAAAACTAATTGACTTTGTATGAAACATTAACCTTTTTTAGTCTATTTAGATATAAAGTTATTTAACTTTTTTTGTGTATGAGACTTTCTTGTTGTATGAAACATAAAAAATTAGTCAATTGTGTCCGAACCACTCACTGTACAATCTTTCAGTTATCAGCTCTAATAATTAAGCACTAGGCTAAACCATTTAGACAGTGCAGAACACAACAGCATCCCACCCAAGTGAGGGACCCCATACCAATTCGCCAACATCCACACCTCGTCCCTGAAAGACTGTCACTGCCAGCATCTGTGACAGCTGCTCATGAAACTCCAAGCAGCTGGATTACTATTCAACAGCCAGGAGTGAGTGGGCAAAGTGTGAGATTCATTATCTGGGGTCTCATGTCAGAGGGATGTCAAAAGAATTGTATTTTAGGTGATGTTTTCTCACCAGTATTATCTGTCTGTCTATCTATATGTCTGTCTGTCTTTTGTTGTTGCAGATATGCTTTCTGGATATACAATGCTATATAAAAAAATAAATAAAGAGACAATAAACAATCAATTTAAAATCAGAAGTTGTAACTGAAATCAATGTGGTGATTGCATACCAAAATGTAAAAATCAGTTTATGTTCAAAACTGCCAAAACTATCAAAACAAATGGTTTAGAAATATGTCAGACCAGTTGAGGAAAAAATGTATCTTAGGGAAAAATAGGCAAAACTTTATTATTCTTGTTTTTTTTTTTTTTTTTTTTTTTTTGTAAATGCCGATTCCATTCAAATTCAACCTCATGAACTGAAAGGAAGCCAGTTCTCCTAATCTGGATTTACCCCAATCCTGCTGTCGTCTACTGTTGGAACACACAGCCTCACAGAATATTAATGAAGCACAGATCTCACTGATGATGTCTATTAGAGTCATAAATGAATAGAGCAGACTTCATGTATGCAAGCAAATGACTGTGCATCTGATCATGAGATTAGGCTAATTGCGTACGAGGGGTCATAAAAGGGGCTCTTGAGTGACTCGAGCCAGCAAGAGCTCTACAGACTAAACCTAGAGAGGCTGTTAATGGGGAGCTTCATTTCCATCATTTGTAATAGCTGTGAACATTATCACAATGCAACATGTGCAAGCACAGTCTGCCATGAGCACAAGCCTTCTGCGTCGCTAAAGAAGAGGATATGATCGCCTACAGCTGTCTTATTCTCTGTGATATATGTTTGTGTAATTTTGTGATTGATGCATTCATTTATTTTGTGCATAGGACCTTATAAAACACTATAGCATGTGTTAAGTGTCTGATGTCTGTTTTCTGATTTTCAAAGGCACTTCGTTTTTGATCGCCGCCCTTCACCAGGCTCCCGATAGGAGTGGGTGTGGGAGAGAGGAGGGGCGCTGGACGAGTCAGGGCTGGCGGCGTGTGATGGGGCACACCTGAAGGAAATGGAGCCTCATCACCGCCGCTGTTTAAAAGGCCAACGCGCCTCTCCTCGGGAGACCGGTCTCTTTCCCGTGCATGCACACTGGTGTCCTCGTGGGTCCAGGAAGGGTGCGTTGAGGGACTCCAGCGCTACCAGAGACGTGAGCTGCCGGACCCGCGGTGCGGATGAGGACTGCGCCCGTTTACACGGCCATCAGGCCAGAATGCCATGCCGTCCATCCCCTGAAGGTGCCGCGGCCAACGAGAAGGATGCGGCCGCTAGAAGGAGCCGCCGCCACTCGCGCCCCGGACCCAAGAGGGGAGCGCGGGGGTGCGGCCACCGGACTCCGCCCCTTACCTGGACCCTTCCCTCCGTGAACACTGCCAGACCCCCACGAACCCCGCAGCACGACGAGGACACCAGATTCCCTGTTGTTTTGGACACTCTTCCCCTTTTGGACACTTTATTCCCCCTTGTTTTGGTTTTTCTGTTAAATAAAAACCTCTCCGAGGCCTGACGCCATGCCCACTGTGTCTGTCGTTGGCTCGTCCCGTCACACATGGATGAAATATCAAATATTGTATTTACATACATAATTCCTAAGGCTTTCAGTCAGTAAAATTATTTAATATTTAATCATCCATATTAATGCCTTAACTTTGACAGCCTTAATAACTCATATACAGTATATATTGTACGCATATCATATTTATTTTTTTGCTCTCTCGATTTGTCCTTTAGTGCATATTTATAACTGCATTGTCTTTGTTAATTTAGCAATTCATTGGTTGTTACTTAGATAAAATATAACTATACGTTATAGGACAGCCAGTCTTTCTAGAAGAAAGAAGCCAATCAGATCAGAGATGCCAAGAACTAATAAACTCTTCAATCAAATTGGTGGTTTAAAGAGCAGAAATCTGTGTTTGCGAGAGTGGCAGAGGTCAACAGAAATTATGAGCCGAATCAAGAGGAGAGTGATATTCATACCTTATATTTTAATCACATAAACTACGACTACAGAAGTTCACCTTCTAATATGTTCACTAAAACCTGAGGAGTGGCTGCAGTCACAAAGTAAATGCAAGTCATAAAGATGTTCAATTACAGTCAAGATATGACTTTACCGAAATATGTTAATTCCTACTGAACTTTATGTAATTGTTAGGCTATAAGTAGGCTAAAAAAATAATGATTTCATCCTAAACTTAAATTAACTTTCATTTTATGTACAAAAACAGTTCTTGAAACCTATCTTTCTGTTCCACAGAAGAATGAAAGTCCTGTGGGTTTACAGGTTTGGAATGACATGAAGGTGAGTACAATATTTAAGTTTTATTTTCATTTTTTCATACAAAAATTATTTGAACAGTCATTTGGTCGTCTATGCATCCATACATAAGTTATATTAATAGAAATGTATGTCAGATCATGCAGTGGTCAAAACAAGTCGTAAACACAATCCATTTCCCTGAGTACTGCAAATATTTATCCATCCATAGATTTAATGAAAGTATTTTCTTCATCTTTAGATCGCTGGTCACAATATCCATCCAACTGGTCTTGGTTGCAGTATCTTCAGGGATTTAATATTTCAAATTTAACATGAGCTGTTATGTTACCCAAATAAATTGTAGAAAACAAAGCAGTCAATTCAGCACCATCTTTAAGTTTCAATTTTGGAATGACTTCCTGCTTTGGGAAATAAGGTATTGCTTTATTGTAAAATAACAAAATAAGTCATCAGGAAACCCAGCCAAGGTCATCTTTGAAAACTTCTTCTAAAAGCTTTACTGGGTATCTTTAAACACTCTAAAAATTCATCCAAGTAGTAGCTTTAAGCATGCATCCGCAGTGCAAATCCACAGGCAGAGAATCTCTTGTTTTCAAAAGTTATCGTTCAAAACCTTGAGCCCATTACAACACAGCTGTAGGTTTTGGCTGACAGTGAATCTGTAATTCAATAATACATCCAGCTAGACTCTTTTCCACAAAATGACTAGTTGTTCTGCAGTGGGATTAGAGTTTGTAAATATAAAGAGAAAGTTTGTTCTGCCATTTGGGTGAAATTATTGTATCTTGTGTGATGTGCTGTGATTCTGCCATTTCCTTTCTAATCGCATGTCCCACTTGTTTTTCCTTGTAGCTCTCTAATAAAATACTGTGATGAGTACTTTAAAGGAACACTCCACCGTTTTTTGAAATAGGGCTTATTCACATTATTTCCTACATTTAGATAGGTGGGCAAATGCATTTTTGTGTCAGTGCATGCATTGTTTTAGTTTGACTGGGTCGGCGTTAGCTTAGCTTACCACAATGAATGGAATCCTTTGTTGCCAGCTAGCATGGCCTGAGTAAAAGTGATCAAAAAATTAAAAAAAACCCACCTAATTACTTCTTGTGGCCTGCGTATTCACAACGAGTACAAATAGCTATCCAGATTAACACTAGTCGATTTCCTAGGCAGATATTGACTTGGGACTATATTATGGGGAAGCACAGGCGAAGCACTGCTGCTTAGGCGAAGCACTGCTACTTCGGCGCAGAGATATCACGCAAAAAAAGCGAAGACACTCGGTGCAGGTCACGCCCATAGACATATAAATACCTAGACGCCTCATTGGCCGCTTTGAGCCGTTGCTGCGATACGTCAACGCGTCCGCCATGTTTGTGAGGGCATGACTGCCTTAAAAATAAATGGAGGTAAACGGGGGAGCTGCGGTTTTTCTGGATTAAAACACGATAACGTTTACATTTATCAACCGATTTCAGAGGTTTGTGAGCTACATGCAGTTAAAAATCACTTTGCCTCCAGTTATTTAGTTAGGTTTGGAAAATTATTATTTTTCGTAAGAAATTGTGAACGCTCACACTTGTCTCACTTGTGGATTTCGTTGATTTTTTCGGTTTACAATTCTAGTGTTAATGTAGTGTAACTGTGACATGTACATGTAATGTAAGTTGAGTGTATATTAAATGAAATTAAGTTGTTTTATTGCTTTCTCTGTGTTCAACCCCAACATTTGAGCTTTTATTTGTGTGCTTCAGGTCAGAACACAGCTCATTCCCTTTGAAATACTGGAAGAAATCGAAATAATACATCTATAAACACTAATAATTTACCATCATGGAGAAAATTGAATACAACCAGCGAATACAAATCAAAAAGTAACACACTGGTAGTTTGCTTTTTATTTTGATAGCACTCTATACAGATAAACTCCACAACAAACAATAACAAATGCAACTGACAAGCCTTTATGGATCCAGTGAAACTTAGTTACAGTGGTAAAATATTATTCACTGATACAGTGCACAGTAAATATATAGTAAAAGTGATATGTAATATAAAAAAAATATATGTTGTACAACTCGTAGTAAAGTGAATAATATAAAAAGTGAGTACAACAGTACAATAACATAAGTGATAATAGATTTATAATAGCACAAAGAATATGTATAATACCATAATAAATAAATGAATAACAATAGATGAATAATAGCAAGAAGAATATGTAATATCAAGGGTGGAGTAATACAGAATAGACAAAAATGAATAAATTAATAGTAAATTATAAAGTAAAATAAATAATCGTGAAATGTAGTTGTATAATAGTATTTGTGTAAAAAATATTAAACAAATTAAGACACAACACAAAAAATTGTGGACGTGAGTTCCAAATTGTGTTTAATTAATGAGCTCCTTGAGTATAATATATACATGTACACACACACACAAAAAAAAAAAAAAAAAAAAAAAAATATATATATATAAAATACAAAATGGTGGTTTAGTTGTGATGACAAAACCTGACTAATAAAGACTAAATTCTACACTGCTTCCCTCAAGATTTTCCTATATTTTATTCAATTAATGAGTAAAATCACGTAAACAACTTGACGATGCTTGACATTTTGTTCTACAATGCAAATTACACACACCCATGCAGAAAACACAAATTTTGAAACAGTTGTTTATTTTTCCATATATGTTAATACATGTATGTTTGGGGTGTGAGTGTGTGCAGTTTACGTTGTACAACAAAATATCAAAGTATAGTTATATTTAACACAGACCAGAAAATTAATAATCATTATTACAACATCAAGGGCAATAATAATGATTTTGTCATGATATTGCAGCTTGACTCACTATGAGTTCCTGTGTTTTTCATTTCTAGGCTATTTACATCATGTAGTTTTTGTGTAATTACACACAGTACATGATCAGCATTAAACAGCCTGTGTGAATAATTTTAAATGCAGTCTATAGTATTGTGATTGACTGAAGAAACTAGTTATATTTAAAGAATAATAATTAATAATTCCTTACATTTATATAGCACTTTACATAGAAGGGGGAATCTCCTCGTCCACCACCAGTGTGCAACATCCACCTCTAAATATTTGAAAAAAAAATAAGAGACAGAAACATTTAATAAGGTAATTATATTTTTATAAAAATTACCCTTACAAAGATAAAAAAAAATAAATAAATTGCTCCTGGAAGTCTATTCCGGGGAGAGAGAGAGGTTTGAATATGACCAGGGTCATTCTGGCCATTCATTCAGGGCTATTCTGGGTTATAACAAATACAACACTGGGCTGTAGAAGTATAGTCTTTCTCTCTTGGAAATGCAGAGAACAGCTTTCTTCAGCTTTCCTTAAGACTTTCCTTGTCCTGTTTGCAATTGATTAAAAAAAAAAAAAAATAAAAAAAAAATAAATAAAAAAAAAAAAATATATATATATATATATATATATATATATATATATATATATATATATATATTATATATATATCTATATATATGAAATCAGTTCACAGTTTTTTATGATAAGCTATGAAATCATTATTATCAAGTGATTATAAATAAAGTAACGTTAGTGAAATTAAAGAGATGCTTTAGCTCCTTCACTAATCCTGGCAGTCTGAGACATGTCAAAGTGCTCACTGTACATCTTGTGCTTATAACACAATTTAGTTTATGATATAAACTTCAATATAAGTTAAAACTTAATAATAGTTCATTTAAACTTTGATTTGCTTTTAAAGTCTCGGCTTTCACAGCTAACTAGCGATATCGCTAGCTGTTAATAGTCTGACACTGGTGGCTAATTAAGCTGTCAACATAAAGCTAAAAATGACCAAAAAACATCCAGAAACAACTGTTGAGTCTTACCTGTGAAAGATAATACCCCGAGATCTGTTTTTATTATTGTGCGATGGTTTGTAGATGCCCAAGCTCCCGACGAGTCAGGTATGTTTTCCTCTGTCCCGATATGAGAGTATGGAGAGTTGCCCGCTCCAATATGGCGGCGACGCTGACGTGCGGTCGAGCGGCCAATGAGGCGTCTAGCTATTTATATGTCTATGGTCACGCCGGTATGTTCTTCTTCTTCTTCTGTTTTTTTGACGCGTTGCACGCCGGTATGTTGACGGAAGTCGTGGGATTTCACGTGTTGCGTGATATCTCTGCGCCGAAGTAGCAGTGCTTCGCGTAAGCAGCAGTGCTTCGCCTGTGCTTCCCCATAATATAGTCCCAAGTCAATATCTGCCTAGGAAATCGCCTAGTGTTAATCTGGATCGCTATTTGTACTCGTTGTGAATACGCAGGCCACAAGAAGTAATTAGGTGGGGGTTTTTTTTTATTTTTTGATCACTTTTACTCAGGCCATGCTAGCTGGCAACAACGGATTCCATTCATTGTGCTAAGCTAACGCCGACCCAGTCAAACTAAAACAATGCATGCACTGACACAAAAATGCATTTGCCCACCTATCTAAATGTAGGAAATAATGTGAATAAGCCCTATTTCAAAAAAACGGTGGAGTGTTCCTTTAAGGTTCTGGTAACGCAACTGGATTAAATCGTAGATTAAAAGTCAACACACCTCTGATTGCTCTAGCAGGTTTAAAATGGATTTTCTATATTTTCAAATCAAATTATTCTGTGTTCCAGATGACAGATTAAAATGAACCTTTGATAAGGTGAGACTTTAGAGGACGCATTCATTTTCAAAACTGCTGGAAGTTAAACAAAATACATTAAATTAAAGGTTAGTTAATACACCTCTTCATGCCTTCTGATCAATGTTTTGAGCTTGTGTCCCACAGAACTTATGTAATTTGCTCAACTTCATCATGTCATTCCAAACCATAAATAAAAATAAAAATAAAAAAATAAATAAAAATAGACCAAATAGTCCCATAGAAGTGGTCATGTTAACTTTAGAACTATTGCAGCCAGACTTGGAAACCAAATCTGAACCGAATAATTATTATGTTTTTTTTCCTCAGGGTTGGACCTCCATTATTCTTCTTTTTTTAATAAGGGAACCACTATTTTTGGAGTTGGCCATGGTCATTATGAAATCTCCTTCGGAATAGCAAGCATTTTGCTTAACAGTAGAAATAAAGTCATACAGGTTTGGAATAAAAGAAGGTGAGTAAATGAGGCCAACATTTTCATTGTTAGGTGAAATGTCCCTTTTAAGTAGTTATTCTTGTGCAATGTCAAGGAAGTAGAAAACCAGAAATTGTGTAAATTCACTGGGGAATGTTTTGGCACACAAGATAATCAGGATTAAATTGAAAAATAAATGGAAAAAATACTAGCTAAATTCAAGCCAATATTTGGTTAATACAGTAGTTAGAATTGACAGGAATGTGTGTCAAAAGCAGACCTTGTGAATTAAAAACAGAAAAATGAAAGCTGTGGGACAAGAGGCCAATGGGAAATTAACATTGATGAATCTGGTTGTTTCTCTGTGTTAAAAAGAAGCGCACAGATAAAAAACAAACAAACAAACAAAAAATCAGAACCAGCAATAAATGCATACATAAAGTTGGAAGACTTTTTTAAAAAAAAAGATCAAATCTCTTTAATGACCAATCTTTAGTCATTCCTGATACCTGAGGTGTTTCCCAATTTTAAAAATGACAGACTTTGTTCTTTTCAGCTAGAATGAAAGCACTCTTTGGACCCTCTCATAATTTTGCCGTCTTTGACATTCATTTCACAGATCACTTCAGGTAATGGTATTCTGGGATGGATTTTTTGGCTGTCCGCTACCCTGACTCCATCACATTTCATTCAGCCACTTAAATTCTGTCTGCGCTTTCCTTCCAGTTCTTCCACCTCGACCAATCACAGCACAGTTCAGAGGATCTGAAACGGTCCAATAGGCCTCATATTTAGCCCGTACTGTGTGTGTGCAGCACGGCCTTTTGACATTATGAAACAGCACAGAAATTGACAGAGGGAAGCAAGCCAAAATTCAACCTAAGATTCTGCAGTAATATTTTAATTTTAGTGATGGAATCCGATCCGATTAATGTGCATCTTTTGTGACCTTAGGCTCTATGCGTGTTTTTCATAAAGTGAAGTAGAAGCTGTTTCAATGACAAGACTTTTAATGTGAATAGAGAGAGCAGAGTTATGGAGAGTTGTATTGTTGGCTCTGATGTAAAGAGTCTGCTCATGCATTAACGTCAGATGCGTGACTCACGGCCCTATTGGCTGATTAACAAGCGCCGACGCTGAGAATCTCCACCACCCTCCCTAAAGAGCAGAGTCACGACTGAAGAGCATTAGTGAACATTAGCTTTTCCCTGAACAGAATGACAGCTAAAAATAGACATGTGAGAATCCTCGGGAAGTTAAGGTCAAGTGTGATCTCACTGTTTCGCTGCATATGCCTATAATGTGGAGAGTTTTGAGTGGTCAGATTGATAGTCTTTTCTCATCCACCTCAACAGAGTCATGGGATAAAGAAAACTCCTCCGGACAGTTTTGAGAATATATATTTTAACAGTTTTTTGGGCTGAAATCCTTTATTCTCTCTAGTCTTTATAAAGCCCAGTAGACCGGCTTCATGTAGCCGAAGAGTATCCAGCCAGATAAAAGACTCCAATTACATCATTATGTGCAGTCTGACTAAATTAACTGAGGTTGCACAGTCACAGAATAAATGAGCAGCAGGGAGATGTGACTGTAATTTTTCGCCCAAAGTGCGTTTGTTTTGGTTTAGTCCCCGTGGGCTTAATTGACTATTTATTTGAGTATTAGCTGTGTTAGTAAAACATGTACTGTAATATAATTAAATATGTTTACGATTTGTATGTTTCTTATTTTTTCCCAGAGAATATGACTACTCTTAATGGCTATCAAAAAAGAAACAGGGCATTTTGCTCACATCATTGACCCCTAGTATTAATGTTAATAATATTTCTAATATGTTAACATGTATTAAAATATCTAATAATGTACCGTGTAACCCACACTGCTTCACTGTTTTATTAATTTTATTTTTACTATTAGGTATACTTATTAAAAAAAGAATAATAACTGGAGCTCCAAACCTGAGGACAAAATTAAATGAAATGAATACTAGGACAGTAAATAAAGGATTGTTAGGTTTTATATAAATCAATGTATCTACAGTATAATTTTTTAATTAAATGTAGTCCTGATATTATTTTCATTTACTCTTTCCATTTTATTTATTACTTTCTGCATTTATTTTTAATTATTTTATTTTTTAAGGATATGTTTCTTCCTCATCTATGGGCATAGCCCCACAAAAAAGCTTTTATTTTATTACATAAGCTTTTATTTATTTATTTATTTATTTATTTATTTATTTATTTATTTATTTATTTAATTTATTATATTCCAGAAAAACATGTAAATCAGAAAACATAAGTGATCTCATGGGCCAACATCCAAACATCTCTGTATGATAAGATTTTCTGTGAAATCGAGATTCATGTCAAAACCCTGAGGCCAAGCTTCCCACTTGCTCTGTATCTATCAGGATTCTGTTCTATGTGCATTACAGCATAAGCAAGTGAATGGGCTACAGAAAGGACAGCTAAAAGAATGACAAATAAAAGCTAATGAAAGTAGCAGATGCCCATTACGGTTCAGTTCAACAGATGGCTGTGGAAGAACCGTTTACCTACATTAGTCGCTGAAATACAGGTCAGAAATCTGAAATGTTATAAATTTGATTGCAGACAGCAGGAGGGCGCAATATTTTCTGAGCTTTAATTATCGAGGAGAGAACTGAAACGCAGCCAGCTGTTCTCATAGAAGGACCCGATGATTGTACCTCCCTCAGAGAACAAACACACACAGGGGAGGAGAAAGAGGAGCTGCCAGCTGGGAATTAATTAATGTTCAGTCTATGGCATGACTTTTATTCACCAGAGCAAAAATCAGGGAAAATGTGACAATTGGAATAAACCCTCAGTCAGCTACCAAAAATATCCACCACATTTATTCACATGCAGGTGTGAATTCACAGAATTTCAGTGCAAATCTCATCTACCTGTAATCTAAGCAGATACAACATGCTTATAAATGGACTGTCATGCTATCTAGTGCATACACTCTATGCAAATTAGTCTCATTATAGAACTCACAAATGTAATGGGTGATTTTATTTCCTGTTCACAAAAAGCAAATTAATGAAACTTATTTTTGGAATCGTAAAGCTTAAATTTTATTGAAGTGGATTGTTAGAGTATGTTCTCAATCTTCTATTTCTTGTTTTACAGTCTCAGAATCGCCAGGCTTCTTTTAACTTATTCTGAGACCATAAACCCAAAGGGATATGAAAAGGCAGGTAAATTGAATTGTTATTATTTATTTATTTATTTATTTATTTATTTATTTATTTATTTATTTATTTATTTATTTATTATGTATGACATTAATTATTAGGTAAATCTTTATGGATGAAACTGCTGGGCAACATAAAGGAAACTTATTCATTAATGACAGTCAAAAAAGCTGGACATACAATAAAAAAATATAGACATAAATAAATAGTAATAAAATCTTGCAAAAACCTCAGAATCTTGGCAAATCAATACCCCTTTATTTTTATTAAAACCAGTTTTTTCCAAAGAAATGGCTAGTGAATTCAGTCAGCACTTAACATTTCTGTGCTCTGCAATATGCATTAGACAGTTCTTGAGCAGTTTTAGTATGCATGTTTTCTATGGTGTTGAGAGCTAAAGATTGGGACACAAGGCAATCTGGTTGATGCCACGTACCCCGTCCTATTATATTCCCAAAGGAAATGAGTAAATAGGCATCAACGGAGGAGTTGTTGGCTCATACTGTAAACAAGCCTGCTTCAAGCTAAAGATCCTTATTAAATGGACAGAGACATCTGGCATTGCAAAATGTTGTGTGCACTGTGTGTTTAAATGAGTCTTCTTTTATTAAATTGGCTCAGATGTAGTGAGGCATTGCAGAGATGTATCGTAGGCACTCACTAGTTATGTCTGTAGTTTGATTCTTCCTGAGGGAATGGATTCTTTTGAACATCAAACTAATTTGCAAAAGGTTTGTGAATTACTGGAACAGTAAAAACAAAATATTTGTTTCATTTGAGTCATCATTAGGGGTTGAATCAATTCAATTGACAGGATTCAGATTTAAAAGCAGATTTTGCAAGTATACAGTTTGATTACAAATTATTCCATTCAGATTTTTAAAAAGCATTTATAGGATTCTTAAATATTTTTAAGCAAAAAAAAAAAAAGACACCACAGCATATTTATAGTACCCAAAAGAATTTATAAATTGTTTATTGTCAACAAAATGCTTCATAGTTTGAAAGTAATTTACCGTAATAATGACCATTTTTGAAATGTTTTTGAAAGAAGTCTTTTATGCTCACCAAGCGTACATTTATTTGATCAAAAATACAGTAAAACAGTAATATTGTGAAATCTCATTACAGTCGTTGGTTAATTAGTCATTGGCACTCATGTGATTTAAAAGGTTATTTAATTATCAATAATGGGTTTTTGCAGCTTAATATTAATGTATGTAAATTGTGATACATTTTTCAGGGTTCTTTGATAAATAGAAAATTCAAACATTTATTTAAAATAGAAATCTTTTGTAATATTGTACATCATTACTGTGACTTTTGTTCTATGTAATGTTTCTTGAGAACCAAATCAGCATATAGAATGATTTCTGAAGGATCATGTGACACTGAAGACTGGAGTAATGATACTGAAAATTCAGCTTCGTCATCACATTTTAAAATAGAAAATAAGAAAAAAAATTGACCAGTGTCAAGATCAATAGATACAAATCATCAGGATTTTTAATGAAAATGAATATTTGATTACACTCCTGTGTTTCAGATATTTTCACATTATTTAGAAACATCTTGGTTGAATTCTTCCAGCCACACATGAAGACTTTCACATCTTCAGACTTGCTGAGACTATACAAGCTTGGCGCTTTGATTCGATTGGCTGGGGTTCAGCCAGGGTTCAGAGAGAGCGTGGCTTTGTTCTGGTCGGCTGTTTGCAGATATGTGGGGGCCTGAAGCCCAGGTGAGAAGCAGTGTGGAACTGCTCATAAATCATTCCATTTGGGTAGAGGAAGGTTTTTAATGAAAGCAGGAGGACATGGGGGCTCTGACACATGTGCTGGTTAGCCAACCATTTCCCCAAATCGCCCTTCATCATGCCGTGGATTTAGACCTCTCTAATGCAGTCTAACCTGAGATCAGATCACATCACGCAGGAGAGTGAGAGGACTGTTGGAGATGAACGTGTCAGGCATACTTATTATCACACAGGGCACAGGAAGTTACTGTCATGACTGGCAGAACATGAAAGAAGAGGCCAGACACAATTTACTTTTTCTATAAATACAGTAGAATTTAATGATGTCGCCGATCACTAATCTATTGAGATGAAATTCAATATGTATGGTCTGCATTATTTTATTTTTATTTTATTTATTTTACTTTTGTATGTATTTTTTTGTTGTAAAAACTTAAAAAAAAAGCAGTAAAAATGTTTTAATGTTTTATTTTTAATGTTTTTAATGTTTTATTTTATTTTATTTTAAATTTAATTGAATATGATTTATTTTATTTCACTGTTTTTTTTCTTCTAAAAACCTGTAATACACTGTTGATGTGATTTTGTAAGCATTAAATAAACCTTTTTCAAAAAAATATTTTATTTTACAGCCTAAACTCCAGTATATTTTCAGTATATCTATTTTATATTATATGTATTTTTAAATGGATTAAATTGAATCAAAATTAATTGATTGATTTTAATTTTATTTTATTTTGTTTTATTGTTAACTATTTTTTTTCTAAGCACAACCTGAACACCAATTAGTGTGATTTTGTAAACATTAAAAATAAAATAAATTCTCAACACAGTCAGTAATATGGGTGATTTCAATTACCTCAGGAGGTTTTATTTTATTTTACAGCCTTAAAATCCAGTATACTATTAAATAAAGTAAATGTAACTAAAGAAAAATATATGTCTGATCATTTCTATTTACAGTAACTTGGGGTAAATAATAATTGAATATATAGCCTCGAGTTATATGGACTCTTTTATAGTGATTATTTGTATTTATTTATTTTCTTTTTTCTCTTCTATTCTTTTTATTTATTCATTTATTTTGGAATTGACAGACTGTGGCCATTGTGAACTGTCATTTATATGGCAAGATCATACAGATTGTTCACAATGTCTACTTTTTTTGTTTCGACAGCATAGAGAGCTTGAAACGACGTGGGGTGAGTAAATATGGGCAGAATGAGAGGTGGGTGGTTATGCTGAATGCAGATGAATCAGTGTCAAAAATACAGCCTAACATAAAGCAATGAAATAGATTCTTGAATTGAAAAGCACACAGAGATAGAAAGCATGATTAGGGGGCTTCCCCTTGACTAAGCACATGCCCGCAGTTAAGATGGATTACAGCTGTCTGATGTGCAGTCCCTCTCTTCAAGGCCAGTCTGAACGGTTTTCACATTGCAGAACCTTCCAGAATGCATTATATCAACATGCCGGTTGAACTGCCTCTAACTCTCTTTTGAGCCAAGGTTTATGCGACAAAATAACTTCTACAGTAGTTCTCTCTCTGTTTTGAGGTGTCGGCATCTGCCACGGCTTGCTGAAGTGTCTTTCTACCACTGCACTGAGGGTGTGAAGGAACGGCATCCTCCAGGGAGCCCTTCTGACAGTAAGAAGCTGCGCTCATTTATATTGCACAGTAATATCCCCCAGAGAGAGTCAAGCATGCAAACACCGGCTGCTGAAATGACCTTTAACTTTTTTATTGCTGTGCTATAGTAAAGTAATAATCAGCAAAAATAAAAAATAAATAAATAACCAGTGAGATTGTTTGCAAGACTTCAGAAATTTTTAGATGACTAATGTAGCTCAAGAGAAACTCAAGGAAACGGTCAAAGAAACACACACCTCATAGCATCTCAAAAGATTATGGAAAAATAATCTTGACTATGGATTTCATTTATTTATTTATTTTAATAAAATTATTAGGGTCTTTCTATTTAGGGTACATTTTGCCTGTTGACGATCTAACAATTTCTCTTCAGAATGTCATATCCATTAAGAGAATACATACTGTAACCTCACTCATTTTGCGCACACTCTGTTTTTTCAGTTTGCTAGAAATTGCCCCATTTCAAGTGCAAAATAGCCAACCATGCTTTTTTGGGGTGTTAAATAATGCTACGCAAATACCAGAATTTTTGACGAGCGCAAACCTCAGTAAATCGCGTTGCATGATTCATTTTAATACTCTCCTTCCAATAAATTTAGCGTTTGAAAGGGACACCTCCTACAAATGCATATTCAGTAAGGTCATGAGGTGCATAAATAATTGTCCAGCGCATTTTCCACACTAATTTTTCACTGTGCATCTTTAGTAAATCCTGACAGTACTATTCTTAATGCCAAAAGGACAGTTTGCGCTGGCGCAAAGCTGTTATGTAAATACTGACCCTACAGTATATACTGAAATACGCTAGAAAAATAGATGGAGTTAATTTCAGGTTTCTTCAAATAAGAAAATATTCCTACCTGTTGTTTTACTCATGTCCACCCCAAAAAAAAAGAAGAAGAAGGACGAAGAAGAAGAAAAAACGATTTATCACAAAATCATGTGACCAGCATGGGAAAAATTCATGTGGTTATGACAGAACATCAAGCTTAGACATTAATCAACCAAACTCCATGATGGGAGCGACTTATCCAGTTCTGTTTGGTTTTCCTCTGGTTCTGAATGGTTTGTGATGTTTTCCTTGGGGCATTAAATGCTGTTTCTTCAGAAAAGTCTGATGTTTTGCAGTTCAAGCAGAAAGTTCCATCTTGCTCAGCAAGACGTTGTTAGGTAACACATCTGCAGCAGAGAAGTGGAAACTCCTGGGCCTGAGAGGCAATACTGCTGAAGAGAAGACATTGTCACATCACTTTTCTCCCTCATATGTATGGTCACCCTTCTGGGCATCATCTATTGGCAGCTTGAAGTTGTTTAATATGCGTTTCCCAGGTGAAACTAGCTGATGGAAGCCTTCGTGCTTAGGGCAGGGGTCGGCCAGAACCCTGGCTGTAATACGGAGAGAAATTCATATTAGATATACAGTACAGTAGACACTTAAATTTTTTTTTTTAATGTTTCCCCTGAAAAGAAGGCGTATTTTTGGTCACACAAGGCTGCTGCATTTATTTACTGAGAAATACTACAAAAATAGATTGTGATATCTTATTTAAAGGAAGTAACAATGACAAAGGCCATTGAATTATTAGAAACACACCAGGAGGGGTGGCTGTTCTGAAAACGAGGCAACTGAAATAGACTGGCGCCATTGACCCCACGGTTAAACCTGGTCTAAAGGTCTTTAGAGCGCAACTAGCCGCTTAAAGTGAAAGGCAGAGTAGACTTTTGCTGTTTAATTGGCATGTTATGCCTAAAACACCACCCATTACTCATTACGAGAAGAAGAACCTCGTCTGACTGTAGACCATGCGGCACAGGCACGTTGAACGTTCTTCTTCCCTCATTTAAACTCGCACAAAGTGGATTGGCTCTGACACGCCCTAGGGGGGGAGGTGCACCTGGGCCATTGCGCTTTAGACCATAGCCGCTTAGATCAGTAAAAGAGAGCCCGTAGTTGTCAGTTTCCTTGTATTGTTTACAATTTTTATTTGCGTTGTCAGTGTCATTGTGGGGTTTTGGTTTATTTTTGCTGTTGTAGTCTGTTACGGACCTTTGAAGATAACTAAAATTATTTTTGGGGGGGGCGAATTGATATGTTCCCATGTAATGCATCAAGAGACTGCCTGGAACTACATTAGCCATGCATTTCCCCTGAAAATAATTGCACACCTTAGATTGTTCATCAGTCAATGCAGATTACAGCATATCAACAACCCAATAGTATAATACAATTTACAACAACTGTTTTTCTATTTTATAAATATATAGTTAAAGATGTCAATTTATTTCCTGTGAGGCAAAGGGGAATTGGCAATATCATTACTCTAGTCTTTCATTGTCCCAATGCTCTAACATGCTGATTTGCTACTCAATAAGCATTTCTTATTATTATCAAGGTGAAAACAGTTGCTGCAATATTGGTGTGGAAACTTGACTCTTTTGTCTCTTAGGATTCTTTGATGAATAGAGAAAACGTTTAGATAAAATCAGATGGAAATAGCCAACATTTACATAAAATAGAACTCTTTTATATTATTAATGTCACATTTGATCAGTTTTAATGCATACGTTGATTCTGACGGTAGGTTTTTTTTTTTTTTTTTTTTTTTTTTAATAATAGTTAAAGGGGTGAAGCCAATATAAAAGTAAAACAAAAACAAAATTGCCTGTGCGGTTGAATTGGAAGCTGTAGTCTTCACATTTTTGCAATAATAACGTTTTTTTAAAAGAAAGTCATGCTGAAAATCATCAGTGTTTTTTTTTTTTACTCTTCAACATGAAGCAAAAAATTAGATTTTTGCATTCACCAGCCAGAAGAAAGTGCTTGCAGCAGACTGTTTGGTGAATGCTAGCAATTCCGTGACAAGATAATGAATGATGTGTGCGGAAAGAGTGACGTATTCTCATCAAACTAATGTTTAGCTGTTTGCAACAATCATCTGCACATATTTTAATGTGAATTACACAGGCCTTCTCTTATCATCATCAACCACACAACAATGGTGTTTTTCTTTAAAAGTGAATGTAATTTTTTTTGCTCTAATTAAAGTGCAAACACGAAATAACTTGAAATTATGGTTATAGTTAATAGAAATGAATGGTGAACTCAACATGTGAGCTGGATGTGAGGTTTTATTGGGGGAAAAAAAGCTTATACTTTAACAGGTCACATTTGAAAAGAACTGCTACAAAGGATCCACCCCTGCTAACAGTGAAGCTCCGCTGGATGTGTCCTCTCTTCTCGTTGCCCAACTCGGGGCATTCAGAGATCTTGATATTTCCTTCAGGATGGTGCACCTCGATCGATTTCCGGTTTCACTGGTTTGGAGGAAGTAACATCAACAAAGGACGGTAATGGCACAGAAGCACTTTTGTGTTGTGCCCCACAGAGACACAGTGTTCCAAACCTTTTTTAAAGAAGCCAAAAAGGTTTACACTTGTAGATTTCTGGTTTATATTAAACTGGAATGGTGAGATGCATTTTAACACAAGTTGATTTAGACAATGTTGATGTTCAGTATAGTGAAAAATGATCTCAGAAGAAGCTTTCCCCTTCTCTTTCCTTTTTCTAATACTGTCTTTAACTATCTGTTTCATGGGCGTTTTCTACGCTTTGTTGGCTTTCTCTGTTTCTTATTTTCCTATTTCACCACCGCACCATCCACTCAACATCTCCTCTCCTCTCATCTGTGGGAAATATGTCGCATGTTCACTACACGACCAAAACTGAACAATAAACAGTCTTTTCTTTGCCTCACCGGAAGAATTGCGTTTGAAGTCACACTCCCGGTTTGGAACAGCTCAATTTCACATCAAAGGACAGGTTTTGATTTCCTTCACTAATGTAACGTGGAGAGGAGGGTACATGATTGAGATTGCTTATACACAATGCAGATTGGTTGTTTCTGTCTTTTAGTTGGCCACTGATGTGTTCTTTGAATCTTTCCTTTAATTTGATGTGCTGGGCTTTTAGAATTAGGAAAAATTAAATATTTTTTGGTAAGTGTTGTTTCATCTTAGGATGTGATGTGCTAAAGTCAGCAAAATGTCATACAGGTCAAGCTCAGTGGCTTACACTGTGTTAACAAAAAGGAACACACGGACACCAAACGTCCTGACCTTATAGAGCATAAACATAATAGACGTGTGGTATTTCACTACTGTTTTACTTGATCGAGAGATTTCACCCTGGATGAGATTAGGTTTTATGATGCACAGATGTAGAATTTGTTTGGAAACACAATTAGTTCTCCATTCTTTTTTATTTACAACAAACGCTGTTTTTCATTGATTCGATCATATTAAATTTTGATTAATTCAATATTTAATTAGAAATATAAAAGGTAAAAAAAATCAACAGTATTTTCCACTTCATTAATTAATTGCCAAAATGGTTTTGCAGTTGTCAAACATCATTAAATTTGATTACATTTAAAAAAAGAAAAATTACATTTAATTATATATAAGTAGTAAGTAATGTGTCATAGTTGTTCAAATTATAAAAAATATGGATTAAGAAAATATTAAAATAAAAATATAATGAATATATATTCTTATTCACACAAGTAATTTACCACAAAAAGTTTCATAGTTCATGTTTTTTAAAATATGGTTTTATTTTTTTTAAATATTGAAATTAAATGTAAATAAAAATATAAATATTTCTCTCCATTCACTTAATTCATTTACAACAAAATGTTTTTCATATAGGTGTTGTTTGCACTTATATAAATTACAAAAAATAATTAATTCTACAAATAAAATTTTGGACAAAACACCAAATTGAGATTACACACTTGGAAGCATGCAATTCCCAGGGGGAATGTTGATTAAAACTGTAAAAAAACAATGGGTAAATGCAAATCGCAAAGGTTATCCCATGTGGGTTTTGGATAAAAGTGTCGCCCAATGCCGTTAATATATATTGATAATTTTTTCACATTTATTTTAAATATCTTTCTTATTTGTATCATATTAACAATTATTGTCTTTTCAAGGACATTTTTAGGAAATGGAAGTTAACTTTATTGTAGCAGAAAAGAGATCGGAATGACTCGTTACACCTGATTTTTAAACATAGAAATATCTAGAAAATGTAATGTAAGTCTATTTACTTCCAATCAGGTTCTGTTTAAAGATGGTATTTCTGCAAATGCCATAAAATGTACTGAGGACTGAAAAAAAATTATTAATGACCGGGCCTCTGTGTTTCAGCTTGCCTGAAAAAAAGGTTGAAAGGAAGTCCAAGACATAGAAAACTGCATGTCCTGCTGCGGACACAGTAGAATTCACCGCTACACACACAGAGCCGCTGGGAGTCAAATTGAGCTCTTTCACCTTCAGCATACTCTCTTTCCCATTTATCGAAAGTTAATGTAAACTTTTGAAAATATTGCAGGGCTGAGGAAATCGATTTTGCAAGTGGCTAAAGTTTTCATCTAATATACGAGGTAAAGGCGAACTGGGTTTGAATGATGAATTATTGTCTGGCTCTGGATGAGAGATTGATTTTGTCGTACATTTGCAGTAGTTTGATCCCTCCTGTTGTAAAAATGAGGAGTGGAGCGCAAATACACACAATGTGGAACCGTGGATCTTATCTTCTCCCGTCGACTGTTGAATATTGTTCTTAAAAAAAATGTTTATGAGAGTCTTATAGAAACATAATGCATGGATGATTGCTCTCTCACTTCGTCTTTGATTCATTGCCACTTATGAAGCTTTAAAATCAGGGAGGAAAAAATATTCTCATGGACTAATACATCTATATAACGTTTACTTAACTGCATAAATAATTTTTCCTAATTAGTGTCTATGTCGTCTTGTCATTAAAATATCATCCATTTACTTGAAGCATTTTTATTCTTGGTATAAACATAAATCTCACTAATGTTAGTAGATTAATGCTTAAAACATAAAAATAGTATTTTGGAAACTTTCGAAAAAATACATTAAAATATTTATTTACTAAATAGACCAATCAGCAATCTGAAGGATTCTTGGATGTGCCGTGTTATTTTGTTGTTTACTTGCAGGCCTCTCTATGATGACATCACAGTCTCCTTCTATTAACTGTCCCAAAATCAAATCCTTTTGCTGTGGCAATGCATTCTCGAAACCACAATGTTTGTGACAAAGCTTTTCTCGCTGACAGTTTGGATGTGTATGTTTGTGGGTGGATGCGACATGCAATATGACAGCGCATGTGTGGGCTCCATCTGTCTTGTATCTGAACTCCACATCTGGCATTGTCAAAAACTCAGGAAAAGCATAACAAGACAAAAAAAAAAATGTTTCCTTTCTAGATTCACCAGGTCAAATACAGTTTCAAGCCCAGCAGACATCAGGTCATGTTTTATTCAATGCCATAGGCCTCTGTTAACCTTATAAAACAGAAATGCACATTTTAAAACCTTCAAACGAAATGTAATTTCCGTGTTTGGCTTTTTTTTTTCATTCCCGTGTTTGCATGTAAAAGGCCAATGCTGTTTTTAGGTGAAGGGCCTACTACTTCGGGTACTATTTTGGTAATTTCCAGTTGCCAACTTGGTTCCAATAGAGTTTTGCTATTAGCAAGTTACACTCTAATATGCAATAATATACACAGCACACACAAATACTGGGCAGCGTAGTTCATTTTTTAATCGTATTTTTTACCCCTTTTTTGATACTTTTTGCTAATAAACGGAAAGTACATTTATGATTGACATTTTCATTCAAGATATCTACTTTTTCATTGCGTAGCTGTGTTTTGTGTAAAGCAATGCTCTATTTGGATTGTTACCTACTGATTAGTAGATTTTTTAATTCAGTTATTTAGGCAAAGAACCACCAATCAAGGTTAATTCCCAATTCCTGACTGCCAAATGGATCCAATATTGTATTCCAAAGTTTAATCAAACTGACTTCCTTAATGGACCTTTGCTCAACTTGTTTTATTCACCAAGGTGTTTTTTTTGTGTTTTTGTTTAGGTAAGTTATGCATAATGATCCACCCTCTGTTTTTATTAATTGCCATTCAAAGTATCTTTTTATTCTGAACTTATAGTCCTACTACATAGAGGGTTTTTTACGTTTAAAAAAGATATTTTTCTCTGTTTCAGTCATTCTTTGAATTTCATTAACTTTGCGTTCTAGGCTAGGGTATGCTTACTACAATAAAAACTAAAAACTAAAAACTAGTAGGGACAAGGTTTTTTCCTTTGAATTTTTGGAAAAGTGTCACGCACCAGACATTGTCAACATTGTCAGAACGCATCACTGTTCCACAAGGATCTGTAAAAACATTGACTAAAACCACTGTATTATGCATGTCAGACCAGTAGCTGGCGATGTCACTTTGGTGAAGAAACACTTCTGCACGCCGATGTGCGCCTGCACACGTGCATTTTTTCTAACATCGTAAGCATTTGGATGGTGACAAATGGAAACGACTTCACTGTTTTCACAAATCCACATTTTTGTAGTTTGCACACAGAGATCATAACGGTATTGTTTCCTCAGAAACCTGTTTACAAAAGTTCAAGTTTTCAGCCCCCCAAAACACTGTTGTTGTGTAAATGAATGACCAAAATGCATAAAATGTTTTTCATTTTTAGTTGAAAAAGACACCCCCTAGGACTACGTAGACTACATCTTGTGGAGTGATTGACAACAGGTGCACATGTTGACGGCTGACTATGGAGGCTCATGATCGTCCCTCCTTGCCTAAGTTCGGACTGAGTGCGTGAGAGGAATAATTTTGCGATTGAGGAGTTGACTGTTCTGCTGGCACTTCCCACGCTGAAAAATCATAATTCACTTGAAAAAAAAAAAAAAAAAGTTATCAAAATTTGAGCTGTAAATGGGCCGGATCAAACCTGCAGATAAAAATAATGTGTAGAGCAGTGGGGGCGCTCCTCTCAGCTATAACTTATGCATACGAAACAAGAGAGGCCTGCTTAATCTTTCATGAAGTACAGTCTCAGATCTCACCGTTTGGATCCTCAGCGTGTTTCATTGCACATTTCAAGGGCAAAACTGAGATAATGTGAAAACAGGAGACATTCAACATCCAGTACAAAAGTCCAGTTGTTCCAGGGATACGAAACGGGCGCAGGCCAGAGTTTTTCATGCCAATTTTGCACTAAAGTGGGAGGAGCAGCAAATAAGACTGTCCACCATAACCCTGGCAAAATGAATTCTCTGAGGCTTTATATGAAGGTAGACAAAGCATTAAAGCAGTGTCTGAACTCCAGTGTTTATGAAACAGGGCCATAAACTCTCTGTATATTCATAGTAGTGGTCAATAGCCGGTAGTGTTTTTTTTGTTGTTTTTGTTTTTGTGTTTTTAGATGGATAGCCTTTGTGTACTTTTTTGTTGGTTTTTTTTTTTTATGATTATGCCTTTGGTGCTCCAATTTTGATTACTGATGGTTTTTTTTGTTTGTTTGTTTGTTTTTTTATTTAATTTTACTGATCCACTGGATTGTTTCCTCCCCCTATTCAGAGCTTCTTATGGACTTTGCATAGACAACATGCAGTGTGCCATTTTTAATAAGCACATTGAACACATTTATCTCACTCCCCAAAAGATATTTAAAACTGAATTTTGCATATAAGTTCGAAGAGCCAATTTATTTATAGAGGAGACTCTGGCTGTAAGGTTTAGCAATATGTCATATCAATCTCAAATGTAGGTTAACGGAGATGTATCCTCTTGAGAACCCACAATCCTGTGTGTCAGTGGTAGGCTTGGTGAAAAAGAATATAATGTGCAGTATAAGTTGTGAAATGGTGCATGGTTTATCTCCATTTTCTCCAGCCTCTAAAAACCATGTCTGGATCTGACTGTCCTTCTCAATGATTTCTGCAGCTCCCTCTAAAGAGCACTGTATGTCTCACTGTTTCCAACACGTGTTACACCAGGAAAGGGATTGATTTCAGCTGTCAAAACGAGAAATCTTTGCAAAAAAACAAAAAAAAAAGCATGCTGTGAATGTTTATGTAGCATATTTGTAGTACAACTGAATCATCTTAAATGTCCATTAAATGTTTCAAATTACCTTTGGTTATTATACATTATAAAATTATTATACTCATACATTTTTTAACCCGTGATTTACTAAAATTGTAATTGTAATTACAATTTTAGTAAATCATGGTAAGAATGTATGTTGAAAAATAAACAGGACCCAAACAGCGGTGGCCTAATGGTTAGAGAGTTGGACTTGTAACCCGAAGGTTGCAGGTTCGAGTCTCGGTTGTTTACAGTCGGGCTGGGGGAGTTGTAGGTGGGAGGGAGTGAATAGAAACATTTGCGCTGTGTGGTTCCACCCTCAATACCCCCCATGGCTGAAGTGCCCTTGAGCAAGGCACTGAACCCCCAGTTGCTCCCGGGGGCTCTGGATATAGCTGCGCCCACTGCTCCGGGTGTGTGTTCACGGTGGGTTCACTTCTCATCTGCTGTGTGTGTGCACTTGGCTTCTTGGGTTAAATGCAGAGCACCAATTCCGAGTATGGGTTACCATACTTGGCAAATGTCACGACTTTCACTTTTTTGCACTTTTTAATATATATCTATATCATATATATAGATATATATTATATTATATATATACCATACACACACATATACACACGATCGCGCACACACATATACAGTTGCCTTGTGAAAGTATTCATACCCCGTCATTCATTTTTTTCATTGTTTTGTTATGTTGCGTTCCTGCCTCATATTAAATTGCTCATTAAATTACTTTTTTCCCTCACATCATTCTACACTCCATACATCCATAATGGCAAAAGCAAAAATGGATCTTCAGAGGTGCATCTTACTAAAGCTGAACAAATAGCATAATTGTTTGAGTTTAATTTGGTTAGGGAAAAGACAATGAGCAGGAGATATTTTCAAGTTTCAGTCTACACAATGTAAATGTCCTTTTTATTAAGCTCTTCCAGTGTCTCTCTCTCACCACACTCACACACACACACACACACACACTACCTAAAACATGACCATGTAAGTGGATATTAAATCACACATTTGGGTGCTTTTCATCTTCACTTCAAACTTTTTAATCAGTTATTAAAGGGAATATTTCAGATGAGGTTATTGTGTACAAAGCAGAATTGCTTCATTTAACTGTTTTATTGTAATTCAAAGTGGGAATCTATCAAAGAGAAGTATCAATTAATGCAATTGTAATAATAAAACTTTTTGACAGCATGTATAATTGATTCCTTCAGCTCTAAAAAGAAACCTCAATCTACTAACAGAGCTGCCTTAACTCAGGATATATTCAACAAACTCTAGATTAGCAATGCTTATTGATGTTGAGTTTAGATTGCAAGAGAAGCTGTGTGTCGTGTGGCAAGCTCAGAGATATGAATGAGGGGAAAAAACATGGCTTATAACAAAGTACTAATGTTTTTGTACTTTCTTCAGTACAGAATGTCTCTCAAAGAAAAGTGTGTACTGTGTACCATTGCCAAGCAATGCGGATAAGGAGCTTCACGTACTGAACAAAGGCAGCTGATTGGAAAATTAGAAAGAAACAAATGCAGGAAACGTGCGCAAAGGAATTACAGTGAGTATGAATCATGTGCAGAGTTAATTTTTTACTGTTGAAAAGTGACATTCAATCAAAAGTAACCTTGTTTGATTTCTTAGCAACAGGTTTCCTGCAATATATAGGACATACATACAGTAAGGATAAGTGTTACATACTGGTATGCATGCTATTGGAAAAAAAACTTTCTTAGGTGTATTTAAATAATACCCTTTTTATTATATATAAAATATTATTATAGGAATATTATCTACATATTTTCTTAATGTACGTTCTTATTGAACTAAATTTCTTTGACAAAATTAAGAATGTTTGGTTTTGTTGACTGTTTTTTATTTTAAATGAATAAATAAATAATTAAATAACATATAAACATTATTTTTTAATTTATTCTTTTTATTCATTTTATGAACTAAAAAGAAGATTTCAATTCAGTTAAATTTTTTATTTTATTTGGACAAAATTTTATTTATTTATTTATTTATTTATTTATTATTTATTTATTTATTTATTCTTTTCTGTTGCCAGGAGTCATTCTTTTTAAGTATACACTCAAATCCCCACCTTTGCACATTTTCAAGCTCAGCGGGGTGATTGTGGTTGCAGTGGAAAAGCGAAAAGATATTTATTGCCTTGTTAGTCATTTGTTCTTTTTTTTCGCGGCTTCCCCCTGCAGGTCGGCTCGATAGAGTTGAAGACCCCCAATAAACATAAAACACACCCTGGGACTAACCGCTGCCATGGAGCCGTATTGATTAACAGCTTTGACAGCTTTCCAATCTGACCGTCGTGCGGTAGAAATGAGGAGCTCAGGACTGCGGTGCAGGTGGTATGAATACCACGGTTTCATGGGTCAGAGACGTCATCTTGATCACATAAACTCACTCAACGGATTTACGGGACCCGGAACCTAGCCTCAAGACAGACCCGCAGGCGAATTAGCAACCATCCAGTGCAAACTGCTTCACTATGCAGAGAAAGTGAGCCACAGAAATTGCCTAGGTATCAGTTCCCAAAATGTTAAATCTAGTACGATAACCTTCCATCATTTGCCGAAATGCTGAGCTCAAAAATATCCTTTTTTCATTGGCACTGCCTGCTAAAGACGGTGAGGAGTGATTACTGTCACCCACCACATAGAGATAAATACAATAAAACCCATGAAAATTTCTGGAAACTTGAATCTTTCATGAAAAACAGGTCAGAGATTAACAATGAAGTGGTGGGTAATGGAGGAGGGTGTTAATAATATTTGGCATATATTTGATGAAAAAACAATATTATTTGTTTTTGTGCAATTATTCTTGAAAGCAATTTCACTTTAGAGCCTCATGTTGTGTTTCCCGGTCATTTTGACCCTAAGTATCGTCAGTGGTGGGGTTTGCATAAAAAACCCGGGTGGGGTGGGGGGTTGGGGGTGTTTTTTTAAAAAATGTCACTCAAAAACTGGGTTGACAATAAAGCAAACTTGACATTGACTTGAGGTGCATAGCCTCAGCATCAATGGGGTCTATGACTAATCAGTTCCAAATAGGAAAACAATCTGACAGTAATTATTGAATGTAGCATAATAAGCGATTTACAAGCAATGTTTAGCACAACACAAGGGGCAAACATAAAGTGTTCTTTTCATTGTTTAAATTAATAAGAATATTTGCAATCATTAAGAAACATCAGATTAAGAAAGTTGGAACTGGAGAATGAATTTGCCCAAATATTTGGAGAATGACCCAAAAATTAACATTTTGATAATTTACCTTATTTATTTATTGTTGTTGTTTGTTGTTCCACATCAAACGTCATGGCTGTTAAAATATTATGATGACTTACATTTTGTGGTGCTTCTGGTCACAAAACTGTACCCTTGACAGGTGTGCTGAAAAGCAACATGAATGAAAAGAATTAAAAATGCTTTTCGGAAAAGTATCAAAGCAAATGCTATTGTACATCCAGGGAACAGCAGACAAAACTAAAATGCAAGCGTTTCTTTCCCTTCATCATTCAAAATGACAGGAGGACTGCAATTATGCACTTTGACAGAGAATGATTTGAAGTCAGCGTTGTGTGGACATAATATCTTAAACTCAACTGCTTGCTAAATGATCCATTTGCAAAGTTTGCAGTTCCGTCTTCGGGGTCCTAAAGGAGTTTGAGCTCACTATCTTGAGAGTATCGCCACCTGACTCGGCTGTAGTTCCTGCTGTAGATGCTGCCTTCAATCCAGAGAAGGGCTGATTTCATAGCCTTGTCCTCAAAAGGTCCCTTGAATTCACTGTGACAAGTTTTTGGCTCAGCATGGAGCTTGAAACATGTGCCTTGTTCTTTCCTCAAGCACTGTCTGAAACTAGATCACCTGGTGGGAGGAAAGAAACACGTCTGCATTCTCAAACCAAACCAACTCTAATCACAAAAACCTCCTCAAAAGGATCCAAGCAACATGAGATAATGATAAGGAACGAGAATTGAAGAGGAAAACTTGCGCCGTTACGTTATACGGTGAAGTCTAGGCTCCAGGAAAATGTAACTGGTGAAGGGTGTATCGGGTCTGCAGTTGGCACTTTGGATGTCGAAATGGTGGGGATCCTGGGAGCACGGACTGTTTAAATTGATTGTTTGGTTCCGCCCTAGGTGAATGTTTGCAATACAAAAACAGGTAGCTGCTTGCTGTTGTTACATTCCCGAAGAAAAACGAAGGTTTACCTTGGAAACGTGTCACCTAGTTGATTGCACGTTTATCCCATAACAGACTTACTATAATAACAAGCATGGAATGTCTCTATGGAGCAATCTATGGATATGTGTTGTGCTGAAGGGTGACGATGATTGAAAGGCCCGAGGATTCGTCTCCAGTTTGCCACTGGCTGCGGATTCAGTCCTGCTAAATATCTTTTATATTTTTAATTAAATTTTATGAAATTGGTATGACCTTTTAAACCTGAATATATATATTTTTTCAAACCAGTGAAAATCATGGTACAACAGAGTATATGATATTCGGATATTAGGATATCGTGATTTAAATTCCTGGTGTTTTTATAAAAAAATATTCAGTCATTCATTCATTTAATTATTATATTTTTTTTCTTTTAAACTAACATTTGTACTACTAACTGATAAGAATAATGGTACATTTAAGACTCATTCTTCATAAATAAAGATTCATTGGCACACCAACTGAAACTATTTCAGGTCTTTTATGTTTAATACTGATGATTTTGGCATGAATCATGAAACCAGCCAAAGTTCCTAATCTCAAAAATAGCATATTCATTCCGACCCATAAAAGAAACGACGAGCGCTCGCGAGGATACAAACGTCCAAGCTATTTGAAACTCTGGTTCCACAATAATTAAGTTCAGTTATGCGCTCAAACCTGCTTTATCCTTTGGTCGGGAATCCTTTTGTATCGAATAGTCGTTTTATTTTTTCTGGGACACGTCAGATAATGTGTTCCGGGGCAGGGCAGGCAATCCGCCTGTGGCACTGACTGAGGTGATTATGGAGGCCAGGATGCTTCGCAGCGGCCTTAAGCTCATCCAGAGTGTTGGGTCTTGCGTCTCTCAACTTTCTCTTCACAATATCCCACAGATTCTCTATGGGGTTCAGGTCAGGAGAGTTGGCAGGCCAATTGAGCACAGTAATACCATGGTCAGTAAACCATTTACCAGTGGTTTTGGCACTGTGAGCAGGTGCCAGGTCGTGCTGAAAAACGAAATCTTCATCTCCATAAAGCTTTTCAGCAGATGGAAGCATGAAGTGCTCCAAAATCTCCTGATAGCTAGCTGCATTGACCCTGCCCTTGATAAAACACAGTGGACCAACACCAGCAGCTGACATGGCACCCCAGACCATCACTGACTGTGGGTACTTGACACTGGACTTCAGGCATTTTGGCATTTCCTTCTCCCCAGTCTTCCTCCAGACTCTGGCACGTTGATTTCCGAATGACATGCAAAATTTGCTTTCATCCGAAAAAAGTACTTTGGACCACTGAGCAACAGTCCAGTGCTGCTTCTCTGTAGCCCAGGTAGGCGCTCTGCCGCTGTTTCTGGTACAAAAGAGACCGGCCTGTGCACGGTGGCTCTGGATGTTTCCTCCAGACTCAGTCCACGCTTACAGGTCCCCAAAGGTTTTTTTTTAGGGAAGCGGTTCCTTATCCACAATCTTCCTCAGGGTACGGTCACCATCTTCTCGTTGTGGCAGCGTTTTTTTGCCACACTTTTTCATTCCACACAGACTTCCCACTCGCGAGGTGCCTTGATACAAGCACTCTGGGAACAGCCTATTTGTTCAGAAAATTTCTTTCTTTCGTGTGTCTTACCCTCTTCTTGAGGGGTGTCAATGATGGCCTTCTGGACAGCAGTCAGGTCGCGGCCAGTGCTTACCCATCGATTGCGGTTTTGCGAGTAATGAACCAGTCTGGGAGTTTTTAACAAGCCTCAGGAATCCTATTGCGCAGGTGTTTAGAGTTAAATTAGTTTGATTCAGATGATTAGGTTAATAGCTCGTTTAGAGAACCTTTTCATGATATCTCTAATTTTTTTTTATAGGAATTTTGGTTTTTGTTCATGAGATGTATGCCAAAATCATCAAAAAGGAAAATTAAAACAATAAAAGACCTGTGAAATATTTTCAGTGGTGATGTGTGCAATTGCAATCTTAAACACTGTAACATTATGTAAAGTTTAATTTTTATCATTACAATTATTGTAACAAATAATGCACTTCTATCACAATCGCGCTAATTTTTTTGAAAAAAGGGACCTGTATATATATATATATAAAGTTATGTTTGTATGTATGAATAGCGCAGGTTTCTATATGCAGCTACCCTACATGCTATGTCGCTGGGTTTACCAGTTGGTGCTCAATTTTAATTGTTTATTTTTATATTTATGTATTTTTTATTTAGGACGGGCTCTTGAAGTGATAGTTTGTTTACAACAGTACAAATTATTTTTGTTTGTAGCAGTAAAATTTTTGTATTAAATTCAATTACTTTCCATAACATTCCATAACATTTTTGATTTTAGCAACATCCTCTTTTGTGTTCCACAGGAACAATAACCCATATGGGATTGCGAACAAACATGATGAGTAAGTAAATTATTACCAAATTTTTCATCTTTGGTGAACTATCCCTTTACCAAAATAATCAAGCTCAGTATTGTCATGATGTCATTTTCCTCTGACGTACATTAGTCACATGATATTTACAGCTCAGATGATTGTCTCAAAAGTTCTGTTGGTGGAGCAATGATGGCAGATTCGCCCTTGCATACTTCTGCTGTATCTAGTGTTGGCCAATTCCATGGTTTTCCCGCAGAATTGGGATACCTCTAAACACCTTAAAACACTATTTCGGGAGCATTTTGAACACAATTTGCTTGTGATTTGGCTACTTGACAGTAGCAATTGGGCTGGTTTTTCGTTACGCAGACCTGGCAACCCTGGCCCTGCACCAGCCGATGGAACATCCTAGTGCGGCAAATGCTCACAAAATCTTGCTCTCTCTTCTTCCAGGTGATTACAGACCTTTGTTTTTTTTCCTTAGCTAGCATTAAAATCTGTGCTGTTTTTTGGCTCATTGTTCTGTCAAGTTTTCTATTACACGCGACCGCCACACCTAACGAACTTCTGGAACAACCGCAGCAAGCATCAGTAGACTCAGAATCCAAAAGCATTATAGTCAACACTATTGGCCCCCGTGCTAGGTTTTCTTCTACAGTCTTCTTTCTACAGCCATAGCATCTTAAGCACGCTTAAGGTTTCCTATAAGCGCCATCCTCATCATACGCAATCTGTATCCCAGCATGCCTCCTCCTTGCTCCAGTCCAACTACAGTGTAACTGTGCGCTTATTGTTCAAGCGTAAACTGTAAGCTGAGTGTTAATGCTGGAACTGATTGTTGCTGGATGTTCCAGTGCAGGTGTATGCTGCATTATGCATGCTATGCATTTCTGCTACAACTCCACACGGCGGTAATCGTATGGTGTAGTGGGTAATCTATAAGGTGACCATATCATTCCTCTTTTTTTTTAATTGCCTACTTTGTTTTCCTATTGTTTTCATGCTTCAGAAGGTAATGACCGACAAAAGTACTGACCAATAGCGTCGCAGGCATTGTTACCAAATATTGACCAAAATGATGGAATGTGGGATCATTTTGAAGGTGTGGGAAATTTGAAGTGTATTAATTTTATTAAAATGTATAAAAAATCTTTGTTGACCCGTGTTTTTTTTTTTTTATTAGGAATATTTTAATTTATACTACCATGTGGGACAGCTGGTAATAAACCTCCCAGCAAAATGCTGTCAATTAAGCTTAACGCAAGCTGAATATTCTTAAGTATGTTAGTCTCCCCCTGCTGGCAGTAAAGAGAATCAGGCACAGGAATGCATGAACAGAGGGGTGGTTCACAATAGGGAATACCATCTTGCATGCTGCTCTTGTTGTTTGTTACTCAAGCGGTTGGCTCATTCTTATCAATTGCAATCTACATGCAAATGACTCGTGCGAGAACCAGAGCGGAGAAGAGAGAAGGAATACTCATAATGAATCATTGTCTGACAACTGCAATCCTTCACTGGCGTAAGCTGCAGAAGAGGGGCAAAATGGCATGTTTTCAATGAGGTGGACACAACAACGCAGGGACTAGAGAGTTAGAAAATAATTTTCTTTCCCACACTGAAATGCTTATTGTGTGCGCAGGCTCTCTGGTTTATATTTCCCTCTGGTTCAAGGCGGTGGCAAACAGCTCAAGTTCCATATTAAATTATGCAACACTGTTGTAAACTCACTGCGTTAGTCTCTTCAACACTGTGCATAAACAAGCAAACACTGCGAAATAGCTGATCATTGAAGCTCAAAGGCAGAATGGCAGAAAATGATGCTGTCACTGTTGCATGTTTACAAGGAGGATAATTAGCAAGGTTAGCGAACAAAAAACACCTGTTTGATTCGGGTCTCGAGAAAGCCCTTTGTGCAGAAAAACAAAGGGACTGTGTGAGTGTCCATGAAAAAACAACAGAGTGCATGATAATGAGATTCAGGAGAACAAAGCACTTGAGGCGAAAACAAGGGGGCGAGAAGGGTGGAGGAAAACCTCTGAACAGAATCCTGATGTTATTCGTGGCCTCATGAAAATGGATTCTAGAAAAATATCTTGTGTCCAGAAACAATTGCTTTCTCGACTGAATGAAGGATTGATTCAGGTTATGGTACATGCAGCCAGCATGGCAAATGTCATTAATGAGAATCGGTAACAGTCTGAAATCAAATCTCATGCTTTCATATACTAGGGTTATGGATTTTTAAGGAGATGGATTATCCCTCTGCTCATTTTCCTGGATGGAAGTGCAGAAACCATGTTAGAATGACATGAATATGAAGTTGGGAACTGGTTTCATTAGCTTCGGCAGTCCAATTATGCATGATGCGTCTCTGCACACTGCCTGCATATGATTTGCTGAATTAATACTGCAGAATTTAGTGTGTTTAGCTCCAATTATGATTTGATGGCTTCAATGTCTTTATGGTAATCAATCTGCAGATTTCTGTAGAATAACAGCTTGGAAAGAATGTGAAATAATGGAGACCAGGGCTAGTTGTTACAGGGGCTATAACTTAGTAACTATAAGGTTTTAAATTAAAGGAGTAGTTCTCCCGAAAATGATTTTTTTATTTTATTTTTTTTTTATTTTTTTACCCATCCTCAGGCCATCCAATGAGTTTGTTTCTTCATCAGAACAAATTTGGAAAAATTTAGCAAGCTTTTGTAAGTGGCACTCATATTTTTTTGCACATTTTTTTTCAAAAGTAATATTATGGATAAAGTACTTATATTGTAGCTGAAAACAGATGATAGATTTGTTTATTATAAATATGCAGCTTAAGTAAAGTGATTACTAGAGTTGTGTTGTGGATTATTGTGACATTTTTAATCATCTGTTTGGACTCTCATTCTGACGGCACCCATTCACTGCAGAGCAAGTGATGTAATGCTAAATTTCTCCAAATCTGTTCTGATGGAGAAACAAACTACTACATCTTGGATCTACTTGCATCTTGGACAAATCTACATTTTGGATGGCCTAAGGGTAAGTAAATGTTAAACAAATGTTTGGGGGAACTATTTCTTTAAAAGTCCAAAGTTCAAATACTTTAAATGTTGACAATTGCCACATATAAAGTGAAAACATATATCATTATTATTGTGTTCTGTCTTTTATTTTTTTCTGAGCTTTATATGTGTTTATACACAAACTGTTATAAAAAAAATGTGGATGGCATGGAGAGGTGTTGGTTTAGTCTGTGTACACTTTGCATAATCTGGCATGCTACAGTATTTTAGGCGTTTATGTATTCAGGATGGCAGCAGCTCATAATGCTTTATTTTATTGCTCATTGTTCACTGCTATTAATGTTGCATGCAAATGGAGCCTAAAAAATGGGAATTTAATTAGAGCATAAATATTTTTAATCAGCTATTTTTCAGAGTGGATGCGACCATGTGGACTTTCAGAGAACCCCAGGCGCTGTGCTATAATTAACATGTCTCAGCAACCTCAAAAAAACAGGAGAGCTTTTTTTTTCGTTATATTAGTTTTTTTTATGCTTTTTGTACTTGCTACAAAGCTAGTTGTTCTAAATGTAATCTGATAATCTGGTAAAACCTTTATGTTCAATAGTATATAGTGACTATACTGTTATTAAAGTAGAAGACAGGACATTTTTAAGATGATTTTAAACAACAGCAGCCCAACAAACAACAAACAACAATAGTAATAATAATAATACACATTTTTTATATAGTGCCTTTCAAAAAAAGCCCCCAAGGTAACTTACAAGTAACCAGTGGACGGCGCTAGCCCATTTGGGTGCCCTAAGCACAAAAGCTTGGCGGTTTGCCCCCCCCCAACCTCCCCACCAACCCCCCCCCACCCAACCAAAAGAACATAACTACACATTCAGGAAGTTTAGTAGTTAGGTTCTCTTACTTCCAAAAAACCTGCTGACAAATGAAGAATTGGAACTGAAACAATGTAAAGCACAGGAAAGTTAAAAAGTGCCACGCAAAGTTTAAGTGCAAATAACATGTATAAGTGTGATGAATTTTATGAAGTATGAATTTTAAAGTGCACATTTTTAAACTGAATGCAAAATAACCACATGGCAATTTACTCACCCCCCCAACAGTACACACTACCATATATATCTTGTAGACACAAACTTTTATTTTGGATGCGAATTAAATTGGAGATTAATCTTTTTTCCCAGCCCTAATAATTTGATAACTACTTCTGGTGAATATGAAAATATTACAAACACTGAGATTGTGTTTTTTTTCTTTCTAATTGCAGTTTCAACACAAACAGATGTCGCCCTTGAGAACGAACCTCTTGCAACCAATGAACCGCCATCCATAGTATTCAACAACGAACAAATCTTTATCCTAATCGGTCTAATTTTTGGCAAAAATCGAGCATCACGGTTCTTGGAGTGGGTTGCAGGGTTTTTTCTAAAAGTTCAGGATGAGAGCAGATAGACTTGTTGGATGGTGATGAATTCTAATTGACAAGCGAGCAATACCAATAGGGAACGTTCTGTCACTAATAGCTTATATGGCACAGACGGTGCACATCTGTAACTGTACCGTACTGGGGGAAAAGTTTGCTTTATTGTCTTCAAATTGTACTATGAGGACCCCAACGGATTGGCCCATTGCCTTTTTTCCTTCCCTCAAATACAAACTGTCAGCTTTTTTAGGAGGCCAAGTTTCACAATTTCCCGGACCCCGTTAAAAATAAACGACTCAACAGCATGGCTAAAAGCCAGAAGTCTTTTGCACTACTAGCGCGACGCGGACGAGCGACGCCCCTGGCAATGCATACTAGCAAAATACGCACTGGCTACAAAACAACATTTTCCTTTAAAACCTTGTCTTAAACCTTTCAAGGCGACGCGCGGGGTGCAGTCATCCATCGCACCCGCTGTCTCTTTCTTCTTTTTGTTTTTTTTTTTTTTCATTTTTCTTCTTTTTTTTTTTTTTTCTTCTCTGTCTCTACTCTTTCTTTTTTTTTTTTTTTTTTTTTTTTTTTTTTTTTTTTTTTTTTTTTTTTTTTGTTTTTTTTGTTTTTTTTTTTTTTTTTTTCCTTTTCTTTTTTTTTTGGGTTTTTTTTTTTTTTTTTTCTTCTTTTTTTTTTTTTTTCTTGTTCTTTTTTTTTTTTGTTTTTTTTTTTTTTTTCCCTCCCCCCCGCCGGACTCTTGGTGCCTTTTGAGGCCATGTCTGAGGTCGGTGTCTGCCAAATTTGACATTTTTTGAGGCATAATCGAACAGACCACTGGGAGGTGGGGAAGGGGGGGGCACCAGAGGGAGACTGGCACAGAGATTCACCTTTTTCTCTCGACTAATTTGGTCTAGGCCTATATTACTTTTGTATTGCTTTTGTATATTAACATGCTTTTAGAAATATTTTATTTGTTATTTATACTAGTAGCCTATTGTGATGATTTTTTTCACGACCCAGATTTTTTGGTGCCCCCCCCTAAGCACTTCGTGCCCCTACGCGCAGTGCGTGATGTGCGTGTGCGGAGCGCCGGCCCCTGCAAGTAACAGAAAAAAAAGTAGCAGTGCAATGTCAAAGACCAGAATTAAAACAAGTAAAAACAGGACAACGCAAAAAGAAACAACAATAAATACAAGCTTCTTAGAAAGTGTTGCGAAGAGGTTTAGTACAAACTAGAATCATAAAAGGCTGAGGTGTAAATGTGTATTTTACACCATTTCTTCAAGAATCAATTACCTGAGACCCGAGATAATGAACTCACTGGGTTAAATGATTCAAGGCCGCTAAATTTCACATCACAACACAGCAGAGCTGCTGGAAACGCAGAAGGGATCACCACAGGCCTAATGAAGAGAGGTTGACTGACTGATTGACAGGATAAAGAACTTCTGCAGCCTTTCTTTCGGTTAAACTAGGTCAGACACTGCTGTGAGATTCTCTTTAAACTCAAAACCAGCCATAATCAGGTCTTAGTGCATTTTAGCTTTGATCAAATGCTGTATGGTGTAACTGACAAGGCTATTTGTGACTTTATTTAATTCACCTACTACAAAATATGGGGCGGACGGTGTTAAAATACTCGCATAGAGAAGTCACTGAACTTTTTTTTTTTTATCAGCAGATGTCCTCATGTCCCTGAAGAGTATATTTAGACCTTTAAAGAAAAAAAGAGTAAATCGGGGTACTTTATTGTAGCGCCAATTTCCTGGCGCCAAATTATTTAGCACCTTAGAGTGAACTGAATTGAGAAAGATGATGTGGTTGGCATTTGGCGTTTGTCGGTGGCGGTGTGAATTGGCCTTAAAATGTAAAGAAACATCCTTTCATTTGCCAGACGGCTCAATTAGTGACCCAAATTATTGTAAACTTTGGTAACGAGCATTGCAGAGGCACACAGTATGATCAAAGTGAAAGTATATTCCGGTTTCTTCTATTATTTATATATTGCTGAACAGGAAAAAAACATGCACAGTGTTTTGCACTGAAAATATTGAGACAAATTGATTTTTTTTTTCAAGGATAAAGATATGTAAAATAAATCAGTCTGGGTTGTAAAATTGCAATATCTTCTCTCTGTAGTTGAGAATTTCCAAAAGTTCTGCTACAGCAATGGATCGACCTGACTGACCATGATGCTCTAAAAATTTTTTTTTTTTCATGTGTTGAAAAATGTCTGGGTTTTTTTTTTATATAAGGTACAAAAGTGTAACTTTTAAAAAAAAGGTACCACACCGGTGACAAATTTTGAAAGCTTTTTAAAAGTTTTTTTTTTTCCCCCTGAGAGTTCAGTGTAGTTTGATAAGCTAAACAAAGCAATGTACTGTAATCAAAATTTTGTTAAATTACATTGATTTATCATATTACCTAACCGCCCACAATCCAGTTCAAGTAGAATGCACTGTTGAATTAAGCTACTGTCATTCTTTTTCCTGCCTCCTTTCTATGCAAATTTAGGTTTATTATAGATTGCACCTTATTCACAAAATATCACTGTGATATTTGCCTGGTGCAATAAATGTTTCACCATTAATAGCCCAGAAAGCAGGTGGTAAATGTAAATGTTTTTTGTTGTTGGTTTTTTTTTTTTGCATTTTGCATTTTGTATTGATTGTGTCAGCTGTTATTCTTCAAATGATGGAGAAGAATATTAAAAGACACCTTTGGCATTTTAAAGAGCATCAGGGGCCTGGATCACAGGGATGGTTATTCCCAGCATTAGTATGCAAGATTGAGATAGTCCAGCCAGCCTGATATTAAACAGACGTCAATATCAGTGGGTGCAATTCCTATTGAATTCTTAGTGAATTGCACCTTGAATGTTAAAGAGATAATCAAGCTTTGCGAGTGGAACAGGTTTACTAATTTCTCTAATTTCCCAATTTCTGCAAGAATTTGTTTCAGTCCACCAGGAATGTCGAAACCAACACACGAAACACAATCGAACATCCACTTTCTGGGCTCATTAAGACCCTAGGACAAAAAGATTATTATTTCAACCCCTGATATATGTAACCAGCCACTTATCTGTTAAACTGATGGCATAAACCTACAGCTCTGTAGTAATCTGTTTACACAGTAATCTGTTTGCCGGTAGGTATTGGATATATGTAATCAATTTTAGACCCAAGAGAGCAAACAGAAATTTGCTACAGACCACTAACCCCATTCTCAGTGGAATCCTTTTTAATTCTATTAGTGTCGAACGTGTTGGCTGTTATTACCCCCATGGGATTACTGGCATGACCTTAGTATGTTAGTTATGAGTTAGATAGTTTATTTAAGAGGAGAGCTTTTAAAATGAGAAGAATGCCCTTCTCTGCTATAATTCCCTGATTCATACTTAGTGAAATATTATAAAGTTATAACATTATAAAGACATATTTAGGAGTTGAAAAAATGAATGAATTATTTAGAGTCTACACCATATTTCTCTCTTAGTAAATAAATAGTGG
Source organism: Cyprinus carpio (assembly GCF_018340385.1). Taxonomy (NCBI): domain Eukaryota; kingdom Metazoa; phylum Chordata; class Actinopteri; order Cypriniformes; family Cyprinidae; genus Cyprinus; species Cyprinus carpio. Next base: position 27,918,868 of record NC_056616.1, on the reverse strand, counting down.
CCCCTTGAAAGCTACATGCAGCCTGGCCCGAGGCATTGAAAATCACAAAACACGTTTCAATTAGAGTCATTTTTCATGCATTCTTAAGGTGTTTGATCTCCATTGTGCAAAACACTCTCAGCACAATGAAGGGGTTGTGTAGTGTCTGGCAGGACCGTTTGAACTGCATCTTATGCATTAAATTATATAGCATTTCTTTAAGACGCATTTACCAGAGCACCTGGGTAATCTGTCATTTCACTATTTTGACAGTTTTTAGACAGAATAGGATTGGGAATGTTTATGTTGGAGAGAGAATTCATGTTGTTTCATGGTGGTGGAAAAATATTTTATAAATGCTGGCCATTTGTTTCCAACCATTTGAAGTGGACTCAGCAAGACGAGGTGAAAAGAAGCCTGAGACCACCATTTATTTGTCTTCTGAATGGTATGGAAGCCTGTTTCTCTCTAAGAGTGAAAATGACTGAAAAAGTAGAAGTGGAAAAAGTACACAGGTACACACTGTTCAAAAGTTTGGGGTCAGTAAGGAATGTTTATTTATTTATTTATTTATTTATTTATCAAAATAAAAGAAATTAATAATTAAATGATCAAATGTGACAGTAAAGCATTAATAATGTTACTAAAGTTTTCTATTTCAAATAAATGCTGTTATTTTGAACTAGATTCATGCAACAGCCTCAAACTGTCTTGAGAGTAACCAGTTTGAATTAATCAAACTCAATCTGTGAATCGTTCATAGCCATACATAGTATAGTTTGTGAGATACATTAAGATACCTATTCACAACATTGTGGTAATGTACTTTTTTTTTTTTTTTTTTTGGAAATTAATAACTTTATTCAGCAAGGATGCAATAAAGTAACCAAAACTTGCAGTAAAGACTTTTATAGTGTTACATAAATTAATAACTTTATTCAGCAAGGGATGCAATAAAGTAACCAAACTTGCAGTAAAAGACTTTTATAGTGTTACATATAAAACAGTATTTCAAATAAATGCTGTTCTTTTAAAAAGTTCTTCAAGGAACTTCAAAAAAGTTTCCACAAAAAATATTGAACTGTTTTTCAACATTGATAATAATAAGACATGTTTCTTGAGCAGCAAATCAGCATGTTAGAATGATTTCTGAAAGATCATGTGACACTGAAGACGGGAGTAATGCTGCTGAAAAATTAAGCTGTGCAATTGCAGGAATATATTTAAAATATGTTTAAATAGAAAGATATTTCTTATAAGTGTTACTTTGTAGGCTATGTCACAGTGATGATCTTATAGCTCACAATTATAGCTTTATTTCCCATAATTTTGACTTTGTATGTCACAATTGCAACTGTATATCAAATCTCATCTCTTCATCTCTTTTTTTCTCTTATTGTGGCTTGTCACAAAAGCTCAGGCTTTCACAGAAAAGCAGTAGAATCGTGACAGAGCAGTATTAATTGGATGGTATTTATGCTAAACAGAAAGTTTTCACTCTGAATTTGCCATGGTCCAAAGGTCAAGTGAACCTAGATTTAATTCTGTTTCCTGTCTAGAAATCACTCTGAGAAGAATCGCCTCTAAAGATCAAGAGAAATCAAGGTTGATAGACCTGTGTCTTGCCATTGGAGCCAAGGGAGAGAGGTACATGTACGTCCCACAGCAGCTGTTTGTTCCTGTCTTGCTTCTGATTAGTTGGATTAGATCCTGTCACCAGTGTGTATTCTGTGATCTGGGGCCTCATTTATAAAGCGTGCGTACGCACAAAACGGGGCTGGAAACGTACGTACGCCAGTTCCCACACGCAAAGGCTTGTGATCTATAAAAAACAAACTTGACGGGAGAATGTGCACCTTTTAAGCAAACTTTTGAGCCGATGCGTACGCACATTCTGGAGACAAAGGGGAATTGGCGACACCGATGGTGAAGGTGAACTGAAGTTAGGATTGTAGAAAATAAATGTAGAGAAGAACGATTATAAGAATGAATGACATTTAATTTTCACTCCATTTCATACGTTATATCCACATTATCATGAAGATTAAATCCAACAGTGTTATTTGTGCCGATTGTTTTAGGCTATATACATCTAGTAAAATCCAAACGTAATTTAAAAATGTATTAAAAGTAAAATAAAATAATAATCAGCGCTGCCTTACAGTCACATTGTCCACAACGGGAGCACAGGAGGACATGGCGCGATACATGTGATAGCCTACAGAATAGCATGAAATACCCTTTTATTAGAGAACTGCAGAACACAGTGTAAAAAGGAAATTTTTCCTTATGTACAATAGCCTATATCATAAAATGTCAAGTCTGCAAATACGTCATGAAGCACACTCGCTACTCATCACGGTCCTAACTATTATACGGTGTTCTACAAAACCGTCAAGAAGCATGTGTCACTATAACATTTTCGTCTAAATTTTTGCGCCTCACAAATTAATTATTGATTTTGGTCAAGGTGTTAACGATCAGTCCTATTGCTAGAACCACATATAAATTCTCCGGTGACCCGGTATGTAATGCTCATATGCACTCGCCTTGCCCTGTTGTAGGATTACGCTAATGGCAGAATACGGAAGGCTGGGAGAACGAGTTTTTCAGGGACCATTATGATGTCCCGAGGCCCGATTGCATGATGATCGGCTAAAAAGCCAGATTTGTAGATTCCCCTAAGCTGTAGCTCTTGGATCTAGTGGCCCTGAATTTGCGGTCCAGTATTAGAGGAGAAGGGCAACACGCCTTAACCCTGCCATCCCAGTCCATAATACCAAGTCCTCACCACTCTGCGGCAGTTTGTCTTGGCAACCGGCCAGTTTTTCCAGGACGTGAATTGGCAGGGACAGGGTAAATATAAATACTTAAAAAAACTGAAGTAACAGTCCTCAAACTTTGTCTCTAAGACCTTTTGGATATATGAGATATCTAATTCCACAATTGGACACAGCTTAGTCATCTCAACTCCTATAGGTCTGGTATATCACAGCCGGTGGCCCTGAACAGGGCCATAATATCTGTCGTTTTAAATGGGATACTTAATATGGGTAGTCAGCTCCAATCAGGTTCTTCAAATACACATCTGGCAGACGAACCGGCGTCCGAAATTTTAAAACTGCAATTTGCACGCACGCCAATGATAGGGTTTCCCAAATTGTAATCGGCAGCGCATTGCCTGCACTCATTGGCTGCTTACGCAAGGGCATCCTCTGAAAAGGACTTTGCTTATGTTTAATAGAAAGCTGTGCACATTCTATAACTGTGGCAAATCTAATGTGACTCCATAAATGACCATCTACAAACGCTGGGAGCACGCATGTGCCGGGGTTTAACCCAAAGATTCCGTTATTCTGGACACATAGCCAGTGATAGGGAACAGAACTAAAATGCAGGCGCAGTACGCGTGATGGCTGGGCTTCTTGGTGAGGTTTAACAATATTAAAAAGTAGAAAACCGTAACAATTGTTTTTTAATATGAATTATAACCTGCAGGCGACAGTGGCTACCCCCTGAGACGCTGGCTCCTCCCACCCCATTTATTTAAAACCCGCAGAGAGCGCAAGAGGAAAACTCATTATACGAGGTCCACTCTCGGGCCCGGCGCAGTTGATGGAGCGTGCCATGCGGCATCCTGAAATGCAGATGGCGTGCTCTGGATGCCTCGGGGGGCAGACTTTTATGTCCATCCACAAAAGTGTGCAAGATTGTCAGGGCGTGTGGTGGTTTGCACAATATAGCACTGAAAAACGGTATTCCTCTGCCTCCTGATCTCCTCTACCCCAGCATTACGACGCCCGAGCCACAGCCCCCTGGCCGACAAGAGGGATATCACCTGGGCGATGGTGCATAGAATCCGTTATGAGGATGTCAATGCGGCGTTTTGTAAATGAACAAGACCGACAAACTCAAGGTCCGGTGTTTTTAACTCAGGCATCTTTTAATGATTGTGCAATTTCTTGCAATCACTTTCTCTCAGCCTCTGGCCGTAGCCTCATCTGCAAACCCCGTTGACAGCGCTTTTATTGTCCGCTCGCTGTAACTGCAGGACTGCGTCAGGAGATACCCGACCACTTTTGGACGTGCCAGATCCAACTCGCGCAGCAGTAGGGTACACTGGTTTTGAGCCGGTAACGCTGTGCATCTGCATATCCTGAGAACCTCCTCAGCGCGGAGCCTACCCTGAACCTCCTGTTCATTTGACTTCCATCGTATTACAGCTCAACTCCGGAAGGACTGGGGAGGGACAAACAATTGGCAACATTTATCCATTTAGCACCCCACACACTCAAATGTACAGCAGCTTAATGATTTAAAAATCGTTTTTAACCAAACCTTGCTGCCTCTGTGGTTTCAGTCATCGTCATGTGTCTCCCTGCCCCTTTTCGCGTGACACATCAATACCCAACAGCGCGCTGACCTCCCCTAATTATAGCCGCGATTGTTGCTGTCCACTGATGTGAGATCAGCTGTACATGGGCCGCCTAGCCAGTCCAGTTGCGGATGCCCACGCTCTGGCGTCTTGGGAGGAAGTTTCTCCCCGGCATCTTCTTTGCCTCCACCTTGAATGAATGAGAATCTTTATTTCACATATTTGCATACTGTAAGCACATGTAAATAAACTTTTTGAAATCAATATTTGCTATTATATATAGGTATATTGCCTAATAAAACACAAATGTAATATGTTGGGTAAAAAAAAAAAATGTTTGTAATACCTTCAGGTCGGGACGGCATTTTTTTCTTTAATTCTGGGCAACTGTCCGTGTCGGGCCCACTGACACAATTGACGGCAGAAGCAATACTTTGAGAAGCAATATTTGCCACTCGCCACTGCTTCTTTTTATTAGTGACGCCCACTGCTGTGGCCACCCAAATAACACAGGGTTTTCCGAGCCGTCCACCTCCCCTGCACAAGTGGTTTCAATCTCAGTATCTGAGAAATTACGTTTTTTTTCCTCTTGTGTTTCTCACCTGTCGCCATTATTAAAATTAGAGCTAACAGAAAATGCATGCGTTTTCAACTTTTCTTGGATTAATTAATTGGGGGGGTCGCAATGCCAGTTTTCCCAGGGTATATATGGGATTCCACTCTTCATTTACATGGCTGATCAGCAATCATGAGGCTGATTTTGCAAAAGGACTATGCTTGGTTCAAAGATGGGCGTGTTACAGGGCGTGCTGATACATGCGAGGCTCGGTTCTCACCGTCGTATAGGACATCCCCTCCCCTGCGGGTGATCTGTGATTATAAAGGACCATGCCTTACAGGTGTGCGTCACGCACGGTTTTATAAATCGGAATATTTTTTGGCGTACGCCATTTTTGGCTTTGGGCGCACGTAAACTTTTAGTAAAGATCCTACGCATAGTTTTATAAATGAGACCCCTGGTGTTGGGGTTTTTGAAGTTTTAGTGAGGATTTTATGGGCATTAACACAACAGTGGTGCCATCTATCCAGTGGGTTGTGTAACTGGAATTTTTTTTTCCATGGATTGTTTAGTCAAACTAACAGGCTGGAATTAGGCCTGTTTCACGCATCCTATGTCTGTGAAGTGTAGTATTTATTTAAACAGATCCCAAAATCCCAAATCACCGCTGAGATGCAACATCTCCAATGAGCCTATTTTTGCCATGCTACTATAAACCTATTTATCAACACAGTCTTGTGCAATAAAGGCTTTATGAATAAACTGACTAATATAACAAACTAATGATTTGAGAAGGATCATGTGACACTGAAGACTGGTAATGGCTTTGAAAATTCAGCTTTGCCATTTAGATGCAGAAGAAAAATGTAAGCCACTGTTATGCTACTAAAATGCTCACATGCCACAGATTCAGGATGTGTGAAACAGGCCTAAAATAACTGCCATAGTATGCACAAATAAGAGCTGGAGCAGATCAAGCATTTATGGGGGCCTTATGTGGGTTAAGGGAATGTTTTGTTTGTCTTGCACAGAAAGTATAAAGAGCACTTTACAAGTTTCTCCACATTCTTTTTGTTTTGTAAGAGAGAAGAGAGAGACAAGAGCATTAAAGCATTAAAGCCTGAGAGGGATTTAATTGCCATGTTCAGAGGCCTTAGCATCTTTGTCTTGCCCCAGTGAGTGCAATCTGCGAGCTGTGAACTTTCTTAAAAGCTTTCTTCAGAAGAAACAGCAGTAGGACATTGTCAACATGAAAACAAACTAATAATTATAAAGTTTCTGGCAGTGAATTATTATTTTTTTTCTAGTTTAGAATCTTGCATGCAAATGTACATGTTTAGTAAGAGGTAAAAGCATTTATTTATTTATTTGGTGTAAAGTCTAAAGAAGTAAATCTTTTCTACAGCAACCATCCTTAGCATAGTCAGACTTTTCAATGTGTCTTTTGATGTAGACTGAGAGGCTTGTACTGCATGTCAACACTCAGTACCTGCAGCAACATCCCATCTGCTGTTGTCTGAGCTTCTAGCAGGCAGGTTTTTCATCTCCAGAGCCCTTCGATTGCTCTTTACACTTTTCACCTCATTACTATTGCATTTATTTATTTATCTAGTTAATTACTGTAGTCTCAAATTTTAATAGGAAAGCCCAGCAAATATTGATTCATTATTTCTCTGGCAATTTTAAGAGCGAATGTGGACAGTTCCGGAAAAACGCAATGCCGCATTATAATTCAATTGTATATCATAGTAAAGCTCCTAGTCTTTTGCACAAAGTACAAGGTTAACTTTGGCAGATTCGTTGGGACAACCTTAGGTTTTAGAGCAGTTCTTCTTACTAACGAGATTGTTAAAACATTTCCGTACGCTTAAACCTGCTCACTAAGATAAGGGGGGCCTATCAATGGCATCCTGGACTTGCTCTTTAGAAGGTCAGTTTTTTATGTTTTTTATTTAATTATGTTATTTTTATTATTTATTTTTTTTTTTTCCTGGCCAGAAGCCATTATCCCAAAACAAAGTAACGTCCTAGTAAATAATCCATTGTAGCAATCCCGCAGACCCGGGCAGAATATGGAGTGTATTATGATGTGGACCGTACTAAATTTAGTGCTATTGTGACTAGTGCACAGTTATTCGTTCTGTATTAATGACCATTGCTTTCATGGTCGAATCATGGGACGAGGGGAAACATAGAACTAAGAGTTAATAATAGGGACCCTTTGCAAAAAAGGTTGATATCACAAACATGTGCGGTTTGAGGCTAAGGAAATAGTAGAAATATTAAGTAAAAGAATGTCAAAAACAAAAACAAATAACGATTGCATCTTATATTCACAAACCCACCTGTAAGTCCAGTTTAAACCAAGAGTGTAAATCGTAGTTCTGTGCTACAGATTTTTTTAATTAAGTCAGTATGTCAAACTCACATAATTTATAATGTAAAATTAGACTCATTATACATTACACCCTATTGACAATAATCACTATTTGCATGGCAACAAAAATGTCCCTCTGTGGCAGGGGGTAAACTAAAAACAGCAGCCTAATGGGCAAAAACAAGCCATGTACATAAAAATTTGCTAAGCACGAATACTCGGATCCGAGGGGTTTGTTTGGCTATAAACTCACCAATTTAGAGAAAAAGTCAGGATTGTGAGAAAAAAAATTGCAATTACTGCAATTTTCCTAGCATGTAGTTTAACTTAGAATTTCTGAAGAAAAAAAGTGAGAATTGTAACAAACAGTAAAAAACTCAGCATTGCCAGATGTATAAACTTAGAATTCTAGAGGAATAAGAAGTAAGAATGATGATCTTTTATAAACTCAGAATTGCAAGATAAACTTAAAATTATGCAAAAAATTGTAAAGAATTCTAAGTTTATGATTTTTAAAACTCTGTGTAACCTTTTAGCGATAAAAAAAGTCGGAAAACTTCCATGCCAAAGAGTGGAGAGTAATGGCTACTGAAAATTCATCTTGCCATCACAGGATTAAATTAAATTAAATTAAATTAATAAATGTTAAATTAAATTAAATTAAATTAATTAATAGAAAACTGTTATTTTAAATTGTAATCATATTTTACAATATTATTATGTTTACTGTATGTAAAAAAAAAACTTAAAAATAACTTCATTAATATTGTTTAGCATAGTGAGGTTCAGGTTGTAAGGTTAAACAACTTTTCATTTTAAATTTAATCTTCTTTAATGGATCACTTCTCTTGTCTGAGGAAGATTTCACCAAAACAGTATAATTAGGGCATAATATCAATCAACTGCGTTAGCATTTACCATTTCATAGCCTAAACTGAGGCGAATATGTGTTTTACAACTACATTTTACCCCAAAAGTGTTTTATAAAAGACTTTGTGCAAATTTGTGCAGGAGGTAAAAGTGATGCTAACATGTTCCAGAAATACGGTTTTGTGGCGTGAAAGCAGCAGCGTGTGCTGCCGAGCAACCTAGTTGAGTCTGCATCTGGAATTGTTGTTGAGGTGAGCGTGATGAAATTATTTAGTACAGCAAAGTCCTCGATTTTGCTGCCTTTGGCGACAATAACAATGACAACTTGCTTGTCGTGTATTGTGTACTTGGATTAGCATGGATCGTTTTCTCTGGAATTCTTTTCATTTTAGATTAGAATCCATGCAGAATGGGATCTAAAGGCGTTCATTAAAAGAATCTTCGTGGTCCACTGGGCTATGAAAGACATTAACAGCCCAGAAATTGTTAAAAACATATATAATGGTGTATAAGACAAATGTTATTGCTCAGAAGTTGCTCTTTCATTGCTCAGGGGAATTAATACATTTATGTTTCATTATATAAACATTGTCTGAGATATTACTTCTACAACACACACAGGCACACGCAATTAATTTTAGCATAGTGATCAATATCTGGTTTTTTTTGAGAAAAGCCCTATAATAATATTCTCAAAATGTTAGAACAAAAATGTTGTTTATTCCATTGTTCACAATGTTTTTCAGATATTTCTGAATTTTTTTTTTTTTTTTTTGGGTAATGCTTCTACATTCAAAAGTAACCTTTCCCAAATGTCTGCATAATAAAATGGAATGTTCTACAAAGGTTTGCATAAACCAATAAAAAAAAAAAAAAAACATCATTTCAAAACATTTAAAAAAACATTTGAATGTTTCACATTATTTTTTGAAGTAGCATTTTCATAACTTGAGAGTGTTAGCACATTGTTCTTAGAACATGTGTTTTTGTTTGCTGGCACATTATTGTGGCAATTGGGTAAATTTATTGAATTGACATAATAAAAAAAAAAAACAGCTTTAGAAGACTTATTGTTATATTAAAAAAAGGAAAGCAATCAATTTTGTCAATCTGACTGATGTCCGACCTTTAAAATCTTTCCAATATTCTGCTATATTTTTGTCAATATATAAACATAAAGATTGACTACTTCTTGCTTGGTTTTGCCATGTAAATATTTTGAATCATATTGTGTCACGAACAGCACATTTTAAAGAAAACTGTGTGTTAAGTTAAAAGATTGTGATTCCATCCCATTGTCTTTTGAATGCAGAGTGTCTTGTGCGGCTGTGTATTCAAATAAATATGTAGTTGACACTTCATGCTTTAATTGTAAGAAAATTCCTTATTATGGAATGTTATATTCCTTATTATTCCTGTATGAATCTGGGCTATAAAAAGGTCTGAGGGAGTAATGATGCATTCATCCCAAAAGCAAAAATGTAATACTTTGCACAACTGATTACAAAGTCAAAGCAAAGACGCTAATAGACATGAATTCAGAATTTGTAACCTTGTTTAGATCTTCTGTTCATATAGGCTTAAGCAAAAGTTTTCATTTGCGTTTCATTTGTAAGAAAATTTTTCCCCTCCTTCTCTCTCTTTCCTGATTTATTAATTTATTCTTGTATTCATTTGTGGCTATCCATTGATTTATGTTCTCCTGTGGCTGAGGATGTAATCTCTTCCTTTTCCACTCAAGCAGCTGACGGTGAGATTGGTGGAGGAAGAGTGGGGATGTTAGCATCAGCGCACCTGTTAGCGTCTCACGTGGGAAACGAGCCTGAGGCAATTAGTCATAGTAATTAACATCACCTCAAACTAAAGCAGGCAAAAGCCAAGAGGCAGTAGAGGAGACTACAATTAGACCTGCTGTCAAAAGTCAGTACAATTAAAGCAGAATCCTCGTGTCACAAAGCTCCAGTTAACAACACTCCAATGTTTTGTTAGTGGAGGTTTATGACATGATTATTTCAGAGACAAATCCTCTGTGTTTTCTAGTATTTACCTCTGATCACACAGATAATTGGTGCTGTGTATGTTGCAATTAGAATTGTTTTTCTTGTTCATTGCAAGTTGTGGTATGACTTATAACTTGTACGATTGGCTCAATATTAGTGTGGGCTCTTTACATCAGGATTTGTTTTTACTCAAGTCGTCCATAAATCGATCGTTTGGACAACAGCTAGTTGAAAGTCTAATTGTATGGTTGCTAAGGCTGTGCTGGGTGGTGATAAAGTGATGTGGGTGGATGGAGCATGGCTGTGTGGTTTGCTATGTTGTTCTGGGTGGGTTGCTATGGCATTGCTATGTTGTTTGCAAAGATTTTCTGTGTGGTTGCTAGGATGATGCCATGTGGTTGCCAGGGTTTACTGAGTGGTTTCTTGGGTGTTCTGGGTGGTTGCTAAGCCATTGTGATTTGTTTGCTAGAGTGATCTGGATGGTTGCTGAGGTGTTGGTTGCAGATATGTTGCTATGTGATTGCTAAGGTATTCTGGGTGGTTGCTAGGGCATTGCTATGTGGTTGCCAGGGTTTTCTGAGTGGTTACTAGGGTGTTCCAGGTGGTTGCTAGGGCATTGCTATGTGATAGCCAGGGTTTACTGACTGGTTTTAAGGGTGTTCTGGAAGGTGCTAAGACATTGTGAAGTGGTTGCTGGTGGTGATAGTTACTGGTGACACATGCTGCAATGTGGTTGCTAAGGTGTTCTAGTGGTTGCTAGGGCATTGCCATGTGGGTTGGGCAGGGTTTTTCTGGGTGGTTTCTAAGGTGTTCTAGGTGGGTTGCTGGGCATTCTGTTTAGTTGCTAGGGTGTTCTGGGTGGGTTGCTAAGACATTGTGATTTGGTTGCTAGATTGTTAAACTAAGGGTCTCCTGGTTGCTGAGGTGTTGGCTCAAGTGCTATGTGATTGCTAAACTATTCTGTATGTTCTTTTAGGGCACTAGGTGCTATGTGGTTGCACGGGTTTACTGAGTGATTACTAGGGGTGTTCTGAGCGGTTGCTAAGACATTGACTAACGGTGAAGTGGTTGCTAAGCAATTCTGGGTGGTTGCTTGTGGTGATAGCTACTGGCACATTGCGATGTGGTTCCTAAGGTATTCTGGGTGGTTACTATGGTGTTGCTATGTGGTTGCCAGGGTTTTAAGGGTGATCTAGGTGGTTGTTGGGCATTTCTTTTAGTTGTTACGGTGTTCTGGGTGGTTGCTAAGGCATTGTGATTTGGTTGCTAGAGTGTTCTGGGTGGTTTCTGATGGGCATTTCTATTTAGTTGCTAGGTTGTTCTGGGTGGTTGCTAGGTCGTTGCTATGTTATTGCCCAGAAGGGATTTTGAGTGGTTTCTAGGGTGTGATATAGGTGGTGGTTGTTGCTAAGGCATTAATATTTGGTATAATATTGTATTGCTTACTGACCCTTTTAAAATGAAAAAAAAAGGAATGCAAGCCATATTTTTTGACCTTTCCTCCATTGCAAGTCTGTGAGTTTGTGTGTACATATTTTATTGTTTGCTGAGTGAAAAATCATATGCCGAATAGCTCAGAAAAGTAGTGGCACAAAACACACACACACACAGTTTGAGTTCTCGTTCATATCCATAGCAAATGCCTGGGCTTGTTCAAATGAGAAATAAAAATAGTCATGCTTTGATTTAGCAAAGAAACCACTAATTAACCAAACCCCCCCCCCCCTGATACTTTTAGACATAACACTTTATAACAACATAGCCTCTGAAATGAATAAATAAATAAATATGTAAGGTTGAACATAGCATAGCTAAAGAAAAAAAAAATAGCATAGATTTAAGCGCTGGTTTGCTGCTGTGACAAATATAAGAGTGAAAGTTATCAATTGCAAATGATGAAATCACAATTAAATAATGTATTCTTCTTGTTGTGAGTTGTTTATTATTTTTTCCCCTGACAGTAAGATGCATTTGCTACAACTCAGCCTTTAAATTCACCACAAAGAAAGTGCAATTCCAAAAGACTGGTACATAAATACTGTTTTACGAGGGATATTGAGAGCCTCTTCCAGCAGCATGGTGATAAAGCTTCTAGTTAATGAATACAGCTCATCATATAAAAAGGCTTACACACACACCAAAATGAAGCTAATGTCCTTTTTCCACCCCCAATCTTTCATAAATCTGAAGCAAATGGCTACAGCATTTCTTCACCATGCTAATGTGAACCTCTGTGTCTGCTGTGAGCTGCTGCTGGTGACACAACCCTCTATTTTACATGCCCGTGCGGTTCGCAGTCGTATCCAGACAGAGGTATTTAGAGCAGGCGTTGATTCCAGGAGGTCGCAGGTACAGAGCTTGTTATGGCTGATAGTTTTCACAACAAGTGAAGGCAAATGCTTCTGTTGGTGGGAAAAACAGCTCCTGTGTGCATTGGAGAATGAGATAAGGCTATGGAACTTGCCAACAGTGTTTAGAAATATAATGAGCTTTAAATAGCCGAACTGACTCCAAAAAGCCTCATATTTTTTTTACCACTGGATGGAAATGGAAAAAGACCGAGATTAGACCGAATGCAACAGGACGATACAGTTACATAAACCTGAAACACTTTAGGCTGCATGAAAGCAGTACAAGCTGTTAGAAAATGGTTTATATGGAGGTTACAGCAGATTTCTCACTAAGGAATCAATTAAGTCTCCATATCCTGAATGCAATAAACTTTTTATTATACCAATTTAAAAAATGCCATTAAATCAAAGATGCTCTGCTGACATTTTCAACAGTAGTATATGAAATGTTCACAGTTTTATGTTTACAACACGGTTGCATGCAGAATTAATAAAAGTATGTGTTTGAAAGAATTTAGGCTCCATTTATTTACATAAATACAGTTGAATATTGTGAAACATTTTTTTTTTTTAATATAGAACTGCTTTTTCTAACTGTTTTAAATCATTTTCAAAATTCTTTTTTATTCTTCGCTTTCATTACGTTTGTATTTTTTTATGAATTTGTTGTGGTTATTTTATGATTATTTTCAATCTTTTTTTATGTAAAGCACTTTTAATCTGCTTTACAGAAACTTGCTTGCTAGGCTAATATGTAAATTTGTCATTGTTTATATAGTAAAATGTAAATTTTCTCATTGTTAATATAGCCTATCCTTGCTATTTTAATTAATGTTAATAATTATGTTGCCCATGTGTCAATCTTCCTGTGGAAAAACTAGCCAGTGCCTCCTATATTCATATACAGTGAAATGTTTTAGGAGAAGGGACATTCTTATTTTGGTTGCAACTTTTAAATGTGATTTCTTTTTAGAGTACACTAGACATATTATAGGCAAATAACAGTCTGATTGTATGGGCATAGTAGGGCAGATAACTGCAAAGCTAGCATACAAAACTCTGCTTTTCATATCCTCATAGGGTCTTTAAATCTCTCTCAAAGACATTACACCAAGAGAATCCAGCAACAAAAGCCTTGACGTTTGCTATATGGGAAAAGAGCCAATTTCTCTATTACTCTTAGATAATGTCTATAGCACACATTTTCTGAGGAGAGATACGTGACAAGTCATCCTTGGTTATTTAGACCTCTCAGGACTACTGATGGGAGTAATATTTTTTTTTTTTTTTTTTTTTTTTTTGGAGTAAATTTGCCAAAACTGAATTGAGAACATAAACAACATGATAGGAAGGAGTTCTGTGTTCTCTATCGATCCACTGGACTTTTGAAGGCTCCTGGAGGAATGGGCTGAGTAATAAACACAGCCATTAATTGGTTAATTGGTTTTTCTGACATCACTGTTTGTGACTGATGATTGGACAAGGACTGATGGGAATCGCTGCAGGGAGCTCAACTAGAAGACAATCTATTTCTCAGATCTATCTGGACTCCAGCCCAGATTCATTACAGGCACATCTGATAATTGCAGGGGTCTTGATGAGAGATTATATCACTGTCACCCTAAAGATTACAGGTTGCTTATCTTGTACTCGTGGAGAATTTCTTAGTGCAAAGAAAAAAGGGAGTCAGGGAAGATAAACTTTTTATTTTATTTTATTTTATTTCCAAAAAACATTGTCAGAGATACCCGAATGAATGGTAAATTATTCAACATTGCTATTGTAGAATAACACACTTCGCAATGATGCAATTGACCAATCAGAATCAAGTATTGAGTATTCTGAATAAATAAGGAAAGTATATTCACAACTATATAAAACAGAGACATGCACAATAAGCATTGGTGGAGAATGCAAATGAGCAAAGCCGACCTAATCGTCTGATATGACAGCGCTAACCCTGCAGGAGGCGGCATGACAGCAGGTTTGATATCTCAATCCATCTTGACTGATGAGGTGAAATCAGGCTAATTGAATTCAGGCATAAATCAGCGGGTTGTTTGAGTGAGGATCCCATGATAGGAGCTGGCTGAAACCCAACGCACATCTCTAGCGGTTTGAGCGTATGAAGTCATGTGTAAGTTCAGGTCTGCTGGATGAAACTGGGGTTGTTGGCCATTTTGAGATGTCTTGAATGCTGCATGCGCTGTCAGGTCCTCTTGACACAGGATTAAAGTGACCCATATACACCAGAAAACAGATGGCAGGAACCCGCTGGCAGATGACAGTCCTGGACAGATCAGGCTTGGAGCTGTTGTTGTCCACTGCCAGCTGTGCTGGTCTTGCACTGAAACTCTAATCAACAGTCACATTTCTTTCATATTCAGTTCTTTTTTTTCCCTCTCAAGCCATCTCCTCTCATGGTGCTCAAAAAACTATAACTAAAATCACAGAAAAATCAATGTGTTCTTAAACCTAATGTTGTGGTCTGCTTAATTTTTTTTTTTTTTTTTTTTTTTAATGCTAATGCTGCCTTCACATGCTATTGGAATTATTGTAAATACTACTTTCCTAGTCGGCAATTGGACATGAATGGCCTTTCAAGTCATTTTTACAACTGGGAAACTCTGAGATCATTTCAAATTGTATGTATTGTACACAGCAAAAATAGTATATTTGACCAAAACTGTCCTGAATATCTAGATAGTGCTGTTATTGTTTATATGGTTACCAATTATGGTTACTAAATATTTGGTTACATTTTATTTTAAGTTGCCCTTGTTACAGTGTACTTATACATTTAAATACTGAGTGATATTAATTAACTGCATGTACTTACTAAATGGTTAGGGTTAGGATTAGGGTTTTGTGTAGGGTTACTTATAAGAAATTAAGCTAAATTTATTTTTATTATAATAGTTTGTACATGTAACAAGGACACCTTCCAATAGCACATGAAGGCAGCATAATGTTATTACATTGGACTAAAACTTACAGATGTTTCCAGTCAAAAATGACCAGCCTACAAAAATTACTTAGAAATTTCTATATTATTACCAAATATTTGATTCAATCTTTTTATCAACTTGTTTTCTTTCAAATAACACGTTTTATTTATTTTTGCATAAACTCAGATCAAAGAAGCTATGACTGAATCCAAGATT
The DNA here is from genome assembly GCF_018340385.1 of Cyprinus carpio. Lineage (NCBI taxonomy): Eukaryota > Metazoa > Chordata > Actinopteri > Cypriniformes > Cyprinidae > Cyprinus > Cyprinus carpio. The sequence continues at coordinate 27,903,193 of NC_056616.1, read as the reverse complement.
TGGTGATGAAATATCATAATGAGAGATTTACGGGCAATGTTATGTATGGATTTTTTTGTTGGTACAATGAAAGTCAGCAGGGTCCATAACTTCTTTTGTGTTTCACAGAACAAAGATATCATACATGAAGAGTTTGAAACATGACAGAATTTTCATTTTTGAGATAAATATCCCTTTTTAAAACTCTCAAATCAACAATACAAGTGTAAAAACATGAAAGAGAATTTGTTTTGAGTATCTTTCATCCCTAATGTGCATGAAAAGGAAACAATCCTGCAAGCTTTTATTATCCAGGTATATATATTTTTTCATTTATGTACCGTATGTTTGCACTTTTATCTTTATTATATTGTTTAATGTCTGGATGCTGTTAAAATAAAAGCTCATATTGCCAGTGCTGATGGTAATGGTTATGTATGTACATATATCTGTTTTGTTAAAAAGAAAAAAAAAAGGCTCATGGTGCATCACAATGATATTGTTGATACCAGCTGCATTTTAATGCACAACCTCATACGCTTGAAAGGTGTCACCTGTCATCATAAACTGATGCCAACTATGTTGTTATTTTGTTTAATGATTTTTTTCCCCTTCAGTTCTATATTCATATGTTTAAAATAAAAGTATGTGTTGTTGTTTTTTTTTTTCATTCAAGCTCCAGAACATCTGATTGCAGAAAGGATACAAAAATGGAATATTATCTTGTCAAACACGCAGGGAAAATCTTTGCTATGTTTGACTCGGCTCGGAAAATGGAATCACTCAGTGTAAAATGTATCGTATGGCACATTTCTTTCTGCTACACCATTTCAAATATGTCTTTCCCCCCTACTCAAATGTAGTGATATTTGTTCTAAGAAAGAGAAGTTACAAGTTGCATACATATATATATATATAGATATATATATATATATATATATATATATAATATATATATATTTACATACACACACACACAAAACTGTCTTTGTTATTCAATGCTTCTGAGTCCCAAATAGTCTGTATTGTTAACTACCGTACCAGCAAAAGTTTTAGGAGATCAATACTTTGAATCAAAATACATTTTAGCATGTGTATACTTTTTAGTATATTTAAAGGAAATTTGGAGATTTGTCTCTTAGAGTTTAATTTCCAATGGACAGAATGCTACCCTTTTAAACTAACTAACAGACATAACTATTGACCTCGACTCGACCCTGTAATAGGATCATTGCTATTTGTAAGATACGGTTGGTTGGTTGGTTGGTTGGTTGGTTGGTTTAGTGATTAAAATATGGACTGGTAACAAAAGATTGTAGCTTCAAATCTCAGAAGGACAGTTAATAAAAAATACTCTATAAGTCACTTTGAATACAAAAGCATAAATATAAATCTGCAGTAAAACCTCCCCACCACCAGAGACACTGTTTACCACAGTAAGACTCCTGTTCACCAGTTCCTGTTGGTGTGTATACAGGTTTTTTGCTGTTTGTTTGTTTTTCTACTGTTGCAAGGTTTTGTCTGTAGTTCTGCAGTTCTGAGTGTTTTGTAGCTTGTGATTGTTTCCCTTAGTTTCTGAACCTTATTGACTTATTCTACCTTTGACTTTTTATTTGGATTTGTCTGCTGGTGTGGACTGACTCTGTAGGTTGCCATTTTGGTTTTGTCTGCTGGATTTTTATGAATTTGAATTTTGGATTTAATCTATGCTATAGTCTCTGATCTGGTACAGCTTTATTAATACATTTGAATGGTTGTTGAGAGTTTAGGGTGGTTTATCACCCAAATAAATTATAGGGATGGAAACTGTGTTAAAGTTGGTCCAGATATATATATGAGTAAATACAGTCTTTTATATGTATATTTTAAGGTTTTACTTCTTTCATTTATAATGTATGAAGGTTACAAGCATTTCATTATGGATTTCTACAGTGCATTTTAAAGGCGTTCTTCTGTTCACTTTAATCTTGAAATGAAGATAAACATGAAACAAGGACAAAAAAGAACCAATTAACATCAGTTATGAATGCTAGATTAGACCTGGAGGACAATTAAGTTGAAGAGTAATTAACTGTCTCTCTGGATGGTCAAATCAATATGGGAATGAGTTCTTTGCACTAAAAGCTTACAGTGTAAGTGGGGTGATCATATTGACTTCTGAAGCAGCTGGTGGGTTTCAGGGGTTTTCCAGCTCTAATTAACGGTGAGACCTCTGTAGCCCTTCCTCAGAGACCATGCGGCATCTTTTACCTTGTTTAAATTCATGCTAGATGATACCTTTTATTTCTGTCCTATTGGCCAAGCATTATGGATGTAGCATTATGTTGATTTTAAGCATATTTTTCCATAAACCAAAGCACTTCATTTCAAGTAGTTTGCATTTTTGTCAATATATATATATATATATATATATATATATATATATATATATATATATATTATATATATATATATATATTTTAACAAATAATTATTTTTTTTATTTTTCATAAGCTTTTTATTAAATAATTACCATGAAATGACAGTAGTCCAGGAATTTATGTCACAGTTATTTTCTAGACGTGCTCTGATAATTATGAATGTGTCTTAAGATTAGCCCTTCTGGTGTCAGCCGGCCTAAAAATAGACGTCCAAAATCCCAAGGTGGCTGGCAAAAGGCCTGAGCTGAATTGACTGAGCTCCACACATGAGAACTGTTGAGGCTGGCAGTGCAATCCTTCAATCTCTGAGCTGCAGCTGATGCATTAATTAAAGCATAGTTGTGTGAGCAGTTTCTGTACATGCATGAATATAAATGTGTCTCTGCTGTCAGGTCAGCAATCTAAGCCTATCAGTGATACTCTTGTTGGTTTGTTCAACTAATTTGTATTGAACAGGAGACATGTGACATTCACAGCACTTGCTGAATGGCTGGAATTATTGGAATGGATCAGTTATTGGATACTGGAAGGTAGCCAGCAAGTTCATGTAGCACAAACACTGCAGGTGTGATTCCAAGAGGGTAGTCTGTGCTTAACCCCATATTGCTCTATAGGGTCAAATGCTGCAGTTTGTTTACTGGACTAATAGTTGCCTGAGAGAAAAGATTGATTAGCATATAAATACAAAATAGGGCCTGTTTACTTTCGTAAAGGTGCTTTATGTAAATTTTTTGAATGTACACAAAACTAAAAAAATACATATATATTATGTATTTAAACAATATATGTTCGCAAATATTTAGGAAACATGCTTAGTTTCACATACTTGTTTTTCTCCAAAAGCAATGGTACAGCCAGTTATTCCTCTTTGAAATGAGCGTTCTGGTGTCAGAATGTCTGGTTGTTTTGTTTTAGTCTGTGTGATTCCGCCCACTGCCAAATTGCCCAATAGGATTTTTGACACCCTGGGGTTGCCAGTTGGTGGAAAAAAAACAGCATATTGCAGCCATGGAAACCATCAAACGAACTAGGTCAGAGATCGCAGATTCTACCCGACCTAAGAATCCCTCTGACCAAAGGCATATTAAAACACTGATAAATCAACTCATCAACTTACAGGGCATAAAACTCATCACCTTCCCTTGTCACTTGTGCTTGTTCCTGTTGTGTGTCCCCAACCTGGCAACCCATGTAAGCGTCAAGTCTGAGGAGGAGGGGGTGGGAGAGATGACTCACTGCATTATTTTTAATTTGGTCTGCAGTACCTACTTCAGCCGCTAGCTAACAATATTACATACTGCACCTGGTATAGTTTACTCAAAAATGAAAATGGTCATAATTTACTCAAACTCGTGTTGGTAAATGAGGCTATTGGTCTCTAACATTCTGCCGAACTTCTCATTTTGTGACCCATAAAATAAATTAACTCATGCAGGTTTGGAATAACATGAAACTGATAATTGACAGAATTTGTCAGAAATGCATTCTTGGGTGAACTATCATTTTAATATATGTTCCTGGCCTTATAAAAGTAGTAATTCCTAATTGTAATTCCCAAAAAACAGTTTGTTTTGAATGTTTTCAAACATTCTCTACATCTGTAATTGGCCCACACTTTCAGGAAAGAAAAGATACAAAAGTTGTCACTGGGGTGGTACCTTTTTTGGTACCGCAGTGACAACAATTATACCTTTTTACTGAGATTTATTTTGTAGGGCTGCTCAAACAAACATCTTAACATCTTTCTTCTAAATAAAGCCATACATTTAGTTGTTGCTACACATTTAAAAAAAGTTTTTTAACATCAAAAATGGTAAGCTAATAGAACTTTATAGTGAATGGCAGAGCCTGTGACCTGTGTGACCAAAAAGAACATTACAGCTATCTTCAGAATTACTGATATGCATGAGAGGAGGCATTTACATCCTCTTTTGGGCCCTTTTTTCACTGTAGACCTGTGATTTCATTAAAGGCCCGATACCCTGTAGAATGTAGCCAAGCTCACGATTGCAAATTATCACATTCCTGAGCTCTGTAGAGAGCACAGCGGCCTGCTTCCCCACCAGATGTATGCCTCGACAGACTCTGAGTGCAGTGAGCTAGAAAACTAGCAGCAGGTGTCTGCCTGAACCGCTGTGTTTGTGTATGAGTGTGTGTGAGAGACAGAGACCTGGGGAGAGTGCGAGAGAATGCGAGTCCTGCAGGGAGTCTAAGTTTCTCCATACTCCCTCGAGGCATCAGTCATCAGGGTACTCATGGGATGTAACAGCTTATTGTTTGCCTCTTTTGTTTTTATAACTCTCTCATAACTACCTGTTTTATGTAAAACCTGGGAGCAGGCTTCACTGCGCACCCTGAAAAACCATTTAGAAATTATAATGGAGTTCATTTGGCGAAGCTCTCCTACAGGCCATGGGCATCTTTGCATGAACATTTCATCACAGCATCTGACAGCAGGCCTTTGTCTCCTGTTAATTGATTTACAGTCTGAGCCGAATCCACACTTGTGTACTCACACAGAATGCTGACAACCTGCCTTGATACCCATTGGATTTTTCCAGAAGTCAGACAAGGCTACAACTAAAATCACAAAGCACATGCACTCTCTCAGGCTTATTGCAATCATCTCTAAGGCAGGAATTGCAATGAAAAATATAATTAGTGCTGTCAAATGATTAATCATGATTAATCCAAGATAAAAGTTTGTTTACATAGTGTGTGTACATTTATGTATATATAGATACACACCCATGCATGTATACATTTAAGAAAAAAAAGCAATGTTTATTTTACATGCAAGTATTTTCAAAATATATACTGTATGTTACAGTCTCTAATAAAGGCAATGGAGATGAAGATAATCCACAAAATGACTTTAATTATAATCCACACAAGTACAAGGAAGTAACTCTGGGTAGCAGTAACACAAAACAACAACCGACAAACTACTAAACAGAAAGAAGACTTTAAATAAGGTAGCTGATGAGGGAAAAACAGGTGGAGGGAATAACTAATAATGACTAATGAGAACATTAACTACAGAGCTTAACCAAACAGGAACAAAACCATAACACTATGTACAGTATGTGTGTGTATTTATACATACATAATAAATATACACAGTACACACAGATATATTATATAAATAAAAACCTTTATTTTGAATGAGATTAATCGCAATTAATCATTTGACAGCACTAAAAATATAATATAATATAATATAATATAATAAAAATTTTGGGGCCTATTTATTTATTTATTTATTTTAAGAAATTAATACTTTTATTCACCAAAGATTATTTGAATTTATTAACAGTGACAGTAAAGATATTCATATTGTTACAAAAGATTTCTATTTCAAATAAATGATGTTCAAAAAGTTTTTACAAAAAAATATTAAGCAGCACAAGTGTTTTGTTCATATAAATCAGCATATTATTTTATCACAGGAATAAATTATGTTAAAGTTATTTTAAAATCACAATATCACTGTTTTTACTGTATATAAATGGATGCAGCCTTAGTGAGCATAAACAAAAAGAAACAAAAAAAATCTTACAGGAACTTTTGAATTATAATATAATATTTATCATTTTCAAATTTCTCATTCTTAGCTGAGCTAAAACTGAAATAAAAAAATAATTAAATAGTAATATTTATTTAAAAAACACATAACAAAATTTCTAAAAATTAAATAAAATTAAGAATAAAAATCTAACTATTAATAAAACGGTAATATAGAAAGCATACTAAAATAATTTTACATTTATATTTTTACATTTTTAATTATGGTATTTTTAAATATTATTTTCCTTTTTTTACACACTTTTTTAATTAAACATTATGTTTTCTTTAAATCAAGAATTATAACTGCATTTTAATATAATAGTATAATTATATTTTATAATTCACAATAATTCCTAGAAGGTATACAGGTCCTATAATTATATCAGTCCAGTGGACCATTTGCAATTTTGAGCCCTGTTAGATAATACTGCAATATAAAGCTCTTGAAATGGAGCTTCCAGTTATCATCAGTCCAGCCAGAAAAAAGATGCACATGAGGAACATTTTGCTGTCTGTCTGTGTGTGATGAGCTCACTTGCTGCCTACCAAGAAGGTCTAATATACCTGGAGAAAGCGATCTGTCAGCTTTCCCATCCATCTCAATGGCAGTTGCTCGGCTGCGCACAGCCCTGAAACACAAAAAAAGTTAGATTTATTAGAAGACATCATCACTCTTTCTCTTGGTACCCCATAGATTTATACACCCCCAGGGCGCTTTTCTCCTGTGAATCAACTTTTTAATTCATATTTCTGTTTGAAATAAAAGCCTTTCTGGGGCATGTCATCACTAATCCCACTGTGTCTGACTTCTTTTCCTCCACGTCATGTTACAGAAAATGACATTATTCTGCTCTTTGAAATGCACCAGTGTAGCCTGTGGAGTTTGACGGCATGCAGAACACAATTATGGTTTGAGGGTTCTTCTATCTTTTTGTTAATACAGATGCAAGTGGGTTCTCAAGTGGCCAAATGGAAATCGGTTTTAAAATATATATGACTGTAAAATAAATCCTTAAGATATATTTCCAAAACCCTTCACAAAGAATATGCATAAAATACGTTCCCATGAGCAGTCTTCTAATCGTAAAAAATAAGGAAGCACTAAATTTAATTTCTTTGGGCCTGTTTATGGATTAAATTAACATCCATTTTGGTGATCCAGTCACAAGTGGACAGCCGGGACAGATTGCTGTTTACATCTGTAGTAACTTGCATCTCAGATTTGTCTCTTGTGACCACTTGTGATGAGGGTCTTTGATTTTTGTGACTACATACATCATTTACTATATCAGTGTTGTGCTGCATGTTGATGTGATGTTAGCGTTTAGCTAAGCTAAAAATACAATGCTGTCACATGCATTTTTTATTACTTCTGAATGTGGCTTGAATGATGCAATCATTCAAAATGCTATTTACTGTAGCTCTGTACACTTTGTCATTCTTGGGCACACTATTAAAAAACTGTACTAACTACTATTTAGAAAAAAATACATTAGCTGAATATTAGCCATTAGAAAAAAGCAGCCAACTACACAAACTACATGGCAAAAGTAACAAATAAATCATTTTGTTAATTGAAATTAAGCTGAAATAAATTATAACATGCATTAAATTAAAATCAGTTAAAATATTAATATTTTATAAACCTTACGCTAAACAAAAATGAACTGTAGTACTAAAAACTTTAGCACTAAAACTGTAGGACTAAAATTATTAACTGAAAATGAATGACTGAATTAATAGATAAATTGAATAAAACTAAAATCTATAAAAAAACAAAAAAAAACAAAAAAAAACAAAAAATATATATATATATATATATATATATATATATATATATATATATATATATATATATATATTATATATATATATATATATAATACTAAAATAACACTGAAAAGCAACTTGAAATAGCTTAAATATTGTAATAAAAACCATGAAAATATGTAAAAAATTACTACTGTGAAAAAAAAGAAAAAAGAAAACATGGTACAGTACATGTCAAAGCCATTGTTGCACCTATCATCTCTATTATCTACTTTAGCTAACAAAACTTTTGGAAAACGCAGCCATAACTAGCATTTGTGAAGTGGACACTCTGGTGGAAAGTATGCGTCATGATTGCTTAAATATTGAGAAATGAAATGATTAAACAATTTCAGCAGTACTGAGAAATGTAGCTAAACATAGCTTTGTTATGATTGCGTCACTCGAGTCGGTTGTCAATAACAGATCTAAATGGGGCCTTTGTAAACCCAGATAAAAGCAGAGGGTGACGATTGTTTTCTCACAGCATACAGATGCTTGCGTGCCTTCAGGACTTCCAGCTGTCCAAAAACACAAACAAGACAATCAATTAAACAAGCACGCAGAGAACCCCTGCAGCATCGCATCAAAATAATGACGCTTTTGCCAGGCACAGAAGAAGACTAAATATTATACACAAAGGTCTCATTCATTTGGATTTTGTTTGTATAGTAGTGTGAGGAGGCAGAATGACCTTTAATAGACACCAGCAGTGATAACAGAATAATTAAACCTCCCTGGCGTGTGGATTTATCAGGGTTGAAATGTCTTTAAATTTCAATAGTTTGCCATATGCTTCACAGATACTGTATGTGTGAGATCTTATGAAGTAACATATTGCTTTTCACAATTAGACTGTATACTCTTTACTGTAGAGTTCTCACAGGAGGAATGGAGAAAGAGATGAGAGCCAAATTATATGGCAAACGGGAAAATTTGATAAATGTTTCATGGCCTTATTATATAACAAATGAAACCCTGTGATAATAATATCTGTCATATAGAGGTCCTGTCCTCATTCCATTTATTATACATAACGGTCTTCAGTTATATCAAGTCAGTGGTTGATTGAAAAGAAAATATGCAGCAGTGATGTATAGACTAAGTGACCTCTACTTACTGTAAAAGTGTCCTTGTTTTTATTCTCTCCTGCTATATGACCAATACAATATGAGAATGTGCTGTCTTTATGTGGTAGAAAATAGCACTAGCAAGCAACAAGTTTAATGGTTTGGCTGCCACATATACTAATTAAAAAAAAATCTTTTCAGCATCTGGCAAATTCCTTTAGAATTTAATTAATTGCTGTTTGATAAAATATCAGCTGTGATGTTATACCAAAACAGTGCAAAAGATCTTTCCTTCACTTTGCAGGTTCCACCAGTAGAGATAAATGGCCATCTTTATGAGCGAGTCACTGAAACATTCTTTCAAATGATTCTTTAAAAGCAGTTCATTGATGAATTAAACAATTGATTCTGAATCATTCAGCATCAAATGCCCATCTTAATGAGTGACTTACTGAATAATTATTTCAAAGTGATTTGTTCAAAAAACTATTTTAGGAACCAAACAAGTACAGTAAATCTCTGAATCATTCACTGAAGCGATTCACTTAACTGCACTGATTCATTCAAGAATGCCACTTCTGTGTGTTACTCAAACAGTAGATGCTCAGCATCGATCAGCTTTGTTAAAAATCATTTCACTGACGGATCATAAACAAAACATATTTAATATCAGCTGCTTGTTTATTGAAAAATCAATGTGACATTGTGCTGCTCTTGCTCATGTGATATTGCTTAAATAATGTTAAATATTAATTATTAATTATAAAAATGTTTTAATATTTTTATATTAATTCAATATAAATTATTAGCAAAATATTAACACATAATTTATTATAAACAACATTGGAGTCTATTATAAAATTGCTACTCAAGGCAGTGTGTTATAGTGATTTTACCATGGTTCAAATGGGTTTTAGGTGTTATGCCTATGGGCTACATAAGGCCCTTAACTGTGTTAAAGTCACCATAAAAATAAAAAATCTCTCAGAGCTTGTTGCTTTAATAGAAGCAAACCTAGTTTTCTGCATCACACATACACAAACACCTCTAGAGTAACAATCTATTTGATTCAACAGTTTCTGTGGCTGTCATAAAGCGTGCAATGGAGAAGGTCTGATTACAGTAGAGCTGCAAATTGAAGTCAGAAAGTGTGTCTCTGGATCATCTTTCCCGTAACAGAAAATAACACAGAGACTTACTCAACAGAGATGTCACCGTTTAAAAGTTGTGCAAGTGAGAAATGATTTCCACCTGCTATTTTTGAGTATTTTCTCACCTGCGTGAAGTCTTCAGGCAGATAGATGACAGGCAATCAGGTGTTGTTTATGCTGAAAACCTATGTATTTCCAGGGAATTAAGCATCCGCTTCTGGATAAACACTTGGTTTTTGTATCAGTTTTTGGGAAAATTTGTGGGAAAAAGCCCCATACACTAAGCCAATAATACTGAGATCCCAGTAAACATAAAGATCTATTCGTCCACCTGTAAATGTAAACATTTATGATATTGTGGATTACAGTATTACTTTCTGAGGCTGTGTGACAAGCTGAGCTCACGGCTCTAGAGGGACGTTACGCTGCAGTAATGATAGCTATATATAAAAGCCTTGTTCTTCACAGCAGATGTGAGGAGTCTCTGGTGTCAGCTGAAGTACTGTCGGCTAGAGTTCACCTGTCACTCACTTCTCACCTCTGTTCTTTTATTGGCGTTACAGTGTCAGGCTGATAAGTGGAAATAATGGAGCTTTCTCCTCCCACCAAAGCAATTATAGCATTCAGAGCTCCTGTGCATGTCACAGCTGTCTAACACACACTTTCTTTCTTTCTTTCTTTCTTTCTTTCTTTACCACACATTCAGACAGCCAAGTCATCAAAAAAGTTCCAGTTTCTTTATAAATACTGTATATACAGTACAGTGACGCCATAAAGTATTTGTACACTTAAACAAGATTTTCTGAATTAGTCTCTCTCTCTCTCTCTCTCTCTCTCTCTCTCTCTCTCTCTCTCTCTCTCTCTCTCTCTCTCTCTCTCTCTCTCTCTCTCTCTGTCAGAACTAACTTTACTTTTTAGAGTCATTTTTTTTTAGGTACTTTTAAAAGTATGAAACTTCACAAGGTTCCAAAAGGGGTTTTTTTCGCAACTATGTCATAGAAGAACCATTCTGGTTCCCCAAAGAACCTTTCAGTGAATGATTCTTGGCTCAGACAACCATTTCATTTTGGTGTGTGTGAAGAATATTTTAATGATATAAAGAGTCTATTTGTACACTAGAAATACATTATATATATATATATATATATATATAGATATATATATATATACATATATCTATATACTATATATATATATATATATATATATATATATATATACTACATATATATATATATATATTATATATATATATTATATATATATATATATATATATATATATATATATTATATATATATATATATATACTATATATATATCTATATATATTATATATACATATATATATATATATATATATATATATATATATTATATATAATATATATATATATATATATAGTGGGGGAACTATTTATTTTAGAACTAAAAAAATATATAATATTTTAAAACAAATATATAATAATTTAAATACAATTTATTTAAAATTAATTAAAAAAAATGCATATATATATATATTATATATATATATATATATATATATATATATATATATATATATATATATATATTAATATATATATATATATTATTAGACGTTTATTCTATATATATATTATATATATAGGGTTTGGGTTTGCGATCTTGTTATATAATGCAATGAAATAACATGTCATACATTTTGTGTGGCTAAAATGTCCAAATACTTTTGTGCATCAGTGTTGCGCCACTAAAAGCATAAAGTCTAAAATAGTAATAGTAAGTCCTATACTGTTGCCAGAGCACAGTAAGAAATAATAATATAACGCTTTAGTGTGCAGTAATTTATGCCACAGCTTGAGCAGACAGCCCTGACCCGCTCTCTCAGGATAATATAAAGACCTGTGGTTTCAACTCTGTTAGGACTGATCAGAAAATAAGACTCTTGGTGTGAAAGAAGTGCATCCATCACAGGAAGTAAAGCCTTCACCATTGGACCATCTAATTCTACTGACAGGCATGACTGCACAAACACAAACACACACACACACACACACACACACACACACACATACATAAAGCAGCAGTGGTAAGTCAGAACTGCAGTGATTTGTCTGTGAAAACAAACCAGGGCCGGGCATAAGGCACATTACCACTCAGGGCTGAGAATGATTGCAGGTGATGATAAGGTCAATGTAAGTCAGATCGATTTGAGAGTGTGAAGGTAAACACTTCCAAAGCCTTCCTGCTTCATAAAGCACAGACATTGAGTCACTGTACGCTGCTCAGGTCAGTGATGATGTCTTCATGAACAGGTCGGCATGTTTATTTGAGCTCTGACCGGTGTGGTAAATACAGAGTGAAGTGGAGTTTTCGGTTCAGTAAGCATGTTCTCATAGTTAACACATGAATCAGTGGTGTGGACTGAATCTGGATTAAACATGAGAGAAATGGATCTGCTGTGGTGTTTTGATTTCAACATACATGTTAAAAATCATACTCTAACTAATCTCCAATCTTGACCAAACTGATATTATTTTATTATTATTATTATTATTATTTAATTTTTTTTTTTTTTTTTTTTTTTGAGTTTATTTGTTTTTTTGATATAGAAATCAAGCATCTTTACTGTATCTTTTTTATAAATTTTTAGTTGATTTTTGGTGTATTAATGTATTTTTTTATTTTTTTAATGACCCCCAGACTTTTGAATATTTTATTTTATTTTATTTTATTTTGAAATCAAGTGTCTTTATTGGTGCTTTTAATCAATTTAATACTTCTTTGATGAATAATAAAAAATCTTACTGATTCCAAACTTTTGAGTGTTTTATTTTATTTTATTTTATTTTATTTTATTTTATTTTATTTTATTTTATTTTATTTTATTTTATTTTATTTTATTTTATTTTATTTTATTTTGAAACAGCATTTATTTGGTACAGAAATTAAGTGTTTTTACTGGCACTTTTGATCAATTTAATACCTTTGGTAAATAAAAGTATTAATATTTTTAAAAACTTTTGAACATATTATTTTATTTTATCTTGATAGGCCCTATAATTTGTTTTTACAAACTGATACCAGTAAGTATGTGTGTGTACATACACACACACAGTATATGTGTGTGTGTGTGTGTGTGTGTGTGTGTGTGTGTATTTATATATATATCATATATATATATATATATATATATATATAGATATATATATATATATATCCTATATATATATTATATATATAATTTATATATATTATTTATATATATATATATTTTTTTTTTTTTTATATTTATATATATATATCTATATATATATATATATATTATAAATATAACATTTATTTAAAAAAATTATATATATTTAAGATAACTTAATAGTTTGTGGCCTGCCATGTTTCATTAATCTTTATTTTTCTATTCATTACACTGTAAAAAAATAAAAAGTTGAGAAAACTTAAAAGTTTAAGGCAACCAGCTTAAGTAGATTTATGCATTTTAGATTTATGCATTTCAGTTTATACAAAATAAATAAATAAAATAAATATCCTTCAAAAACAAGTTGAGAAAACTCAAAAAGCTGGTTGCCTTAAACTTTTAAGTTTTCTCAACTTTTTTTTTTTTTTTACAATGTAGTCTTGATATGATGCTGACATTTGGCATGGTTATTAAGTACTATGTTTGCCATTCCATATTCAGTTAATGTATTTTATAATAACCACATACTGTGCACTCCATTAATGTACAAGCCATGGCCACAATCTGACCTTGATAAAGAAAGTTAAATAAGAAATGTTTGAAAAACATGACCGCTTGAAACTTTGCTTCAGATTTCTGTTTTTCAACTGAGATTGGTTTGTAATGTGATTCCACAAAAATTACATTTCCCTTTTTTTACCCATGCAAGTGATGGATGCAACTTTTTATACCATCAGATACAGCTGTACTAACAGATGGATGGAAGTTTTAATGTTTCCTGATACAGTTTGAAAAGATTTCCTTTAGGCAAAAAAAAAAAAAATTAAATAATTAAATAAAAAACTATGAAATTAAATACAGATTTGAGCTATGGAGGCAACAAGGGCACATGATCTTTTCAGGTCACTGGTATGTGCAAACCCCAGAGTGTTTTGGGTAATAATCAGACAGAATGTGAGATGTAGTATGCAGGGTGACATCCACACTCACTTGCTGCTTTTAATTTATTAAAGTCATTAGTGTTAAGAATCACAAGGCAGTTGAACAAAAAATCCTGAATTAGATCATCAGTGGTTTTCACAAGGATGTTAAGCTATAAATTCTTATTTAATAGTTCATGATATTTGACTTATGATGCAATAAACCAATATGTTATGGATATTCACACAAATACATTTTGTAAAAGTGTTCAGAACTCTTTTTAAAGAATTCACCTAAAAAAGAACATTTCTCTCCCTTGTTTCATTCCAAACCAGCATGACGTTCTGTTCTTTATTCTGTGGAGCACACAATGAAATATTTTGCATAATGTCTAAGCTATTCTTTTCTGCTGACACTTCTATTTGACCAAGATCTTCTGTGAATAATGACCAAAAATATAATGCTTTCATGATACCCTAATTTTTTTGTTAAATTTCATGATACTGTAGATTTTTGCCCCTTTTCAGTGTTTATACCCACAAGGACTTTTGGCAAAAGATAACTCTTATGTTAAAAAAATAGATACATTTAAAAAAAATAAAACAACATGCAGGTTTGGAATGACATGCAACATGAATTTTTTTTTTTTCTTTTTTTTTACATTTTATTTTTGTATTTAATTAATTTTATTTTTATTTAAGATTTTTTATTTTATTATTATTTTATTTTTACATTTCATTTAATTGAATTATTATTTTTTACATTTAATTATTATTATTATTATTTTATTAATTTAATTTAATTGGTCCTAAACATACAAACTGATACCAATGAGTCTACATTTATAAAAGCTTATTAAAAACTAAAAAACTAAATAAAAATAAAATAAAAAATTGAAAAAATAATACATTTAAATAATTTATTAATCTTTCCTTTAAGTAGGCCTAAATGCACTGTATATATCGTATATACATTTATGCCACAAGGAAATATGCATATTTATTTATTTTATTCATTATTATTATTATTAATAATATTTGTAATTTTTGCCTCCCTGTTTTCAGTGTTCACTACCCAAGTTGACTTTCCTTGAAAAAAGAAATCATACTGGTTTGGAACAACATGAGACATGAATTACATTTTTTGGTTGAACTATCCCCCCTGATGATTTTTTTTAAATGTATGTTATTTATTAAGTAACCTGATGTGTTGAGTTATGATATTAGATTTTTTATAGCTATCAGTATAACTGCTATGTTTGTCTGTTGCCTCAGGAATTGCCATGTAACTAGTTTCCAACAACAGATCTGTCCTTGTGTTATTCTGTTAAGGCTTGTCATCATCAATCTCGTCCCAGAGAATGACTCGTGTGTAGAGGCCCTCAGCCATGACTAAGAGGTGGCGGGCTGTCCTCTTCAGCTTATATGCAATGTGACATTGTGATTAAAGTTTAACACTTGTGCCTTTGTTAGATTATCACAGAGTCCCAGTGTTTGAGTTCTGATGCATGTGCTGCTCTGAGCATTAACCTTTCTGCCTGGCAGTATGGCGCTGAATGAGACTCTAGTGTCCTCTTCAAACAGTAAGCCAGTGGAGTGTCTGTTTTTGCACTTTTACCTTCCCGTCAGATGACTAGCTGTTTCACATGTTAGTTAATATGTTTGGGCAGCTTTTGTCCAATTTGTCAGCATGATAATGCCAGATTTCAAAGTGTACATTCCAATCGCATGTGAATGAAGGCAAATATTCCCTAAAAACATCCTGTAAAGACAATAATGCAATCAGGACTGAGACGTAAACACTCTCATGCAGTTTATACTTGAAGCCGAGTACTAATACATTAAAAACTTTAATGCCCTGGCAGTGGCATATAGCTTTGGTTTTATATTTAATTTGATTACATTAATTTTTAAGTTGAGATTTACAAGAAATATTTTAACTTCTATTATGCAAAAGGAATACTGCTATAAAAAAAGCACCTTATTTGTTTAAAGTGTTCGCCAAACAAATGTTATTGTACTTTTGTTCATATAGCAGTACTTTTAAATAAAAAAAGTGTGCAATGCACTACTTTTGAATTCATTATTTAATTTTGTGCATAACTGTTGGTTAATGGTCACATGACATGCAACAAATAAAATATTTTATTTTGATTGTTGTTATTTTTAAATGACTTATTTTAATTTTACATTGGGTCCCACTTTATATATGGTGGCCTTAACTACTATGTACTTATATTTAAATTTATCATCTGATACAATGCACTTATTGTGTACATACTTGTTTTTACATTGTACTTATATATTTTTTTAAATACCTATATGTAGTTACATCTGTAATTAATTTCTGTAATTACATTTATAATTACACTGTTGACCCATCCCTTACACCTTAACCCACCCTTAAACCTACCCATACCACCAAACCTGTCCCTAACCTTAACCATATCCCACCAAAATAGCAGCAAAAGTTTTTTGCAATACAATATGACCACAATGGGTCCATTGTACTTATGTTTTGATGTAATTACATAGTAGTTAAGAACACCTAATATAAAGTGTGACCTTACATTGTATATGATTTATTTCATTATTAGCCTTTCATTAAACTCACAAACCCCAGTTTGGGAAACCTTGATGCAATGTAATGTTTAATGCACCTTATGTTGTTAATTACAACGAATGGAATATATTTTCTTAGTCTTTGTATTTTTATATTAATATGGTGCAGGATTATCCTATTTAAATCAATTTAAACTAAAAGTAATCAAAAAGTAGTCTGATTACATTACCTAAAATGTGTAATGAAATGGATTAAAAAGAAAGTGACGTGACATGTGGCCAAGTGCTCTGAATTTTTCCCATCCGGCGCCCAGGAAGCAGTTGTGGGTTCGGTGCCTTACTCAACGGTACCTCAGTCTTGCCGGTATGAGACTCAAACTCGTAACCTTTGGGTTACGAGTCCAACTCTCTAACCATTAGGCCACAACTTCCCCATTACGTTACTAACTACAATTTTTGTAATCTACCTAGTAATCTACCTAGCTCTGTTTGTAGCATTATACATGTATTATATGTGTTTGTGAGAGAGAAAGTAAAAATTAGATGAAGAACGCCAGTACAAAAAGAAATGAGAGAGACAGAAAGATAATACGAATTTAAAGGTAGTGCAATTGGAAACAAGAGCCATGGCTTTTAATGTGCTATCGATCCAGTCTGCTCCACTCCAGCATAAGCACACGGGGTCAGAGTCAGTATGCCACACACCGCTGCAGAACACACTCACCTCACTGATCTGCCCTGCACCTCATTTACACCAGTGGGATTATTTCATTTGAGCAATGACCTGATCAGATGAGAGACTGAGTACTGAGTGTAAGCTTTGCTTTAAACTTCCATGCGCTGGTTTACTAACTTACATGTATGAATAAAAAATTATGTTTTATTAACAAGGCTCAGGAGCACAATCAGATAATCAGCTAATTTGGCACAGGTGTAACCCATTTAGCTAATCTTCCTAACTAGCATAATACGTATAATACACAGCCTACTTACCTCTATACTTATCTCTATTCTATGACAGTTTTCCAGCATCCAGCATCCAGCTTCATTCGACTGCCAAAAAATGTCCAAACTCGAGCTCTTCCAGACAACGAGCTGGATGCTCCACTGCAAGCCACCTGCTCTAAGGCATCTCTTTCTCAAGCCTCCGGCTCAAAAGCACCTCCTTCTCAAGTCTCTGGCTCAAAGGCACCTCCTTCTTCCAGCTCCAAGGTGCTCACTCCTCGGCCTGGTTCCACCGCTGAGCCCTAGGCCTCGGTGTGCAGGCAGAGGCCCACAAGGCCAGCTACTCGTACTTCTAATCCATGAAGACTCTGTTCACCTCCACCATTAAAACAGCTATCACAATTCAACATCTTCATATGCCTCGGCTTCACCATCCATCCCTACCATTGGGAAATGGACCGTCGCATGATTGAGACAAGCGTACGTTTCTCTGGAAAATAATAATTCACCCACCTCCAAAAAGGTAACTAAAGCCTGTAAGACAAAAAGTTTTCATGTCTCAATAACTTTGTCTTGTTCCAGATCAAGTTCCGACTCCCCTCAAACGTCAAGATGCAGCAGGCTGTCAGCAAGCCTGGGCGGCACCTCACATTGCACTGCCTCCCTTCTCTTCTCAACCAATCACTGCGGCGCCTTCAGCTACCGTGCCACACACAGCATTGCCTGCTGGTGTGGCTTACCAACCTCCTATCCTTCCACTCCCTTTCTTCTACCCTTTGGCAGCAGCTTCTAGCATGAGGCTGCCTCCACTATCCGCTCAATCTCAGCAGCTACTACTGCCCTTCCGCTACTCCTTTTCCCTATCCGAGCTGACATCATCAGCCAGCAGCACAAACTTACTTGCCTCCTCCTCCCAGATGTGTCAGACAGCAATGCATGTTCTCTACGTTTGTAACTATTGTGGCAGGGCTCATGCTTGTACAGTATTCCCAGTCATAAAAGTTACCAATAAAAATCTAGACTCCAGTCAATATTTCTCATTTATCCTCTGAACTTTCCAATCACCCAGAGACTAACTTCACCAATTATCTACTTACTGGCCTCAAACAGGGCTTTAATCCCAGCACTACATGCCCGCTCTCACAGGACACCATTTGTAACAGTCTCTAATCTGCACTCACAGAGCCAGATACAGTGGATAATCTAATCAAAAAAGAAGTCGAGTCAGGTTTTATGATCGGGCCTTTCGATACTCCCCTTTCAAAAAAAAATAGCATCAGCCCTATCGGAGTGGCTACCAGAAAATTTTCAGCTCCACATAATTTTATACATGTTATCAGAAGCAATTTGCTGGATTCTAACAACTATTCAATTCCTCACCCAATCTACCTGCACGACAACTTTCTTATCATTTCACCTAATGATGCCATCCCAGCTGCAAATATCACAACAGTCCAAAGAATTTTCACAGAGCTAGGAATTCCCATCGCAAAAGAAAAATCTTTAGGACCAACCCAATTCATCAAATTCCAGGGCATCAACCTAGACTCAGTTAAATTCCAGGCTTCGATAGAATAATCTTAGTGGCTTCTTCCTTGGCAGAGGGCCAAAATTGCTCCAAACGTGATTTTGTGATCCTTGGTTGGTCACCTTAATTTCACAATGCACATAATCCCCCAAGGCCGCCCCTTCATTTCTCATCTCCTCGCTCTCGCATCTTCCATGCATGCCTTAGCTTAGACTTTCAAATCATCATAAACCAGGCATGCCGTAATTAGTTATGTTTTTGGTTTATGGTCCTTAAACAATGGAATGGCTTAACCTTTTTCTACAGCAATCTGGTTTCTCTCCCCGATGACATTCAACTGTTTACCAACGCAGCCCCATCCATCGGTTTCGGGGGATTTTACCAAGGGCGTTGATACGCATCTCCATGCACCCCCCACCGGAAGCTTGACGTTCTCCACTTCTCAGCACTCTTTGAACTTTACCCTCTAGTTGTTGCTGCCTTTTTGTTTTTTTGGAAAAAAAAAATTAGGCGTCAAGCAGTATCTTATTTTACTGCAACAACGAAGCGACCGTTCACTGCATAAATAAAGGCCGTTCTCATTCCCTCGCTCTCATGCCACTACTAAGAGATCTAATCTGGATTTCAGCATGTGATCAATTTATTATAACTGCTAAAGACATTCCTGGATCCAAAAATCGAATTGCTGATTCTCTCTCATTTTATGTTTCAGAAATTCAGAGCGCTGGCTCTGGAGGCGGACCCAACACCAGGCAAAGTACCTGTATATTAGTATTTGATATTCCCATCACTCATCCCTTAAAACCTCTCCTCGACGCGTCAATCGATTCTATCCTCCAAGCAGTTTCCCACAGAACTATCCATTCATATCTAACAGCTTGGAGATGTTTCAAAGCATTTCACCTTTCCTATAACCTGCCATTTCCTGATTTTTCTCTCCTCGCAATTACTTCATTTATTTCCTACTTTAATTCCATTAAGAACCTCCAAACCGGGTCTATTAAAGGTTATTTAAGTGGTGTTAAAGTTTTTTCATAAAATAATCTATGGCTTCCCCTCCACAGAAATAAATAATTCTCAAACTTTTCTTTTAATTAAAGGAATTCAGTGCTCTCAACCATCAAGCCTGGACTCCAGACAACCTAAAACTTTGGACATCCTTACAAAATGCATCCAAAGTCTCCGCACAGGGTACCATTTGACCCACACCACTCGTACCCTCGACGCCATGTTTTTATTGGCTTTCTTCGATTTTCTGAGATGCTCAGAATTGGCAATAACCTCTAAATTCAACCCCAAACTCCATCCGACCATTTCTGATTTATCCATACTTGATAGCGAAACTATTGCTTACTTCATTAAGCAAATTATGACAGACCAAAAAAGAAAAGGCCATTACATATACATTTTTCTCAAAATTTGCAGTGATATTTGCAGCATTTCTTATTGTTTTGCAGTGAAAATTTACCACAGACAACATTCTTCCAACATTGTTTTGACTTTTCTGAATTCGACTACCATTGTAGGGCTCCAGAGTAACATTTGAGTACACCAGCACCAGTGCAATTAAGTTCTACAGAAGGTGGCACCAGCACCTGACAGTAAAGCACTCACCCTAATCGCACATGTACATCTCGGAGATGTCTATTTGATGTCTGCATTTACATATGCAAAATGTATTTTTTAGAGTGTCAGCTCATCTGCAATACGTCTTTAAAATGTTTCCTGTCAGATGTCAAATAGACATTTATTAAAATGCATGTAAAACTGCTTCTGAGACGTTTATCAGAGTACAGATGTTTCCCAGATCTTTAGCAGACATCTTACAGATGTACTTGTGCTGTCTGGGTAGTTGAGATGCAGATAAAATTAACTTTTATTACTGTCATTCATAATGTCTAAATATAATTTAATAAATACAAAAAATATACATATTAGGGAGTGGAAATGGCTAATAAGTACTTTTCTGCAGCCATCTACTAATAGAAATTTAATGTCTTTTTTATTTTTAAATAAGTCTTTGCTTTCCTACATTAATGTCATCACATTAAAAATAATTTTCAAACTGGGTAATACTTAAAGCTTTGAAGTGCTGAGAAAAGTTGTGTCAGGCTTTTAAAAACACTCGAAAACATTTGACCATTTCTGCCACAAGTTGTTCCTGTAGTTTTACTGTTAAATCCATGGCGAATGGTACGTGGTGATTTGTGTTTACTGAACAGTGTTTTTCCTGGCTTCCACATCAGTGGCGTTTGTTCTGATATCTGTAGCTTTAGCAGAATTCTGCTCTGAATTTGAATGCTTCTCACAAGATTTCACAGAGGTGTGATTGATTCTGTGGCGAATTCAACGGCTTTCTTCACTGTAGGCCTATCTCCCAGCGCTGTGAGTAACGGTGTCGCGTCGCGTGATTGAGATCAGCCCGTGGCTCCGGCTCAAGCAGATAAATGATCTTCGCTGCGTAGCCAAAAGGACTAGCGCATTCGCTTTCAGTTTGTTTGTCCAATGTAGCTCTTGTAAATCGGTCATGAAGAGAACGCAAGGCTGTTCATTCCATTTTTGAAACCTTTCTTTGACTGAATGCGCGTTGCGATGACGTCACGTAACGCATCTAAACCCAAAAATTTCGGAAAATCTGCGGCAATTACGAAAATTTGTGAGCTCTTGCGAAAATTGCAGAGTTGGCTTGATTTCCTGAAAAGAACTGAAATATATAACATAATAACAGTAAACACAACATTATAATTTATAGTGTAAAATATTTTTGTGTCAAAGAAATGCTGTTCTTTTAAACTGTCTATTCATCAAATAATCCTGAAAATCAAAAAGTATATCACTGCTTCCACCAAAAAAATGAATGAATGAATGAATAAATAAAATAAATATGCCGCAGCTGTTTTTACTATTGATAATAAGAAATGTTTCTTAAGTAGCAAATCAGCATATAAGAATGATTTCTGAAGGATCATGTGACACTGAATACTGGAGTAATGATGCTGAAAATTCAGCATTGCATCACAGGAATAAATTACATTTTAAAATATATTCAAACAGAAAATAGTTGTTTTAAATTGTAATAGTATTTCCAAATAGTATTGTTTCCACTGTATTTTGATCAAACAAATGCAGCCTTGTTAAACATAAGAGACTTCTTTCAAAACCTGTCAACCATTAAGTTTTGAACTGTAGAGTATATTTGTCTGCAAACTATAGATGAAAAGGTTTTGAAGATCATTAGAAATGTATTTCTATTCTGCTTATATGATTGCACCTGCTCTTTTATTCCAGGAGGAACAAGAATCGGCTCCCTCCAGCTCATCCAGCTGCAGGACAAACCGACAGTCTGGCTTTTGTTGATGCTACTGGGCTCTCAGTTAGTGGACAGAGTTAAAGTCCTGCATTCTAATCACCATCTAATCAGTCCAGATTAGAATGGATACAGCGTGTTGACAACATCTTCTCTGAAGATGACGGTAACAGCTGGTTGTCTCTGACTTTGAAAGGCTGCCGAGCAAACAGATGTAGGGACGTGGCGAGATACCACAACAACAGTCAGGACTGAGCCGCAATCATAATGAGGAGTCAAAAAACATACAGCATGTTACTATAAGATCCAAAGTAGACCAAAGCATTCTAACATTCACAGAGAAAATTGTAACAATTACACTGTGTTGTTCTTGTCAGAATGTGAAAAATAGCCATATGCATTGTTTTTTACTTTTTTGTTGCATCCAAGCAACAGTTGCTGGAAGATACCGATCATATGTCCAAATACAAGCCGATTTGATTGATTCTAGCAAAAGTAGCACTCAAAGCATTGGCATATGGGAGAGCTTGGATGTTTACTTATTGATTCAAATTTTCCAATACAAACCCACTGCAGACCTACATGTTCGAAAGTTGAACATCACATTTCCATAGTGTTCAAAAAAGGCAAACTAAAGAGAAAAATATCAAAGAGAGGGCAAAATTGTTCAAGTAATGTAACTGATTAAATTTTTGGTACTATTTCACTACCAATATACCAGGGCCTGTGTGAATACTTGATTCTGCTTGGCTGGCAGTTATGCTTAGCTTAGATACGGGATCGCTGGATAATATTACGCAACAACAAGAAGGTAAAATCGCTGTTTAAGTAACTAAACTCACAACTTAACACTAATTGTTTGTGGAGAGAGACACCCAGATGCAGGTAATTCGCACACAAACAACTGTCATCTCGATCAGTCGATCGATAATTATTTCAAATAAATGTGATCTTAACACGCTGTTTCATCTCTTTGTCTAAAAGCTGGTGGAATTATTAGAGCTAACGAGCCGTAACTGAAGAAAGTAATCATCATTTTTTCCCTTTCGGTCAGATATTGCACTATAAACAACATTAACAGTTTTAATTTGACAATGCTGGCATGACCATGGTATAAGCAGGATAATGCACTGCTAGCTGTGCATTAAATGATTTTCATGCACTCCAACCGTTCTACTGTCTTGAAATCAATAGGTTTTTTTTTTTTTATGGGTTTTTGGTTAAACGCCTGAAATAAGGTCTGTGGTTAACACAAGCTCAAGATATTTTAATGTTTCATTCTACAGAGTAAAACACATCAATACCCCCGTGATTTATTTTGTATTCATGTGTTCATATTCATCATGATGAACTAAACGTGGAAGAAACGTTTGTAGGTCACAATGCTTATTTTCTGCTATAATCCAAGCCAATGGAAATATCTTACAAGGTTTTTCTGAAGAGAACCTCTAAGTTGGCATACAAGTATATATACGTCATTGCTAGTGCTTTATACAAATGTGAAGACTGTATGTGATGTCACTGTTTGTGGGTGGAGCCTGTCTAGCACTTTACAGAGGACCCCAGAGATTTACTGGCTCATTGGCTCCATATCAGAACATAAACCACAGTCAAGAGCAGATCAGAGGCACTGACACATTACTGTAAAATAGTCCAGGAGAGTGTAAGGGTAGCACTCCATGTATAAGAACACACCTCCAAACACGCTTAGAGCGCCTCTTCTGAATGCTACTGATGTGCCTTTGATCAAAGTGTGTTCCCCTCAACTTTGGCACTGGCAGTTTTTTTTAAGCTTCGTAGTAGTTTTTGGTGAAGAATGACAAGAATTCATTAAAAGAAAATGTTAAATGTAGCTTTGATTTAGTGACTTCAGTGAGCGACTGAAAATCTTATTAAAATTTGGAATGCTAATTCAAAAAGTTCAGGCTTTTGAAGAAATTATGACACTAATCAGAGTGGGATGGATGCTCTAGATCAGAGGTTTTCAAAAATATTAATGCTAGGAACCCCCAAACGAACCCCTTAAATTTAAAGGCAGCTATACATTAATAAGTAATAATAAAAGATAGTTCTTGAGCACCAATTCAGCAGTATTTTACAGTATTACTGTTTTGGCTGTATTTTTGATCCAATAAATTTGTCATGTCTTTTTCTAGGTCTTAGTTTTGTTGTGCTAGTTTTGTACTGTTCTCAATTCAGTTTCCTGTCTTTGTTTATCTGTTACCATGGTTTTTGATTTGCCCTTATGTGTCACAGTCACCTGTGTCTTATTAATTACCTTGTTTAGTCCTTAGTGTTTCACTGTATAAAGTTCTCATTTTCAGTTATTCTTGGTCAGATGTTTTTTTTTTTTTTTAGTGGTGGTTCTGTTTATCACGTTTTGTTTCCTAAGACCCTGAGAAGTGTGTACCTGAGTTTATTTTGATTTAAGAAACCTGCTTCCAGATGGATCCAGTTGTTTTATTTCCTTTTATTCAACCACTGCACTACAAAATGCAGCCTTGGTGAGCATAAAAGACTTCTTTCAAAAAAAATAAATAAATAAATAAATCATACCAACCCAAACCTTTGATTGTATTTTCATGTAAAAACACACATTTATGCTAATTATTTGCAAATAAGATTTTTTTTTTTTTTTTTATGAAAACGTGATTTTATATTGTCATTGTACTAAAACCAAAATAAATGTTTAAAAAAAAAAAAAAAAAAAAAAACGTATATTAAAATATAAAAAAAATAAGTTAATCTCCTTTAATCAGAAAAAGTGGACTTAAATAATATTAAGATTTTGTGAATATTTTTATTTTCTTTAGACCTCTTAGAACCCACTTGTCACCCCTTTGATTGAATTTCTTTAATCAAATGAACGGAAATAACTACATAAAGGGACATAAATAAAACCGTGAAAGAGCCATTACATCATCACAGAACACCAATGCAAGTACAAAATTATCCAATATCTGTGCATGAAAGTCATATTTAAATGTAATCCTGCTAGAATCAGGCTGAACAAAAATTTTATGAAAGCTATTTATTTGTGTTTCAAGGCTTTATTTTGTTGATGTTCAGATGCTTTCTTACCAAAGCACTATATTTTGTCAAATTTACAGCTGTATTTTTTATAGAAAAAATGGTTGCTGTAGGTGGCTGCTTATTGGCAATAGAACCCATTTTGGCCTCTAGCCACATAAGTCTACAGTATGTGATTTTTCTGCTTGTGTGTTCTGTACATTTCAACTCACTGTTATTTGAATGTGCATATAAGCTCAGGCTAAATGAAACTAAATCTTCTAGACAAAGGCTTGTGTGACGCATTAGCATTTCCCTCACATACTCCTAATGGATTTCTGTTAACTGAGGAGCGTTTACCATTTTCTCAGTGCAAATAAGAAAGTGGCAAAAAACAATTTCGCCATTTCATTTTCACTTTGATAATCAATCAGATTAAGATTCTCTACACACTGACACTGATTACCTGAAATATGTATATGAAGTGAATCAGAGATATCTATGACTATGAATGTAAAGATGAAATATATTGCCACCCTGCCAGTGTTTTACCACAACAGGAGATACCAAATATCTCATAAGAATGTGTATACTTTCCTCTCCCTGATTAGTCATCAGGATGCATGTGAATGGCAGGGATGAGGAAGGCCAGAGAGAGAGAGGGATGAAAATGCAGATCTGAGCAACTCAGATGTGTTAGTATGCGGACAAGTTGTATAGTTTCAGCATGTGCTGAACCATGCGAGAAGAGGCCAGAGACACATAACTAAAGGTCAGACTGACCTCTGAACTGCTTCTGATTCTCTGTAGATTGCTCTGTTTACATGACTGCCGGGTTTTTAAGTAAAGAACCTTTGCACCAACCTTGTTAAAAAGTACGGAGTAATTCCCTTGTGTTTTAAACTATTGTGTTTGGTTTTATTCTAGGTTAAACTGGCTTTGTCTGAACACTGAAAATACCAAGGCAGTATAGGTAAGATGGCATTAAAGCATGACAAATTCAAAATAAAGCAATATTGTCAAATATTATTACAATTTAAAGTAAGTTATTTCTAGTTGAATGCATTTTATTCATGTGATGGCAAAGCTGAATTTTCAGCATCATGACTCCAGTCTTCTTATGTTGATTTGATTAAGAAAAATTATTCTTTGCAATGTTAAAAACATTTTTGCTACATTATTTTTGCAAATTTGGGGTAAGAAAAAAAATAAAACAAATAGTACTTATATTCAGCAATTAAACTGATCAAAAATCACAGTAGACATTTAAAATGTTCCAAAAAAATCTATTTCAAATAAATGCTATTATGTAATGAATCAGTTGGCTGGCGAAATCATACAGTTTCAAAGACACGGAACTCTGCACACTGAGGACACCTGCTGGTTAAGATTAAGGAAATGCACCGAGAAAAGAGCAAAAACATGTTTTTTTTTTTTTTTGTATTAGTTGAGAACTTTATAGAAAATTCTACTTGGCTTTTGTGAATTTAAATGATAAAGCTGACGCGAGATGAGTTCAAATTAATGCAATTAGTAACTGTTCAAGGGTTCAACTGAGATCAAGCACATGAAACCACTGACATTCCCAAACTGTCTGTGATGTAATAGAGCTTCATGAACCTTTTTTTGTCATTGACTGGCTAGGCTGCGTCTCCATAACTTTTGATTTCAAACAGAGTCATATATATACAGAGAGAGATTTTGTGGCTATTTAAGAATAATGTGAGGAAATCCTGTAGCCCATTAACAATTATTAGTGATATATTAAAGACATGATAATCTCAAAGACGAGCACTTGAAATAGCAGACTACTGTTAGAGACAGCCACAACAAGTGCACTTGAGTGCATCTCCTGGTTAAATAAACTCTTATAGACAGGAGAAAGCAATTAATTGGGTTCAAAATGTTTATTCATTCTCATCAAGTGCCAAAGAAAGTCAGCTGATTGCAGCCATGCTCTCTGAAAATGAACAGTTAGACTTATTGTCACCGGTAAAAGCCGTCTCTCTATATGATGAGCAGACTTCTAACTGTTTTGTTGGAAAGAAAGTATTGCTAAGGGGAAGTCATGGCCTAATGGTTAGAGAATTTGACTCCTAACTCTAAGGTTGTGGGTTTGAGTCTCGGGCTGGCAATGCCACAACTGAGGTGCCCATGAGCAAGGACTGAACCCCCAACTGCTCCCCGGGCGCCGCAGCATAAATGGCTGCCCACTGCTCCGGGTGTGTGTTCACTGCTGTGTGTGCACTTTGGATGGGTTAAATGCAGAGCACAAATTCTGAGTATGGGTCACCATACTTGGCTGTATTTCACTTCACTTTAATGACTTTATACAATTTATTTTGCAACAAGTTTTTCGGTGAATGTGCGATACTTCTTCGGTTGGGTCTAGAAGCATGCTCACATTAATATTGCGTCATTTTTGTCACGCTCAGCAACAATTACTGTGTTTGCATTATTGTAAGGTTAGGTTTAGGTTTGGGGTAGGTGTAGACGTTAATAAAACACAATCTAATAGGTAGCAAATTTTAATTACTTAATGTTATTTTCCATCCGTTGCTGTATCCCTTCAAGCCACAACCGGCTTTCTGATTCATTAGCCGCCGTAAGTAACTAGAAGAATAACTAAGCGGGTGAACGGTAAAAGTGTTTGGCTATAAATTAGTTTGTTTAGATTAATATAAAATGATGATAAATGTTTGCGATATCAAGCAGCATAATGAGATTATATCGTTCTGCCAGTAGGTGGCGACAAGCACCTGTCTTTAAGCGACATTGAATTATTTATTTAAACGATTCATTCAAAAAACATTGATTTATTCATGAAGGAAACAGTGTGATTCATTGAATCCATTCAGTCAACACAATAGTTCAAAATGCATCTTCATTCTGAAATGCAACCACTATGTTTGTTGTTTAGATACATTTTATATTTAGGCCTACATGTTTGAGCTCATGCTGTGGCTTTTTCACTGATGTAGCAAAAACAAAGCAAGCAAAATATGTATCTAAAGTATTAGTTACTCAATATTAATTTTATTGAACTGTTGTATAAAAGCAAAAGTGTGCTGTTGTTTCCGCTTCTGCTGTAAGATGGAAGTGCAGCTTGCTTGCTTGTAATGCAAAAGAGGGACTTAGAGGATCTATAGTAGCCTACTTGGGGAAAGCTATTAGCATATATATTCATCTTTGTTCATGTTCTTGGCATGGCTGTAAATGCCATGATTACTATAAAAAGATGTGATGACTTCACTGAATGGCACATCATTTTTCTAACAAAGCTCATCCTTCTTTGGTGTCATCACCCTTTTGTATTCACCCTGATTATTTTTAATCACTTGCAGGTGTTTTTGTTTCTTCGACACTTGCATTTGTGATTGGCCAAATGCCGTTGCTCATGGCAACAGTACCAGGTGCACAGGTGCTCTATTTAATTCATCACTGTACAGGGGAATGACATCTTGACATCATTCCACAACATCCCATAAAATAAAAAGTCACCTAGGCTAGAGAATATACCACCTCCCTAGGTATTCAATATTCAGGTTTTATTTCCACCTTTGGTCCATTAAAAATACTTTTACTGCACAGGAATGGTTTTAGTTTCATTAGAGTAAAGGGAAATTCCATTTCTTTCAAGATTCAATCAGGTGTATCTAAGAAACTAATAGTTATATTTCCTCTCACTAAATCCTATTCGATGTCAAAAGCCTTTTTACATGCCTTCTAAACTTTCCCACAGCTACAGTAAAACTGTCCTTGTCCAAACTCATTTGAAACTAGATCATTTGACTACAGATGTGATGGGGCTGTATAAGTGCGAATTTATTTCATAAGATATGTAATTGCTGGAAGAGGGATAAGTTTGTTCAGTGAAGAAATAGAGAAAAAAAGACACAGAAAAGGAATTAACTACATAAGAGATGAGTTAAAAGCAAGGTCAAATGTGGATGAGGAGGAGGAATGGACAATTAGTGAAGGAACACTACTTCAAAACAGAATGAGACAGAGAATCAGTTCTCATTTGTTCTTTTTCTGTTGCTCAGATATCCATAAACCTCTGAGATTTTGCTCTCTCGGTTTCCAATGTCAAACTATGTTAGCATTTTATTGGAATAATTGTTTTGATTATAATATTGCAAAGGAACACACGCTCACAAACTTAATTACTTATACCTGCACATCTCTCTCTCTCTCTTTCTCTCTCTCAGATATTTGTTTGGAAGTAAAGTTATGTCAGGATATATAAGTGTGCAAATATTGACAGGCTAAATATGTACATAAAAGCACATAGACTTGCACCTAAATGTTCAAAAAGGAGCAGTAAATATTGTTAAGTTTCTAATCTGCCATGTTTCTTTTTCTTTTTTACATAAAGTTTTTTTTTTTTTTTTTTTAAGCACCTCGAATATTACCACCCGATCGGTACACTTTGAAAAGTAATCTTCAAATGTCCTCCTCTAGTGATGATTTGCTTCTGTGAAGTGAGTCCCAGCAGTCCTGATGAATAAATGAACAGATCCCAGAAATCTATGGAGATGCTTTGAAAACTGTCGCCTTTGTAATGTCACATTTGCATGACAAAAACTGGCAGCATAAAATGAGCAAAGATGATAGAAAATCAGTGTGGGGATGATGATGATGATGATTTCTGATGTGTTACAGTGTTGACTTCCATTCTCATAGATGTGATGATGTTTATGTAGAACAGTGGTTTTCAACCTTCATAAAATGTTGATAAAATAATTTAAAAATCTAGATTTTCATTGTAACACTTTATAATGTTTATTAAAAAACATGAATGCTTATCGGTTCATTAGATAATGTTCATTCAAATAGAGACCAATTTCATGAAGGTTTAAGATCATTTTGTTTTATATGCTATGTATCTTCACAGAACCCTGGTTGAAAACCCTGGATGTGGGCCATTTACGTTTTATGGGACCTTTTATGTTAATTTGGTCTCATTTATGAAGCACAAGCAGAATGGCTTTCAGTGTAAATCATTCACTAAACCATTGTCACAAATTGCAGCATTGAATTTAATGTGATTTACACAGAAAATCTGCTTCGGCTTGTGTTTTCTGAATGAGGTTCATTTAACTTTACGCTCTTCCCATGAGCAACTAAGATGTCTGTCTATTGAGGGAAATTATTTGTGTAAAGGCCCTATTGTTATAGATTTGATAGACATTATGCATTGCAACTGCTTCAAATGTGATTGATTTTATTTACCTATAAAAGAAGAACTAAAAGACGATACACTACTCTTCAAAAGTTTCAGAATTGCATAACAGTGTGAGTGAAATTTCAGAAGCAATAACATCAGACATTTACTTACTCGACTGGTGACAGAGAAGTAGTGCAGAATCTTAAAAACTAAAAATTCCCCACACACACATTTCAAAGTATCAAGTTTTTAAATTAGATTTTGTATCCCAGATTTTCAGTGCGGTCTCAGACTTTTGGACCCTGTAGAATTGTATGTAATAAAGTTTAGATCAAGTATTTCTTTCAAAAGATTTATTCAGAATTTCTCTTTTATTCTTGCAGTCAAAGTCTGGCTTTACGTCATGAAACACAGAGGACCAGAGCTGCTACAAGGGATGTCTGTGGAACAAGAAAATGAAGAGCTGCAGTGGCCAAGCACCAGGGAAATTAGCATGGAAGCTGTGAGAGTAATAAATCATGAAAATCCTGCAGTGGACCGATGAGATGAGGATATTCTGTATGAGTGGAGAACAGTAGAGTGACACATATCAGTTCTGGAGAAGCCAGAGGGACTGAGCTGCTAGAATGGTGAGGTGACACAGATTTTCCTCTCTAATGGTTTCTAATGATGTGATTCAAAGCAGCTGAGTGGAGTGGAGGGGAGAGAGACACTCCACTGCACAGCTGTAATCTCAAAAGTGACTGTCTAAAGAGTGCATATAAGATATCCTCGTACTTTCAGATTATGTGATGTACTGTATTCAGTGAAGTTATTTAGGTGTGCAAGTGTGGATTATAAATACATTACCAGACAGCTACAGTATAGCTGATTGTGTTGCAGAGAAGTATGCAATACTTGGACACAGAAATAGAGACACTTTAAATTAACAGTTCACCAAAACATTTGATGAAAACTGACTCACCCTCAAGCCATCCAAGATGCAGATGAGTTTGTTTGTATTTGTTCACTGGAATAGATTTGTAGAAATTTTGCATTACATCATTTGCTGAACAATGGATCCCCTGCAGTGAGTGGGTGCCGTCAGAATGAGAGTCCAAACAGCTCATAAAACATCACAATAATTCACAAGCAATGTAAAATGCTGTTGTTGGATAGAAACAAAGCGCATTCTCCAGTGAAAAACTAATTTTGTCTGAATCAGGAGAGAAATACGCACAGACCATTAAAAGCACAGTTTAATACAAACAGCTAAAACAGCTAAAAATGTAGATTGATTTTGATGTGAGAGGACGACAGGGGATTGACTTTTTCACTGGATAAAGCATTATTATAAATGGACTCGTATTTTGCCAAATGTTAAAGTTAAAAGTTAAAATGATGTTTTTTACAAATACCGAGATTCGGTACTGAGATTGCTTCACAGTACATTAACTGATGGACTGTAATGGTGTGGATTACTCATGTATTATTGTGATGTTTTTATCAGCTGTTTGGGCTCTCATTCTCACGGCAC
Source organism: Cyprinus carpio (assembly GCF_018340385.1). Taxonomy (NCBI): domain Eukaryota; kingdom Metazoa; phylum Chordata; class Actinopteri; order Cypriniformes; family Cyprinidae; genus Cyprinus; species Cyprinus carpio. Next base: position 27,871,062 of record NC_056616.1, on the reverse strand, counting down.
CCATTTACTGCATTGGATCCATTGATGAGAAAGTGATGTAATACAAAATCTCTCCAAATCTGTTTTAACTCATCTACATATTAGATGGCCTGAGGATTAGTACATTTACAGCAAAAATTTACGTTTTTGTAGGTGCAGAATCCTTTTAATGTTGCCATTTTTAATCTATGTAATTAAAAGCAGAGTGTATGCGTATGCATGGTGTCAAATAACTCACTTGAGAAAATGCTTCTAAATAATTCAAAAATATTCAGTTTTATCTTCCAGAGCTGAATGATTCTAGGACCACAAGACTATAAAATAATTTTATATACCATACTGAAGTCTCTTAAAAAAGGAGGCCTGAAGAATTTCCATTTATTAAAAAAAAAAAAAAAGAATTTCCATTTATTAAAAAAACACTATGAATCTTACACAATCTCATTTTCCACTTCCAACATTACAGAAAATTATTTGACAAGGTTTTAATCTTCCATAACTCTCTCTAGACAGTGAGGAGCTGATGCATATATTAATTGAATATAGTGCTCCTTTTAAGCAAAAATGATTATGAGATTTGAACTTATTTGGCAGGATTTGTATTTGTATGTAATATTGAGCTGTGGGACTTATGTAGCCAGTCAGATAGGGAACTCATATTAAGGTATTAAATTGTACCCCACACTAAGATGCAGTTTTGCTATAGGTGACAAAACAGCACACTTTATCAGCAAAAGCAGCCAGCACATTATGTGAAGTGACCTTCACAATACTGGTGATCTATATCAGCTCAGTGATGAGTAATGGGGCTTAAGTGCATCCAATCACAACATTGCATTATTAATACAGAATCTCTCCACACTGGCAAAATAGCCTTGGATTCACATCCTCCCACTAACCATGCCAACATACACACACAAACACTGATACACATGCTGTGCTTGTTCTATTTCGATCACCTTTTGACTCGCTCATATATACAGGTATTTGTTTAATAATTTGTTGACAAATATTTACTGGACATATATATACAAATATACACTGTGATTCACAGATTTGGGCTCAGAAAGATTTTCTAGTGTTTTTTGCAAGAAGTCTGTTATGCTCACCATTTATTTGATGATGAAAAATACAGTAAAAGCAGTAATATTGTGAAATATTATTGCAATTTACAATAACTATTTAAATATACATTTTCTTTTTTTTTTCTATTTTAATATATTGTTTTCTAAAAAAAATATTTTATAAAAAAAAAAAATCCTGTGATGCAGGTTTAAAAGAATAGCATTAATCTGAAATAGAATCTTTTTTTGTAATATCATAACTGCGACATTTGATAAGTTTAAAGCATCCTTGCTAAATTAAAGTATCAATTTCATTTTAAAAATCTTGTAAATCTTAGACAGAACTATTTATTTTATTGTCTCTAAAAATAATGCAATATTTTCAAACGACACATAAAGTAACAGATTTCAACCCTTTACATGTCATCTCCTCTGCAATAATATGCTAAAATTATTTTAAACTGCATTTTCTTTTTTATAATAATTATTATCCATGCTGATTTTATGACCCAATACTAATGAAAAAGCAGCATGGAATACTTGTGCTAAAAATTACACTATACCATTTAAAATGATTAGTGCAGGCAAAAACTTGATGATTTTTTGATAAAATCGTTTTTTATTTTTTTGGAGAGACACAGAGGAGACTGTTGACAAAGGAATTGTTGAATAAAGTCGTTGTTTTTTGTTTTTTTCACTTATAAAACGTTTTCCCGTCGCTTCATATAACCCAGATTGCACGTCTGATGGCAGATGGAGTATTCTGACGACGACTTTCATATCTTTCATGGACCTTGACACTGGTATTTACTTGGAAGTCTATGGGACAGTCACAGGCCTCCCGGTTTTCATCCAAAATATCTCAAATTGTGTTCCGAAGATGAACAAAGCTTTTACGGGTTTGGAACGACATGGGGGTTAGTGATTAATGACAACATTTTTATTTTGGGGTGGAGTATCCCTTTAAAATCTTAGATAGAAAATAGTCCATGTACCATAATAGACACTGAGTGATTAACATTTTCATATGGTACCTTACATATTCCAGGGTATTTCAAGGAATACCATGGCACAGAAATATATGGCATTTCCATAGTACAATGTCCCCAAAAAGTTTTGGTGCTTTTTTTTGTGTAAGGAGAAGTTTTGCAGAAGTTCAATATTTTGAAGTCTCTATGATTGTATTCCTATCGGTATTCCAGGGAGCTGGGTGGACTAGCATTCTTTTTCATGGCTTATATGCAGGGTGAGAGTGATCCATCAGATTCCCTGTGAGGCAGAACCAGCGTCCTGCAACTGAGATTTACTGCTGCTGAGGGCCTGTGGTTGGAACTGAACCGAAACATGAAGGGAAATGGCTAGGAGGCTGAGCATGAGCTGTATTCTGGACGTTATACATGATTTAAGTATGCTTAGATATAATAGTCTTCCACAATGTGTAGATTTTGCCACGCTTTGTAAATATTATGATAAATTATATTAATATAAGTTTATCATATATCAATTGAAATGTACCACTTTACAAAAAGGTTTCATTTGTTAAAGGAATAGTTTACCATAAATTAAAAATGTGCTGAAAATATTTATTCTCAGGCAATTAAGCATAGGAAAATTTAACATTACGTCACTTGATCCCCAATGGATCCTTTGCAGTGAATGGGTGCCGTCAGAATGAGAGTCTAAACAGCTGATAAAAATATCCACCATGACTCCAGTCCATCAATTAAACATCTTGTGAAATGAAGAGCTGTGTATTTGTAATAAACAAATCTATTTTCAAGACGTTTTTAACTTTGAGCAGTTGCTTCTGGTTAAAATCTGAGTATTCTATCCATAATATTGCTTTTCCCAGTGAAAAAAGTCCTCTCGTTTGAATCAGGAGAGAAATATGCACAGATGAAGCACTGAAAATTATTCAAAACTATTCTAAACAAATATGTAACTGGATTTTGATGTGAGGGATTTTTTAAAAATTGGATTATGGACTCATATTTTAGCCAGAAGAGATGGTCTAAAGTTAAAACGGCACCCATTCACTGCAGAGATACATTCGTGAGTAAGTCAATATTTTTAATTTTCTCCAAATCTGCGTTTTTCAGGCAAGAAAGAAAGTCATCTAGTGTACATCTGAAAGGCTGAGTGTGAGTGAATTTAAGTTCATTTTCAGCTGAACTATTCCTTTAACTACAATAGTTAACTAATGAACTAACAAACAGTTGAACACCTCTACTGCATTTTATTAATCTGAGTTCATGTTAATTTCAACATTTAGTTAATGCACTGTAAACTAACGTGAACTTTTTTAGTAAGTAGCATTAACAAATGTTAATAAATGCTGTAAAAAATATATTGCTCATGTTAGTAATGCATTAACTAATGTTAACAAATGAGACTGTTGTAAAGTGTTATCAATGTAAAGCATCATAGTAGAATAGTGGTGTATGAACTCTTTGTCCTCGCTCAGCAGTAGATAATGTAGGCAAAGAAAATGAGAAGTTCTAAACAATAACTGTAAGAAGCTATAATGTTGAGATTAGGGAAAATAGATGCCCACTTTCAATCCCAGGACTGTCTGAAGTCTTTTATATCCTGGTATTAACCTGTCTGGCTCAAGTTTTCCAGATAATTGTAACACGAAGAGCACAAAAAGCTCAATCAATCTCCCATTGATTGGTAAAGCAGCGAATAAATGGAGCAAAAGGCTAATCAGATGGTAAGCCTTTTAAAAGAGCCTCTGTCACTTTTTTGTGCTCTTCTTTTGCATATACTGGCAGAGCAGAGAATAAGACTGACATGACAAACATTTAGGATGGCATGTTGTGTAAGTGCTGCTTTGCACCAAAGACTGGAGAAAATTAGCTACCCAAACTTCATAGACAGCAGTTGGTTTGTGGTGATTGTGTGACCCCTGATGGTCACAGCTGGAACTGTTCACATAGTTCACCTAAAAATATAGATTTGCTGAAAATGTTCTCAACCTCAGGCCATCAGAATTGTAGATGAGTTTGTTTCTTCACTGAGACAGATTCAGAGAAATTTGGCATTATATCACTTGCTCAGCAATGGGTGCTCTGCAGTGAATGGGTTCCGTCAGAATGAGAGTTCAAACAAATCCTTCATTGAGGCATTTTAACTTTAAAGTCCATAATTCATAATAATGCTTCCTCCAGTGAAAATGTCTGATTCTTTCGTCCTCTCATATCATATTCAACTGTTATTTTTTTTAAAAATGTTTTTTACTTTATCTGTTCATTTGTTTTTGCTGTGTTAGTTGACACACTATATTCCTTAATTTTTTTAACGGTATTGGAACTGACACATTTTTGACCCTGTCCACTGACCTTAGACTCGATCGGCCCTGAGGTGATGTTGAATCAGCAGTTCTCCATTAACTGCTGGGCCATTTGTCATGAAATGCCTTTGTGGAGTAACTGCACTAGTGATATACCTCCTTCCAGTTCATGTTATAATATATATATAATATATATATATATATATATATATATATAATATATATATATATACTAATATATATATTATATATATATTATAAATATATTTAATATATATATATATATATATATAAAGCATGAAATATTTATACTTTACTCCTGGTACTTGAAGACTTTAAATTCAGAACTGGATTTTTGTTACCTTTAAATAAATGATGCATAGGCATACCATATTTTTTGAATGAGAATTTGGAGGAGAATTTGCTTAATCATGATACAGAATCATATGAACAAATAACACAGAGTTTTTTATTCTATTTCTTTATTGTTATTATTTAATTTTTAAACTCCAAAAATAGCACCAAATAATTAAAATGTAATAAATTTTAATAAAATTTAGTAGCACCAAATATAAAAAATAAAAAACTAATGGAACCTAAATAAACTAATGGATACAAATGGATGTTTTGATTACAATAGCTGATTTCTCAGTATTTCTTACTGTACGTCTCAGATGATGTAGCAAAACCAAACTGCACAGAAGCAAATGTATAACCATAATTGCTCTTTCCTAATGCTTTGCAATGGAGGATTTGCATTTGCAAATAAAAAGCAGAACGTCAATAAAAACTAGCCTTCAGGCATTTTCTCACAAATCAGATGGGAACATTGCACTATACAAGCTTTGATGATTACTTAGAAATAATTATTTGATCAAAGTTAGATCATTGTTGAAACCCTGGGCAAGTCAAGGTGTGAGGAACAGCATTGCAGTATATTGCTTATTACTTGCATTCATCTGCTTATTTAAACAAAAGTGGGCTATTTTCATGCAGACTTTGAATTCTTAAGCTCTTTGGTAACTACAATGTTAGGTACTCAATATAAAGTTATTTCATTAGGCATTCAGAATCATTTTAGTCTTAATTAGTGTTAATGACTACAATTATTGAACACACAGCATGTACAGTAGTTGGACATCTCTTTTGTGCTACATACTTTAGTTTGTATTTCACTGACAAGAAAATACAAAGTTATTTCACTAGATGGCAGCAAACTTCCACAAAATGGCCAAGGCAACTTTTGGCATATGAAATAATTCCAGTTTTGAAAATTATCTTGGAGGAATACAGTCCAAGATTGTTCCTGTGAATTTAAAATATTTATTTAATCATTTATCACAATATGATTGTGATTTATCTGTCAATCTAATTCATGCCACCATGATAGAAATTGGTGCAGAACAAATTATGACTCAGAAATCAAACTAAACTTCACAATTAAATGACAAAGAAACTGCAAGTATCATGCTGAATTAAACATGGAAACTTTGAAGTCTAAAGATTTGATTAGTATTTATTTATTTATTTATTACTAATTATAGATTTAAAAGCTTTAGTAAGATCTAGGGAATAAAATTACATTTACTGAATGCATGACATGCTTATCGAACATCTATAAATAATTTTCCCCTTTTTGTGGTTTGTTATATTGAATTATATATACTTGTGTTTTGAAATCCAAAATATATATATATATATATCTTATATATATCTAATATATATATATATATATATATATAGATATATATATATATATAATAGATATATATATATAAAATAGTATTTTCCTTGTAAAATGGCTTTTATTGTACTTGGCTTTTATAAGTATGCTCTGGTTATCTATTCTTTTTTACAGTCTCTGTCTCTCGTATAGTTAAATAGTGAAGTATTGTTTAGATTAGCAGTGATTATTGGCAGAACTCCACCCAGAAAACATGCAAACAGCTGCTGCAATGGTTGCATTGATTGCGTGGGAATTAAAAATGGATTTACAGTCATGATTTCGGGATTGTGGTAGAGCTGTCATATACATGTTCAATCTGTCTAATCAGCTAACTTGAGAGTAATTTTCTGGGCAGGAGAGGGAGAGAAACCATGTAATATACCTACTCAGGCTTTAATCCTAAAGCTCATCTTTGACTTACAGCGTCTTCTACTGTATGTCACATTAGCAGAACAGCTGCACAGATTGCTATAAATAGAGAACTATAGGTGCAATATAGCCGTGGTTGTAATTTGCATTTATATGCAGGATGTTTGGTGTAATTTGCCCTTGTGTTGCAGCCTTTTGAATGGGTTTGCCTGATAATATTTATATGCAATAGCAGTTTATTCCTGGCTTTGTTCTCATGAAGGCTTTGTTCATTGTGTTGATCATTGAAAGCTGTGAAAAGCTTTTCAGGCACATTGTGTTAAAATTCAGTGCTTGATTAGCTCAACTAATAGAGAAATCATTAATTATTTGTCCATTATAAAAAGAGGAAATTGATGTCTTTACCTTTGAATCATTAATATAGTTTGCTAAGGCAGATAATTATTTATTGTGGCTCTCAAGTGATTTGAACAAATCCCTAACCCTGAATATTTAAATTTGGTGTATAATTTGTTGTTTGACTTGATACACCAAATTGTACTATTAATTTTCTAAGTGATCAAACTTATAATATTCACCTGGAAGATGATATTATTAAGTTTATTATTATTTTGAAAGATTTTTATTTATTTATTTAGTTTTCAATTTTCGCAATTTTGTTATGGGCTTTTTTAACACTTTACAATAAAGTTCCTATTTGTTAATATTTTTCAACTACATTAGTCAAGTGAACTAACAAAGACAAATATTTCTAAAGAATTTATATTTTTTTATTATTAAACTGTAAATATATATATATTTGTTAATATAAATCTATTATTATTATTATTATTATTCTTATTATTATTTTTAAAAATAAATAATACATAATAAAATACTGTATCAAACATATTATTAATTGGTTAGATAAGGTATGTAATGCAATTAATGCAACTAAGCACTTTATTTTATTTTAGCTTATTGTAATGTATAGCTTTTATTTTGTTTGAAGCTTTAGTAATTTTAGTACTACTGAAATAAGCTGTTCACCATATCAGAATCAGAAAAGAGTTTAATTGCCAAGTATGCTTGCGCATACAAGGAATTTGTTTTAGTGACATAAGCTTCCAGTACACAGAGACAACAACATGACAGGACAATTTTTTTTTAAAAAAGAAGATGAGAATAAAATGTGAAAAAATAACAAAAAAAAGTACACATGTAAATATAAACAAGACAAATATTGAAAAATATATCGAAAAATAAATTAATAAAATTGTATGTTACAGTTACAGTGCTAATAGATTAAAGAATGGAATAGAATAGCATGTACTAGGTGTACTAGGGATGTAGGTGGTAACAAATAAATATAAGGTTATTGCACATTTTTTATTGCATAATGTGGGGAAACATTTAACATGTTTCATGAGGGTAGATAGCCTGGGGGAAGAAACTGTTCTTGGTACCTGACGCTGGTCTGACTGGTATTTGTGTCTGTGATGCGGCCAGCCAGATGGCAAAAGTTCAAAAAGGGGATAACTTGGATGAGAGGGATCCAGAGTGTTTTCTGAGCCCTTTTCCTCACTATGGATGTATACCAGTTCTTGAAGGGTTGGCAGGGGAGCATCAGTAAGCCTTTCAGCAGTCCGACACCGTTCTCTGTAGTCTTCTGATGTCTGATTTTGTAGCTGAACCAAACTAGACAGTTATTAAAGTGCACAGGACAGACTCAATGATGGCTGAGTAGAACTGTTTCAGCAGCTCCGTGGGCAGGTTAAACTTCCTCAGCTGGCGAAGAAAGTACAACCTTTGTTGGGTCTTTTTAACAATGGAGTCAATGTGATTGTCCCACTTCAGGGTCCTGAGAGATGGTGGTTCCAAGGAATCTGAATGATTCCACTGCAGCCACAGTGCTGTTCATGATGGGAGTGAGTGGGGGAGGTGCAGGGGGGGTTTCTCCTGAAGTCCATTATCATCTCCACTGTTTTGAGTGTGTTCAGCTCCAGGGTTGTTAAGACTGCACCAGAGCTTGACAGAGGGGTCTTTAGAGCCAGGCAGTCATTGGTGGTACAGGGAGAAGATCAGTGGAGGGAGAGAAACACATCCCTGAGGGGCACCGGTGTTGTTGGTTGGAGCGGCTGTTTGACATGAATTTCCCCAGTCTCACTAGCTGTTGCCTATCTGTCAGAAAGCTGGTGATCTACTGACAGATATAGATAGGGACAGGAGAGCTGGGTTAGGTTGATCTGGAGGGCTGTTGGGAATGATGGTGTTGTTGAAGGCCGAACTAAAGTCCACAAACAGGATCCTGTTTTGTCCATATGTTGCAGGATGAAGTGCAGTCCCATGTTGACTGCATCATCCACTGATCTGTTTCCCTCGGTAAGCAAACTGCAGTGGGTCCAGTAAGGGTCCCAGCGATGTCCCTTCAGATAAGCGAACGACTTCATTCAATGATGACAGACGTTAGAGAGCCACAGGTCTGTAGTCATTAAAAATCCTTTTATCTTGGGTTTCTTTGGAAACAGTGATGATGGTGGAGCGTTTGAAGCAGGAAGGAACTTCACACCACTCCAGAGATCTGTTAAAGATCTGTGAAAAGATGGGGGCCGCTGGTCAGCACAGGTTTTTCAGACGGCTGGTTTCACACCCATCTGGGCTGGTGCCTTTCTTCTTTTGTTCTTCCTGAAGGACCTGGCGCACATCATCCTCACTGATCTGAAGTGCAGGAGGAGGGGGGAGAGGGGGATTGCAGTGAGGTGTTAACGGTTGTGTAGAGAGATGGTCATAACGGGTGTGGGGGATTTCGAATCTACAATAAAACAACTCATTCAGGTCCTTCAGCAAAGTTGTTGAGTTCGCCTCAGGCAGTGGGGATGGTGTCTTGTAGTTTTGTGATGGCTTTCAGACCCTTCCACACTGAAGCTGAGTCATTGGAAGTGAACTGATCTTCGGATTTTTTAGCGTAGCTCCTTTTATTTTAGCCACTCAAATCTCCTTATTCAGTGAGTCCTGGCCTGATTGTACAGAGACTCTGTCCCCATTCCTTTTCTGTAGGCATCCTCTTGGTCTTACGAAAATGGGGGTCTGAGTTTTTGCTGTAAACCATGGCTTATCATTGTTGAATGTTAATTAAGTCCTGGTAGGTATGGCAGGATGCATATATCCCTCACAGAAATAGAATGTTACAGTCTCTGTGATTTCATCCAGATCGTGGGTAGCAGCTTCAAAAACACTTCAAATGGTGGGAATCAAAGCAGCTTCTAAATCCCGCTCTGTTTTCGTTGGTCCATCTCTTTACAGACTTTAACAACAGGTTTAGCAGTTTGTAGTTTTTGCCTGTACGTTGGTACAAGATGAACCAGGTAGTGATCAGAGAGCCCCAAAGCTGCCCATGGGACAGAGTGATAATGCATCCTTTATTGCTGTCTAACAGTGATCCAGTATATTTACTGTCTCTGTGGGACATGTAACCTGCTGTCTGTAGTTTTGGCAGTTCACAGGAAAGATTTGCTTCATTAATGTCCCAGGGAATGATTAAAACCGAGTCAGTTAGTTTGGGTTTTGTTGCTCTGTCTCTGTGATCTCTGATCAGCCAGCAGTTTTTGCAAAGCCAGGCTCACGTGCTCTTGCTGAGGAATGTAAACACTCACGAGAGATGAGTGAGGTGAAACTCGATATATATATATAGTGGGTTTAAGTGATTTTCCAGGGTGATGTGTTAGGGTGTTACAGATGGTTGCTAAGTGTATATTTTATTGTTAACCTAAAACTATTTAAAAAAAAATCCAATAACTGAAATATAGATTAAATTAAAAATACAACACACACACAAAGATAGATGACATACATACAAGGTTATATTTTTTCATTTCAGCTATATTTTAGTTATTCAAAACAGTTTTTTAACAGTTTTTAGTTCAAACAATAAACTATACGTGTAGCAACTATCTGGATAACACGCCTAACAATAACATATAGAAAAGAATTTAAACTGGCCAGACAGTACCTAATGCACATATAAATAGGTTCCATTATTTTCCAGCCTACCAAATTGAGAGCGTCGCCAGTAACAATCCACAGCTGCGCCCCTAGTGTGGTGGTTGGGTCCTGTGCCTCTGATTGAAAACATTCCACCACCACCACGTGGTCCACCACATTAATCACTCGCCTGGTCCCATTAATCCCTAGCGGTTGTTCAATGTATGCTCCCGGTCGTGGACCTTCTCACGGTGCCCTCCATTAACCTTTCTGTTATTACTCAGCACCTTACATCCAATAGAGCCCTGCTAAAGGCCACACGGTTCATCCTGCAAAGCATGCTGGGTAGAACAAGACCCAACTGATTTTTTCCTCCTGTGATGATTTTTCTGTCCTGTATTCATCGACTCCTTACTTGAGATGTTGTTTTATGTCAATAAGGAGTTTCTTTTAATCATTTTCTTATTTCCTTTTAGAGACAGTGTTCAGGGCCAATCTTGAGGGCCTGGGTCAGTGTCTGAATCTGGTAGGAAGGTGGCATTTTAACTGCTGGGCTTAGCAGAGTGCAGTTCACAAGGACCTTACACATGCACTTTATCCCTGACACCATTAACACCTGCTATAACATGAGTTTTGGGTTATCTGGCCTTGGGTGATGATTGTACATCACTAAATAGAAAAAAAGAAGCAAAATGTTGCATGCTCATGTCTAAGGTGGTGTAGTGTAAATACTAATCACTACTAATGTGTCCTGGACAACATCAAATGACTTGCCTTCTGGTCTACCGATTATTATGGCTCAAAAAAGAGGAGTTTGAAGTTTTGCGCTTTGCATTATGTTTTGCTGTAAAAATAAAATGATCATCACAGTTCTTAGTAACTATGAAATTCCCACTCAGAATGTTATGCTTGTTTGTTATTTATTTATTTATTTATTTTATTTATTATTTTGTTCATTCATCATTTATTTAATCTTTTTTCACATCTACTGCACTCAAAAAGCGTTGAGAATTTTTTTTTAATGTTTTTGAAAAGAAGCTTATTGTGCTGCTTCGGGAAGGTATTTTACTGTATTTGATAAAAAAGCAGCAAAAACAAGAAATATTGTGAAAATATTATTTAAAATGTAAAATAACTGTATTTTAACATATATTCAAATTGTAATTTAATTACTTCAAAGCGAATTTTCAGCATCATTACTCCAGTTCTTCAGTGTACACATGATACAACGATCCTTCAGGATATTATTTCTAATAAATCAGTTTAAAACACAAACCACATTATCCAAACAGTTGTGCTGCTTTATTTTTTTTTAGAAGAAACCATAACCAACAAAGACACACAATTTTTTTCAAGATTGTTTGTTGAATAGAAAGTTCCAAAAGAAGAGCAATTTGGTTCAAAATAATCGTAACATGTAACATTGTAACATTATAAACTGTCTTTCTACTGTCACTTGATCGATTTAATGCATCCTTGAATAAATAAAAGTATCATTTCTTTGTATATAATCATAGATAAAAATACAGATATACAGATATATTTATAATATTGTGCACAAAATAATGCCCTATTTTGTTACATACAGCGCATAAAGAACCAAAAGTATTATTCCTTACAAAAAAAAAAAACTTAATGATTTCTTATGACTTCTCATCATTTCCTCAATTGAAGTACACAGTCTGAAATCAAAGAACCCTCTCTTTCTCAGATTGGATCACATGGTCATAAGAGATGCATGTTAATACTGATCTTTTTCACAATATGTCTTCAAGAATATTTCAAACCTTCAGCCCTCTTTTTTCTTTTACACTATAACTGGTGATTCTTCTATATTTGATCATTTCACTCGTCTACTGCAAAATTTCCTAACGGGTGGTCCCAGGATGAGCACGTGTCCAAAGCCTCCAAAAAACGCTTTGTACAAACAGTACCATTCCTGTCAACAAGTGCATTGCAGCAAATCACCCTGGGGCAGGTGAGGAGTTGTTTTTCTAATCTTTTTCAGGTCATGCTCAAGCCACGTCATAGCCTTAAACCTTCAGAGGGAACACTTTAATGTTCCCGCTATTCCTAGACAGAAAAAGAGCCTATTTATGGTTTATTATTCAAGTCATTCGTTGTTTTCAAAATGTGAACTGCTTTGTACAAAAGGAATGACCCAATACTGTAAATAGACATTTTTGAAAAATGTAACTTTTTACTCAACCAATATCAATCATTATAGTAGATAATAAATCATTACATTACTATATGTATATACTAAATGTAACTAATTAAACTCTATCCCGAAAACTATCAATTCACATTTGCATTTGTAAAAGGCCTCCAATCAGACATTGTAAAACAGCAAAATTGAAGATGGAAGCTTCTGCCAGAGGGAGGTCATGTCTCTTGAGGACAGGACTAATTGAATAGACTAGTGTCAGCCCAATGTGAGATCTCAGCAGAAGACTGAAATGAATAGTGCAATTTTTTCTCCTGTGCCTCAGGGAGAGGTGCTCAATGAGGGTCATTTTCTAGCATTCAGCTGATGATGGGTTAAAAAATGTCAGGGGCAGTTTGTTCTATTGCTCAGATGCCCAGATCAGCTTTTTGGATAATTTTTTAACCATTTTAAACAAAATAGAGGAACATCCGGTGGATTAATTACAAATGCAATGGACCCCTAGGTAAAAAAAAAAAACATTTAAAAAAAACAAAAAATACAAAAAGAATGAATAACATAAATAAAAATATAAAAAACAATATATGGATTAATATGCAGATGGACCCCCTATATATATATAACACTATATATAGCTTATACTATAGCTTATACCTTAATAACCTATATCCTCAAGTTATTTTTTATATTTTGATTCTGAGTGTAATATATTCATTCAATATATAAAGCTTAATATAGATGTTTTATCCAACATATTAAGACATATGTCATTAAAACATGAGCATGTACTGTATTTCATGAGGAACATCTCATTATTCCATTCAGAAAATGGTCAACATAAACAGATTCCTCCTAACAGCACACACCTTCCTTTGAACTTCCTTTGAGTCAACTTAAGACTCTTGCAAAAGTCACTTCTTTGTAAAATAAAGTTTTGTAATACATTGCCTTTAAAACAGAAGAAGACAGGCGCTGTCACCCCACAGCCCACTGTTTGATGCTGTGCCAAGAGAAATCACGTGTACAGAACGCCAAGCACGACCCTGAAACTGAATATGTATGACTTTAAGCCAAACCACTGGCATGTCCTGTTGCATCTGTTTGAAGCGATTTAATGTTTTAAAAACCCTTGTAGCAGATTACTTTTTGCATACTTTTATTATTAAAATTTGCATATTATTGTGTAACTAAGTAAAAAATGGTAAATAAGCAGTTTATTCAATCTGTCTGATACATCCAAATTCCTACCAAGTATTTGCAGAATGGCAAGGGTATGTCCAGCTGAAATCGGAACCTTCTCGTGATATTGGTCCTCTTCTTTTTTCACATTTGGCCTCATTAAGGTACGCTAAACCTCACAGAGATTGCACTATACTCAAGTAGAAAGAGCAATGCTGCGGCCCCGCTGTGCACGGGACAGCACGGACATCACACGGGATGTGTACTTTAAATCAGCATTATAAAGTATGCAGCTTAAAGCCTCTCATGAAACTAACCCCTCTCTCTTCCCTGCTGTTTCACTTTTATAAATCCTAAGCTCAACTACAAAACATAATCATGTGATTCAAAAAACATATTCAAATATCACTTTACAATGAAACACTAATAACTTCCAATTGCACAAAAACCCTATGCATGTGTAGTGGTGCAGAAATGTAATCCATGTGTTGAAAGAAATGGAAAAATAATCATTTCAAGTCATCGCGGGGAGTGTCGTTTTCAAGTACGCAAGGCAAAGTTAGCAAGTGAAAGCATTTTTACTGTGAAACTAAGTTATTACTCAATCAAGTCAATAGTCAGTCAAGTTTTTTTTTATGGAAAAGTTTATCTAAACCCTTAGACAAAATATTAAATCATATACAGTATATATATATATATATATATATATATAGCATATGTTGTTTTTGTTGAGTAGCATATTTGATACATCATCAGGCTTTTATGGCTATATGTTTTAATGATAATATAGAGCTCATAAATTCTTTTCATTTTATTTCAGAGGCCAAACTGGGCAAAAATTATGCAATTTGTTGCAGTTGCTGATATTTATATGGCCAAAAATAAAGTTGAAAAATTCTGATACTTACTTTTAATGTAAATCATTCTTTATAAACAGCATAGCAGATTACTTGCAATAAAATGCATATAAATATACAGTTTGTTACTTCGTATATCTACCTAATAATGCGTCTTGTAAGTTGGTTATTTAAATGGCATTTTATGATTAAAAAACTCTAAAAACTCTAGTTTTTATTGTGGAGGGCAAAACATATAAAACAATGATGATTGAGAGCATGAACAAATAAACATTCCTCAAAAGTCTGAGAATCAATATTTGATTACAATTATAGTATGATTTTTTCTCAAATTAGATGTATGACATAAACAAATAAAGTTGCTTTTCAGATTCCAGTAGGTGTTTCACTCTTAAAATATTATTTAATTACTACACAATATTAAAGGTTATTCTTATGTTTGTATACTTGATAAAAAATCTGTAAAGATAACCATTGAAGTAAATGTTTTAAAAATATACGAAAAGCACTTTTACTTGATACAATAATGATAATACAAGTAAAACTATCAATTAGATTGACAGAACAGAAGGCATTTAGTAGACTCTGTACAACATATGTTTTAGAAAAGTAACTGCTTCATATTTGATAAATTAAAAATCGCCTTTTTAGAAGATATTCATACAGTATGTGATACAGTAGACTGTTAAATGGTTAAAGTACACTTCTTAAAGGAACAGTACCAGCACATTGACATCTGGCGTTTCATTCCTTATATCCGATTTTTCCACTGAGGGTTTTTTTCTGTAAAAAATCTATATCCAAAAAAAAACTATAGTCCCTACTGTCTTAACTTGGCTTAGTCGAATTTAATAAGAAGGCCCTAAAATTTATAAACAATGGTTTTCATTTATTAATACATTTCAGTCCTTCACCTAACCTTGAGTGAAGCACTGGGCTGAGCTTGTGCCTGCATCACTACAAGAAAAGAAATCCACTTCACAGACCACCTGTGTGAGATAATACATGCCGCATGAGTGGAAAACTGAAGGCAACCTGCCCTGACGGACGTCCAGGAATCCTGCTTATCTGCTACTTGAATGATAATTTGTCGGTCTGGTGCAGCTTTGCAGATGGACATGGAAATAGCCACTCTGCATGATGACAGGACGTGTGGAGCCTGATGAGCCACTCGCGGTGCTCAGCATGAGAACGCATGGAGTAGCATAGAGCAGGTGGAGAAGATGACGGTAGATGAGGTGGTTAATGCTTCCAGAAGCTTCTCAGCCCTTTCTAACTATGGAGAAAATAGAGCCTAATCAGACTTTCTTAAAGGTACTGTAGTAGGAACACATAGAGCTGGAAAGGTTACAGATAGGGCTGAAAAGGTTGTGTTAAATATGTAAATCTATACATTTTTTTGTTCAAGAACACCTTAGAAGTGGACTTCAGGCAATGAAAAATGATAAAACAGTTCCTTTAAGGGTTCAGAAGGTCCCAGTGATGTCTATTCCAGAAAACCTATAAGAAAAGCGCCAAGAAAATTGTTATAGGCTACTCTACTGATCTCTTGCTGCTTGCATTTAACCTTTCATGGCCTAGCTAAGAGCTTTAGCAAACCATTGCCTAGCAACTCAGCTCAGCTGAATGCAATGCCCTCGCTACCAAGGACTGCACACTTAAAAATCTCATTTGAATTATAAATAGACATTTTAAAAGGGACAGAATCATGCCATTATATGTGAAAAGACCAGGTATTTAGTCACATCATTACAAAATAAAATAAATAGGCTACTATATATTATTAAAGCCCTTGTTAAAGAAGAAAAAGTCCATTACAATGAACCTGAAATAAACATTAACTGTTATACGTATTTAAAAAAGCTAAACTTTTATTTTATTTTTTTTTTTTCAGGTAGTGTTACGATTTTAGTTTAGTTTTAAAACTTTAACATTTAGTTTGTTTTTAATTGTGCACACTTTATTGGTTTTACATAATAAAAATAAAAAAAAAGTACTAAAATAATTAAACCTGAAATAAAAAAAAACCCTAACATAAACCAATAAAAAAATCAAATAAAAAAAATCATATGAATTTTTTTTTTTAAATAATAATAAAAAAATTACTAAAAAAAAAAAATGAGTAAAACTTTTTGAAAAACAAAAATGTAATGGACAGAGGAAAATATAAAAAACAATTAAAAATATAAATAAAAACAATAGCATAGCATCCAATGTGAACAACCATACAATACATATAGTGCCAAAAATCACATCACAGTATTTTAATTGATGAAAGATAGACCCAGTTGCATTTTATATGAAGCATAAGAGAGCATAAGAGACTCTTTTTCTGAGAGTCTTTGTTACCCTGAAAACCGTTGCATTTGGGGTTCAATTTTTCGTTAAACCCTTTGTTTTACAAAAAACCGTTTTTTTTAATTTTTAATGGCAAATATAGGAAATACAGTATCAGACACCCCCCCGTTGCCATGATTTTGCCAAATAAGAATAAACTATTTAGAGAGTTGTGATTGTTTTATTGTGGGAACATGGGTAGATTCCTGAACATTTGATCATGGATCCATTAAAAATATTTTGGTTAGTTTGTAGGTTATCCATTCCTATGGCCACTATATATTTACGTCAACTTCAGCATTTCTTTTGAAGAAGATATGAATGTTCATAAAACATGTTGATATAAAAAAACTTGGGCTAAACATGGCTAAGTCTTACTGTTATGATTCATTGTTGAATGGTATTCCAAAAGCTGTGTAAATAAATAAAAACTAGACTTTCTTTTTGTGTAAGCCAATGTATTAGTGATTTATGTGAAACCCCTTCAATGATTATTTTATTCTAAATTTGCATCCAACACTCTGCAGAGTCAAATAACTGTGTGTTTCATAGAACTGTAGCATTTTTTTTTTCTTTGTGTACTGTACTTGTGTCTAATTTGCAGTGTATTATTTCTTTTGCGCATTTCTCATTTTCTTTTAAGATTATGCATTTCTCAGTGTGGTTCCTAACCATTGTAAAAAGAGGAACTAAAGTGTGGCAAGGCAATGTTTTTGCCAGCAATGTGCAGTCAGTCATATTTAATTGAGCCTGGAGGAAGTGGACTATAAGAGCATTTCCATTTGCTTTTTTGGACCAAACATTTGCATAGATTAAGTTTAAAAAAAAAAAACTGAGTATCAAATTAAGTTTTTTTTTTTTTTTTTTTTTTTGGTTTAAACCTTATTTCTAGAGAGGTTTTGCACATGAAAGTTGCCTATCTACAAATGCAACACTTTTGTTGTGCCTCTGAGGTGGTTAATTTAGCATTATTAAATAATAATCTTGGCTCCTCTGAGATTAGCTAACTCCAATATGAGCATAATCATCACCAACAAAACAACCAAAGCAACTCAGGGGTAGACAAAAAAAAAAAAAAAAAAATTATGTGTTCGTCTTGAAAAACGGAGTCCAGTCCATGGGCTGTACCATGCAGGGCTAGTTGGAGAATAACCATAGCAGATCCGTTTGTGCACTTGTCTTTTGGACAGTACCTGCCCTCCCAGGTGATTCATTCATTCCTTGGACCATATTTTTCAGCCATCTCAAGGCGAAAGTTGCAGAGAATGATTGAAATGGTTGTGAGCCCTTCCACTATTTCTACAAACGTTAGCAGTTCCTGCACAATATTGGTTTAGGTGCACAGAGTTGTAATCTAAAAAATGTCTTAAAGGAATAGTTCATCCAAAAATGAAATTGCTGAAAATCTAATTGAAAAACCCTCAGGCCAGTTGTTTCTTCATTGGAACCGATTTGGAATAATTTCAGCATTAAATCACCACCAACATATTTGTTCAGAACTGGTTTGGCTTGTAAATGGTGCTGATCTATGCATAGTTCTCTCCTGATTCAGACCAGAACATTTTTATGCCCTCTTGATGTATCTTATTTCAAAAAAAACATTTTGCACATAAAACAATTTGACTTTGGTTTTGTTTAATTAATGTTGATTTGTTGTGGTGGATTTTGTTTTTTTTGGTTGTGTAGTTTTGTTGTGTTTTTGGATTTATTGTTCTGGTGTCTAATTTTGCCTGTTTGATGAAAAAAACAAACAAAGTCCTCTACATCTTAGCTGGCCTGAGTGGGGAGTTAATGGTTCAGCAAATTTTCATTTTTTTGGGTTAACTATTCCTTTAAATAAAAACAGCAGTCATGCCACTGTTTTGCATGTTGAGAAATGCTTGTAATATTAGTTCTGTGTGCGACAAAATTCCTTATAAAAAAACAATTATTATGCACTACTACAGCATAGAGGTGCTCATACACAGTTATTCTAGGCCCACATGTCTTTTAATTTTCAAAGCGTGATCATTGGCTCATGAATTTCAGATGCCTCAAGGCCGCATACGGGACTTTTTTAATATACAGCACGTACTTTCGATACTAGGAGACGATTTTTAATAGATGTTTTCCACATAGGATTGTAACGAAATACATGAGCAGACTGTAAACCATGGCACACGTGCTAAGCTGTGAATCTCAACTATTATGAAAATAGCAAAGTGCTTTTTTCAGACAACCTTTGCTTATTTTAATTTCTGTTGGAGAGTCTGTTTTCTGTACATTATTATTATTATTATTATTATAGAAACCTTTATTTCTTAGTCGATTAATATTTATGTGGTTGAACACTCAGTATGTTTTTAATATAACAATTTCTTGTGTTGCTTATTTTTTTTTACTGTTTACCATTTTGCTGAAAAGCGTATATAAAGTTTCTCGAACTTTCCATATGCATTTGGGGGCATGTTGTCACAAAAGGTGTGCTGCTATTTTTATTTATTTGTTTGTTTTATGTATTTATACTGTATATATAGCCAATATTGCCTGTAAAATAAAATTACTTTTTTTAAAAAAATATTTTTTATTTATAGTACAAATACTAACAATTGTAATATATATATATACTATATTATATATATATACGCATAATATATATAATATATATATATATATATATATATATATGTATTTATTAATTTGATCTTTTTTTTTTTATTTTTTTTTTTATATACGCTTAAAATAAATAGCTTTCAAGCACGAACACAATCAGTGATAACTACAAAAAATAGAATAATATCTTTATTTTAGAGTCCTGGGTCCAACCACCTACTGGGGACATTGCAAAAACGACTCGCATTACATCACATTCAAAAGAAAGAACAGAACGGAGAAGAGTCAGGAGGCGGAGATGAAAGCCACCGGGACCGACCCAGGAACTGACGTCACCTGACAATATATGAAAACTGTTGAGATGATTCCATGGTAAACAGACTCAGTGCAGCAACAGCGCTCGCACAGACGCACGCACGGCATCCGACACACAATGCCTCGAACCTGGATCGCACCTGCACGCGGCTCTTCGCTTCTCACAAACGTGTTAGACGCGCGGTAGGCGTTTTCAAACGCGACGCACCTGCGGCAATCCAAAACGTTTGATGTATTCCTTTTTCAAATGTACTGTCAGTGACCTCAGTTCACAAGAAGCAAGGAAAGCAGCGAATGTGCGGCTCGCGAACTGCTGCTCATTCAGCGCTTTCGCTTACTATTCTAACTAGACTACACATACGAGCAGATGATTTGAATCCGGATGAAATCAAAAATGACTTTTGTGGATTAACGCCTTCATTGTCACTCTAGGTTTTTGCTTTTTTTCGGGATCATCTGCCTTTACCATTTGCCCATTACAGTCTGTATATAACAGCCATAGTAATATAATTCGTGAAGATGGCGACTGGAGGCGGGCTGGCAGCATTTACTACAACCCCGCTGGCCAGCGCTTCGACGGGGAAAATATAACAGCACCTTCCACTTTCTACATCCACCAGCAAGTCCTTCCCGTCTGGGTTAACCCTCGAATAACACGCAGGAGACTCCATCTGAAGATGAGCAAGAAGATTGCACAGCTGGACCAAGGTAATTTTTGTGTGCGCGTTGTTGGGGATGCGTATGCCATGTGTGCCGGTTTGAGTGATTGCGCATTGGATGTGCCACCGGAGACCCCTATCCAAATGGACAAACAGGCTGGCCTGCTTATCCGGATTAACCCTAGAATACATAATGGAGTCAAAATTAGCAGATGGGGTGGAAAATTTTTGTTAATAAAATCATTTAATTTACGTGATGTGCCATGTGTATTTCAATAAAGGATGCATTAAAGTCTCACCAAAATAGTCATATTTCTTGGTTATCAAAATGAATAAGAAACGATATAATTTTTTTTTATATATTTTTTTTTACTAAAATTCTTTTTGAATTGAATTAAAAAAACTGTAAACAAAAATGTAAACATAAAAAACTAATGCAAAAAATTATAATAAAAACTGTTCGAGTATCTCAGTGATACTAAAATAACACCTTTTGGTTCGTAGGTCAGAAAAATATTTTGTCAAAAAATTTTATCAGTATTTTAATATAAATTGAACATCATAAAATAGTTTTGTTTGTACTGGGCTTAATCTTCAAAAAAATATATGATAGGGCAACTTTAATACAGCACAGTACCAGTCATATCTGACTGATTGATATCCAAATACATAAAAAAAAAGGAAAAAAATGCTGACAAATAATATATTGTTTGTATGGGCGGGCCAGAACCATGCAAAAAAGAAAACAAGTGGTGTGCAGCAAGCAAGTGTTACTCCTGTAAATAATGTTTAAAAAGCATACCCTCTGTGCATCTCATGAGGTTGAGGGAGCCCAGGGTTTGCAGAGTGACTTGAAAAGATTATTTTAATTATTAACATTTTGGACACTACATGATTCCCACAATGAGAATTGAACGTAAATAATCAATGACATGAGTGGGTGTGATCCAAAGCTTCCGACTCGCGTGCTGTATCCCTCAAAGAGCAGCAGATTGCAAAAATACTGTACTGTCTACAAGGGATCATAGCTACATAATCTGGAAAGCTGCTAGGCAAAATTTGTATTTCTCACATAAACACATTAGGTTAAGGCTGAATTTTTTATCTATGAAACCCAGTGAGGGTTGTTTATAGAACCCCTTTATGTGCTTCTGTGGTTTCTAGGCACATGTGTTCTTTGGTTAAAACTTGCTTAAATTAAATGGTGTATATGCTTAATGCTATCATAGCATTTTTATCCTTCGTTATCATTATTTTATTTATTTATTTATTTTTTGGGTATTTTTAATAATAATTTGTCTTCCCGCTGAAAAATATCTACATTGGGTAATACTTCATCCTCAGGTTGGACATTCTCTTGACAGTAAAATTGGTTATGTTAGATTTGTGGTTTAAGCTGTGAATATTTATCGACACTGCGGTTTGTAGTATGATCCTCTTAGCTGACTGAGTATGGAAATGCCATGTTTCAAAGCCTGCTTCAGCATCATTTTCAGGTATTAGCGCCAGGGTTCCCACAGTCATGGAACAACCTGGAAAATATCAGGAGTTGAGTTGCAGCCCTGGACATTTCTATAGTGAATATAATTTTTTTTGTTTTTTTGTATAAACTAGTTAATGAGCTAGATGAATGGTTTGTGTAGGCAAACTTGTTTTAGAGCCATAGCGATGGTCAGTTGTGTGCGACAATCATTGTTCTGAGTGGATCTTTTGTCATGAATTGGTGAAAAAACCGGTGTACAGACTGGTGCGATTCATGGTTGTGATATAATGATTGAATTTTATAGTGTACTGATTGACGATACTATGATAGAGATAATACATAAACATACACAAAGCCTTCTATGTCGTGAAGGGAAGGTCATCACGTTTTTATCGTGCGCCAATTGCTTTTTTGAGTTGGTTCTTTGTAATGCAGATTGGTTTCAAAATTAGTTCTCAGAATTGATTTCATTAGTGAATCTGCCTTATTGTTTGTTAATATAATTACTGGATCTGTTACAAGTGCCTACATTTAACGGTTAGTATTATAGAAAAAAAATCAAATATACCTTCTTCTAATACCCAAAACCTTACGTGGGAGGAAAAGAGTATCGAGTGTGCTTGCTTCTCTTGGTAAAAGAATTGATTTAAACTGGGTTCACAAAATTGTCAGAAATGATTTATTAGCAAATTTGTCTTGAATAGGTGTATTGATATACATAATGGTGGACCTCTATAAGTGTCTGCTTTTGAAGATTAGTATTAGGGCTGGACAATATATCGAACGATATGCCCAGAGCATCTCGTCCAGTAAAAGCGGTTCATGATAGCGGTAAATCCCATCACCTGCTTTCAAATGGAGCTGCAGTTAATACACAGAGCCGGAGGTACACTGAGACAGCTACGCTATATAGAGTTCATTATTGAATATGGAATCGCTTTCGATTAATGAACTCGATATAAGCGTAGCTTCACGTGAACTAGGGTCTGTGTATAAAAAGCACAGCTCCATGCTGAAAGAGGTGATGGGGATTACCGCTAATCAATGGAACCGGCTTTATGACGAGATGGGCATGATCTATCGTTCGATATATGGTTCCAGCCCTATGAAGCCAACTGGTCTTATGAATGTTATTTCGTAAAGAATTGATCCAACTGGTTCATAAAATGGTTCAGAATGATTCATTAGCCGATTCATCTTGAATTGTTTATCAATGTAATTATAGGACCTCTGTAAGTGTCTACTTTTAAAGAGATTAGTATTATAGCGAAATCAGAAATATAATTATCTTTCACCCAAAGCCTCTATTCTGTGTAAGATTTTTGATTATTTTTATTTGTGAGCCACTTCTTTCTTATGAATTGGTCTTTCATAATGAATTGACTAAACTGGGTTCGCAACATAGTCAAAATTATTATATTGGTAGCATTAATACTTGTCTGTTAAGTTATTTGTGATATAATCACCATAAGTGGCTGCTTGGAAGAGTAGTATTACAGAGAGTATCAAATATGTTAATATCTTCACCCAGATACCCACAGCCTCTTATCCTGTGGAAGGTTGACACATTTTTATTGTGTCTTCTGGCAGCCTGACGATCTGTGTTTGTTGTGCTAACCATAAGTATAAAGCAAACTGGATCAGGAATACAAAGTGATCAAAACAAAAATACATATTTATTGAAAACCTGATTCTTAACATTCAGGTTTTGTGTGACTTTCATTTTCCTTGCATCATAAATTATCCATACAATTATTTAGTTATTCAGGGACCCTCCAGAAGATCTGCTGGTTTATGACGCTGTTCTTGCACATGCACAGTGGACACTGACCTGAAGTTCATTCGTCCTTAGGGAGCTCGGGCTGCGCCTCATAAATGATATTCCCATGCTTTGGCCACCTTGAGTATTGATGTACCCTGTCAGACCTCTTCATTAAACATGGACACCTGGGTCAATTGTTGCTTTTAAAGGATAGAGAGTGAGTGTCATCAAAACAGTGCACAGAGGATTTTAGGATTTATGATGTTTTGCATTCACATTACAAAACTCTTTGTGCTTTGTAATGGATATTTAGTCCCATCCATCGGTGTCATCTGTTTGTTAGTTGGAGAAATTTTTTTACTCAAAAAATTATCATTACCTCGCCCTCATGTCGTTCCAAACTTTGTATGGCTTTTTCTTCCTTTTAATTCATTTTTATTTATTTATTTATTTTTCCCCATACAAAGAAAGTCAAGTGGTCCTATAAATACCGTATGTGTGGTCTACTTGGCTTTCAAAGTATACTTATGTTTCAAAGTATATTTTTATGTGTTCAGAGGAAGAAAGTAAATCAAATGATGACCATAAATAAAAATAAATGTTAAATAAAAGTTAAATCAATCAGTCAGTTTGGATATTTCAAACTTTGCATAGTTTTCATACTGTGCTATTGGATTAACCTTTTGCATTTTTGTGTGAACTGCACAAGGAAATTGAAATGACAACTGAAAATAACAGCAGAATGTAAATTTAAAAGAATGCTTCACTCAGAAATGAAAATGGTCATCATTTACTCACCATGGCGTTCTAAATCTGTTTGACTTCCTTCCTTACTTTATTTTCTGGTTTGCCCATACATTGAAAGTCAAAGGGATCCAATATCATTTGGTTTTGCTATATAAGCATTTTTGCATTTTTGTGTGATATGCAGCAGACATAACAGCAAGTGTCTTGCTGAAGTTTTATGCAGCTGGTTTGAGTAAAAATGTAATGAGACACCAAGATCCTGACTGCTAAGTGTTTTAGAGAAACTTTTTTTATATATATCATTTTTATGTTTTCAACGTTTTCTGCCTTTCACAGTTAAGTCCATTGTTAGTGCATTAGGACATTTGTCAGCCTCTTCTCTCATGTGGTGCTCAAGTAATTCGATAGACTCATAAGCTGAAAACAAGTCTCTCCTGACATGGCCTTTTTCTCTCTGGGTATGGGGTACCTTGGCATCCACACTTCCCAGTCTCCAGATGGGGCCAGTCTGGAGGATCTCACAGCCCCTCCTGATGGGTATTAATAAACTCCAGCAGCATACACATCGCAGATATCAATTAATTACCCCCACACAGATTCGTTTGTGCGAAAACAATTTATGCGTCTCACACAAATGCCTTTCCGTGCTCTTTCAGTTAGCTGGGGGCCTTCTGAGCTTTTTATATCTAATTATCATCTTTTACTGAGCCGTTTGAAACCATCTCTGTCAGTCTTTACTGTCCTTTCTTTATGGTTGTTTTAGTCTGTGTTTAGTCCAGTATGCTTTGGGAGATTGAAGTCTTTTTATGATGTTAACAAAAATGGGTTGGTTTTGTCATTCTATGAATTAGATTTAATGGCCCATATATACAGTTGAGAGAATCTGCAAGATAAGACATAAAATAATGCATTGCATTTTGCTTTTTCCTTTTGCGCCCTGATTTAAGCTATTGCACAAAACAAAATAACTTTATTTTTTATATTATAAATCTGCAAGGGGGTTTATAACTTAGGGGTTTACAAACTCACTTAACTGTATAAATATTACAATTTTAATGGACCCATACTTTGCATATTGGCCCATACATATAATTAAAACTTCTACTGATGTACATTGTCAAACCGTACAATAGTTAATTTTCTTGAAAAATGTTGCCCTAAGTGAGGATTTTTTAATCAAGCTGCTATGCAGACTCTTTAGAGAATAGTTTGTGTAATTAGAGAATAATGTAGCCATTGAAAAATCAATAAATTAATAGAAAATAAATAACACCGGATCTATGATTCGCCAGTTGAGACAAGTAAACTTGGCGTTATCCCTTGGCTACTTATATTCTTATATAATATATATATATAGTATATATATATATATTATATATTATCTATATTGGTCAAACCATTCCTGAGAAGTATTCTTGTATGTTATTGTAACATAATTACATTATATTCACACTTAAAGCTTGTATGCAAGATTGAAGGCCACGTTATAAAGTCTAAAGTATGACTGAAAGGGGGAGTTGCCTTAGGAGCGCGCTTAAATGGGAAATATCGTTTATTAAATTCTCTTTTAATTTGCCATATTTTAATTAAGCCCCTTTTCTATCCTGTAATGTTGTCTTAAAAGAACAACGTTTTCTCATAAAAGTCAGTTCCTTCAAATGACCCAAATTAAGATGTGATTGTTTTGTGGGTTTATAGCAGCAGGTGCGTTCGGTTCCATGTGGCCTGGCATGTGAAGTCAGTTGTAACCCCTGTGTTTGAATAACGGCATGAGAGGAGGATGTGCGTGTGTCTAATCCAGGGGTTAATATGATTTCTTGCGTTATCTAGGGAGGTGCAGGCCGCCTGCCGCACGGCAGATGGTGGAAGCCCAGGGCACATGGGGCTTAGGTGCAATAGTGAAGTGTGAGGACATGACTCTATAACAATATTTCCCCTTTCGGGAACAGCTTGCTTACTCTGATTGCACAGAGAAATGGTGCTGCACGCTTATAGTAGCTTCTAAAAACACTAAGCAGCTTTGTTGGGAAATTGTAACTTTATTCCTATGTTAATTCTGCCTATGAACACAGCCCCCAGGTACATTTTTTTAAAAGAAATCAAGACCGGAGAATTTTCCCTTGAATGTATATTTTTCGCCCTTTAGTTAAATAACTTTTCAAGCAGTATACCACAATTACTAATTAGAAAGTGGAGTAAAAAAGAATGCCAACTGTCAAGAACAAACCTTAATTAGCAATGTAACCAGTCATATTAACCTTCACAGAACAGGTTTTGGATTGTGATTTTGACTGGTTGACTCTATTAAGTTTAAGCTGATGCACCTTATGTACACATTAATTGAAAACATTTTTATTACTTATTGCATATTATACAATTTTGAATTTTGTACTTTTGATTGGGCTACTTGACAATATAATTCAAAGCATTCATTCATATCATCCGGGCAGATGACCACTCGCATTTTATCTGTAATGTAATCCTTTGTCTGTGTATTTATAGTTGTGGATAAGAGACAAATGTATATGTATAGTTTGGCAAATATTTTGAAACAAATCATTTTGAATTAGTACCCCATTACTTTATATTTTTGAAAAATCATTTTTAATTAGTAAATTATATTATTTTATAGAATTTCTTTTTTATTTGTAATTATATTTATGAAAATATTCAATTATATTTCTATTACATTATTTTTTTTTAGTTTTGACTGTAGAATGCCATGACTGATCACAATCAATTATTTATGTTTTTTTAAACATGTAGAACTAACACAATTAGCCTCGATTTTTCTCATTCTAGTGACATGACAGATGTTTTAGTTGGATATGTTTACTAGTATTTATTTATATAAAGCATATTTTGTGCTGTTAGAATATCTAGATGATTTGTGACTATAGACACAGTTAAATGTGGAGGTACAGTTTGGAAATGGGTTTCACACTCCTTTGATGAGAACTCTGATCCATCATGGGTTCACAGTGCAGGTCAGAAAACACAGAGAACGTTAAAAGCGATGTTCATTCATGTGTGTTCAGACAAATTCTCCTCCTCACACACTTCCATTCATGCCAGGCGATATAATCATTGGAGCATAATCCACTGAAAAGCATGTATCTTTAAACCTGCATCTACATAATTGAGCAACTTCAATATTAAAATGCTTGTGTTTTCATGCCAGCGGTACCCGTTTGTTTTCATGTGGTCATATAACAGCTGTGATCCACTTCAAAGGATATGAAATGGGTGTCTGATTCTGAAGTGTATCTTTGGTCCTGCCTTTGAGTCTCATGGTAATTTATACCCTTCTGAGCATCCAGAATACTCCGTGATCTGCTGTATATTTTAACCCTTATGTGTATTAGCTTGAAAACTATTTAACATTTTAACATGTACAAAGAAATAAGTCAACCAAAAATGCAGAAAATTACTCACCCCCTGGCCATCCCAAGATCTAGATGGTTTTATTTCTTCATCAGAACAGATTTGCAGAAATTTAGTATTGCATCACTTGCTCACCAGTTGATCATCAGCAGTGAATGGGTGCTGTCAGAATGAGTCCAAACTGCCGGATAAAACATCACAATAAAGCTAATCCACAGGACCATCAGTTTGCAGTCTTGGTGAAACCAAACCTGTCTTTCTAAAAAAAAAAAAACAAAAAAAAACCCTTTAAGACGTTTTTAAATTTAAACCATTGCTTACAGCTAAAACATGAGTCCTCTATCCATAATGTTGCTTTCCCCAGTGAAAAAAAAAGTGGTCTCATCTGCATCAGGAGAAAAATATGCACAGATCAAGCAAATTTTGAGAGCTGAAACTGTTCTAAATAAATATGTCGGTGGATTTTGATGTAAAAGGCCAAAAGGGGAGGAGCTTTTTCTCATGTTTTTATCAGCAGTTTGGACTCTTATTCTGACGGCACCCATTCACTGCAGAGGATTAAGTGGTGAGCAAGTGATGCTAAATTTCTCGAAATCTGTTTTGATTATTAGACTGGATTCTAATTACATTTCTAAATAACTATTATTATATTATACTTCTAGTGTCATAACATAACAGTAAATCCAAACTTTACAGAACTCTGCTTTTTTGTTTTTCACTGATTTGACTTTTTTTCATATCCAGATAAAAATAATTTGCATTCTCCATGGTTGCTTGTTAATTCATTGTTTGTCAAATGCGTGCACACAGTGCATGCACATACACGCAGATACACTGCTCACTTTTTATTCAAATAGGTATTCAGAGCACTTAGATGTGTACCACACCAACAACATTGTCCCACTTGTACAACACACAGAAAAAATGCATTAGTGTGGGCAGCAAGATAATATCAGAAAAATCTATATTTCTGCCAGAGCAATAGACACTTTAGGTTGTATTTCTGTGCTGGGAAAGGCCTGGGGGATAAAGACGCTGTGTATGCATTATTGTAGCAGGTCAGTGCTGACAGGAGAGGGAGGCTATGCTCCCCAAAGCCCTGGCACTTCTGGG
Organism: Cyprinus carpio; assembly: GCF_018340385.1. NCBI lineage: Eukaryota > Metazoa > Chordata > Actinopteri > Cypriniformes > Cyprinidae > Cyprinus > Cyprinus carpio. The sequence continues at coordinate 27,842,077 of NC_056616.1, read as the reverse complement.
CCCTGCTTGTGTTCTCTGCCCAGCCCCTTCTGTCATCACCCTCATCGGATAAAAGTCACTGAAAACAGCCATGGAGGGCGGGGGAAAACTGAAGATAAAAGAATGTTTTCATCTTTTTTTCCACTCCTGGCAGCACAAATTTGTTTCAAGTTCTTTTTACAGTGGAAATAAAAAAAACTGTGTGTTGTTACGCAGAGTTTTGTTGAGGGTTCTCTCACCTCAGTCAGAACCCCCGATCCGAATTGGCAAGGCCCAGTGGACCGAAGACTTCATATTTCATTCATCTGAGCCATCTGACAGATTTCCTGCCTTTCTTTTTATATGCAGACTTTTCTTCCCCTGTGCTTGTAGAAAGTGTTGGCAGTGGTAGAAAATGTCCAGTTAGGATTGAGGGACCCAGTGTGTACCTTTGTCCTTTCAAATCAGAAGGTGCTAAAAATTGTTGACTTTGAGACCTCACACTTTCAGATCATCAACCGCCTCCATCTTTCTCTCTTGTTCTGTCACTCCATTTTTTCCTGTTTTTTTATTATCATCAATATCCACCTATAGTACCTTACCTTTCATTTTGGAATTGGTACAATTTTTTTTTTTTTTTTGAAAGAAGTCTCTTATGCTCACCAAGGCTACATTTACTGTATTTATTCAAAATACTATAAAAATGGTACTATTGTGAAATATTAGTGCAATTACAAATGACTGTTTTCTATCTGAATATACTTTAAAATGTCATTTATTCCTGCTATGCAAAGTTGAATTTTCATCAGCCATCACTCCAGTCTTCTGTGTCACATGACCCCTCAGAAATCATTCTAATTTGCTCATTTTACTCAAGAAGAACATTTATTTTTAACAATGTTGAAAACAGTTGTGCTGCTTAATATTTTTGTAGAAATATAAATAGAAATATATATTTTTGTAAAATTATAAATGTATTTACTGTCACTTTTGATCGAGTTTTAAAGCATCAAAGTATAAAGAATTTTGTAAAAATATATTTAATATATATAATATATCGATAATTGCAACTTTTTATCACATGGTTCAGAATTTATTTCTTGCAGTTGCAAATCTCTCAATTGTGTGCTTATATTTTGCAATTCATATTTTATATCTCACAATCCTGCTTATTTTGTTTTAGAATTATGAAGAAAAAGTATGAAATGTGAGATATGAACTCAGAATTGAAAAAAAAAAATCAGATTTTTGGGATGAATTTCTTTTTCATCCTGTGCGGCTTCCATAAACATTCCTTTGATTTGAAAGTATGTTTCAGTACTGTTTTAATACAGTACCAAAAGTATGCATTTTCCCATGACTGACAGTAAATCTTTTTAATGCATACAGTAGAAGTAATGCAAATTGCAATTCAGCCCACGATTTCCTGCAGAGTTCATATCCTGAACTCATTATTGTATGTGAGAGTTTCTGCCTAGGGCCGGTTGTTAAGTCTACCTCTGCACTGCCACTATAGAAGACACACAGTTGCACCCTTTCATACATACTGCGGGTCAGCCGAGTACATGTCTGACCTAGACCTTGACTGCCTTTACTTTCTCCTGTGGCCAGCTGACCAAAGGTCACACCTGTGTGAATAGAGGCAAAAAATCTTAGCAAACTCTGGCTCTGCTCTGTGTAGATAAAGCTCTCCCACTCGCTATTATTTCATTTGGCCTCTGAGATGACTTCTTTCCATTCACTCGAATCAGCTTCTAGCAGGCAATCAGCGTCCCCAGTGCTATCGTGTTTCTGAATCGGCCATGCCTTCAAGGTAAACGCGCAATCAATGATAAGAAGCTCATTCAGCTTTCTCCAGTGAAGCCCCCTCACACATTTTAACTGATAAGCTCTGAGCGCTGATGAATTGAGGCTAGAATAAGAGCTATTTTTTAACCTGACGTTAAGTTGATGTCTGTTAAATCACATTTTGTTGTCAATGGTAAGGAAATGCAAAGAATTTACAGTTGCAGTTTTGCTACGTATTACCGTTTCTGTTTCCTTAATGGTTCCACTACTGATTCTTTCACTGTTGAGGAAGAGATATTTAAAAGAAAGAAATAAAGTTACACTGTGACATGATTAGATTGATTCAGATAATAAATGCATAGTTTAAAAGAATGGTTTTCACTTACACACTTTTTCAATGACTTTTCACTGTCTTTTTAAAGATGACATAAATGCAATCCAATAACAAACAAAAAAGAATTGATGACATTTCATTCATTCATTATATTTTATAAAATATTTCTGAGATGTTGTTATATGAACAACCATTTTTTTATATTTCATTAACCTTAAGAACATTGTAACTTAACAGTATTATGCAAGCCGGATGTGTTTGGATCAATAAAAGATACTGTTTAGAAAAGTAATTCGTAAGGTAATTGGTCACCAATCACGTAGGAAGAGATCCGAATCATAAGATTCATTTGCACGGGAATCAGACTAAAACTGATTGCGCTGTAATGTTTTGGTGACAAAAAAGGAACCGCCATGCTTTTGGGAATCGGCCAAGAATAACAGACTCATAAGAGTCAGACATTCGGGGATTTGAATCATGAATCAGTTTTTTTAATTTACTAAAATGTACTGCCTCATAGGAGACATTTGCCTTATTTAGAACTGCGTACTAGCATACTACTCTTCCTATTTTTACTGTATCGGTATATAGCAGAAATAGTAATAGTATGTAGGTACGGTTCAGAATTTTGAGATTTGCTTGGCAATTGGACTAAACTGATCATGCTGTATGAATTTGAATCATTAAAAATAACATGTCATGCTTTTGGGAATACAACTGCACTATAGTCATATTGTTAAGGTATGATTCACTAAAATGAACCGACTCATATGAGTCATTCTTTCAAGAATCAGACAAAAGAAAGAAACAACTAATTTAAATCATTAAGTAAGGAATCAGACAGCACTGTTCAGTCTGTGCAGTTTTGATTTACTAAAATTAACCGACTCACAAGATTAAGTAAGTCATTTTGGGAATCGGACTGCACTGGTTGTGTTGTGTTAGGTTTTCATTCACTAAAATGAACTGGCTCATATAAGTAATTTGTTAGGGATTTGACTACACTGGTTAAGATGTATGTATTGATGGATTAAAAAGAACTGGCTCATACGTGTCTGACTGGATGTGCACATGAGCCAATCTGTATATTGAATAGCAGTGTTGTGGTGCCAGGTCACAGTTATTTCGCCAATCTGTTAGCACTGACAGAAAAATGCATGTGCTTGAACCATTAACTGATGGTAAATCTGTAATTTCTAAAAAAAAAAATAATAATAAATAAAATGGAACCCGATCTGAATAAGAGAAGTTCTCCATTCCCAACCCAAGATCTCACTGAGAATACCCGTTGTTGTACTGGTTAGATGTTAGCGTCTAATAAGTGTACTTGCCATTTGCATGCACACCTACATTGCACTGAAGTTCTTAATTTGAGACCTTACCCTGTTTAACTGACCTTTGTCTTGAACTCATTTTGTCTGCTAATGTTTCAGCTGAAAAACTCTAGAAGTAGCCTGTCGGAGTTACACAGAGACATGGTTATGAATATTAATGAAGTGATTAGTCCCTAATATGTGATTGGAAGAGGCGTCCAGCGGTTCCACACTGCAGGAGACCCCATTAATTTGAGGAGACAGTTGATTAGTCTGCATATTTTTTTTTTTTTTACGGACAAAAACATCGCTGTTGATTTAATCCCAAGCTAATCGCTCAGTCTAATCATAAAACTTCCTTTTTATACCAGGGAAATTTTAGCACATAATGAACAAGGGCATTGGCATAATCATCACTTGGTTTAGAAACTTTGGAAAATTAACATTTATTGCTTATGACCATTTAATTTTAGCTGATGTCATTTTATAAGCAGAAGTCCACGGCGTAATGGCCTGCAAAAGACATTGTGATCCTTTCTGCAAGACTAAGTCCCCTTTTTTAAATAAATAGCATCTTATCAGTGGACCGTTAAAGCTTATTTCTGCTTTCCTCAGGTGTTTTGAGGCAGAGCGTAATAAGGGTGACCAGAGAAGAGCAGCAGGTGAATGTTTCAGTGCTCTGCTCAAATGAAGATCCATTGCTTCCACAAGTGAATATGAGGTTAAAGAAATGTGCCACTGTGGGCTATTCTCCGTGCCGCTGTGATCCGTCTCTACTCTCATCCGAATGCATGTGTGTGCGTCCCTCAGGGTTTTGAATCATGCTATTATTAACTCTTTTTTTCTATAATGAATTTTCACCTTTCCTCTCAGCATCCAGCTAGTCACAGTAGAGGAGCATCACCCCGTGTCTGAGTTGCCCAGGATTCCATTTGCAGGTGACACCCAATTCAGTTGTTGGCTGAAGGGGTTTTGTATCAACTGGCATTGCAGTGAAAAGCAAGGTAATTTTGTTTTGTATCATCTGTGTGGAGGTGATTCTCTGTTTGAGAAGTGTATCTGGGAAGGGTTGTGTGGTTACCAGGGCTTGTAACCAAAAGGTTGTTGGTTTCAAGCTAGGTACTCTAATGTTTAACAGTTTTTGGGACAGTATAATTTATTTTTATAGACATATATATATATATTATATATATATATATATATATATATATATATATCTATATATATATATATATATGGCTGACATCCAACTGTGCCCTTTAAGCCAAGCACACACTACAAGAGAGATGCTTGTCCTCTGTTGTTTTCATCTGTTGTGTTGTTGCGCAGAAGTAATCGCCGACTAGTTGCATCACTTACAAGATCATTCTCCTCCCCAATTGTAGTTACAGTCCTCACACAAATTGCAACGAGTGAGTTTAGTCTTGACAACATGTCAACCCATATCATAGTGGCACTGGAGGGCTAAGGGCTGTTTTTACACTGATTTGAACAGAACAGGAAAATAAATAGTAGGGTTTCAAAGGGTTGGAAAATTTCCGGAAACTTTCCAAAAATCCCTAATATGTTTAAAAAATCCTGAAATGTTTCCAAAATTTCTGGAATTTTCCACCTTTTTGCAACTCTAATAAACAGTGAGTAGAGTCAGTACTCAATGGCTGGTACATTCTTAGACTCATGTTGGAGCTGTTAAGAGTGTATACTGAATACTGCTGCTGTCATTACCATCTAATGTTCAGGTTAGAGCTGAATCACAGCAAGACAGCACATTTATAAAAGGCCTGCAGTTGGTCTCGCCGCTTTCCACAGGTGTCCTGTGGTGTGAACATGCCCCTGGTCATCTAGCTCATTTTGACCCATTCAAATAGTCAAGTGCCTGAGCTAGTCAGCTTTAATCGTGCATGGTGATTTTTATTATTATTTTTTTTTTTTTTTTAATCATAGACCAGTTGCAGTATTGAGAAGAGCAGTAGTCTGCATACATGTAAAGACTTTCCCATTAAAAAAGGCAAAATGCAGTGCACGTATTACTCTTGTAGCAAGGTGGGATTTAGTTTCACAAAATTTACACAAAAGTTTCATGCAATTTAGTCAAATCAGAATTTGTGTCAAGATGAACAGTGATATTGATCCAGGAATGTGTCCTGCTTGGTTAAATCTTAAAAAGGTTAACAACAGTTTTGCTTGGTCATGGTCATTTAGCCAAGGAGTTTTTTTGTGCTATTTAGAAATAAACTGAGAATGGGTTTGAACAGAGGTACTTGAACTTGCCTTTGAACTTTAATGATTTTTAAAGTCCCCATGAAATTAAATGGACGTTTTGTTAGCTTTTAGTATGAATATGTTAGCATCTATAAGCTAGTGTGCTCCAAAACAATGACAAAATTCACATTTAGAAGAAGCATTTAAAACTCACATTCTTTCCCTTCAGGCAATATGGATCAACGATTTTGATGACATCACACTGCACTTTAGCTTCTCATCAAATTTTCTGTCCAGTCGAATGCTCTCTAGAATCTGATGCCCCCTACAATATAAATACACGCTGAAGCTGCAGCTGAAATTGGTCACTTGTTCACAGAATTAGTGTTATCTGTATGGCTAGGCTAACTGAGACTTGTCATAACACTTGCATATTATTGCACTTTTGTGTTAGTGTGTGTGTGTGTGTGTGTCCAGAGACACGATAGCACAGAGCAGGTCATATGCATGCACACACCATAAAATGTATCCCACCCATTTGCATTCTACACAGAATGATGAGTAGAAGAAATAACAACTGTGCCATTCACCAATATATTACATAATTTTGAAACTACACATCCTCAGCATGATTATCACGGTTTTTTGCTTTGCACAGATTCATATTGAAATCTAAAGCAGTAATCTATTGGACTCATAATCTCGGCTTTACCAAGCTCAATGGCTCTGGCCCAAGCTGTAATGTAAACGAAGCACTATTGGCTATTAAGAAAGGAAGCGGAGCTGTAAGATATGTCCCGCCCTCTCATTTCAGATTTTTTTGCCCTAGTAAAACATGTTCCTAGATCAACACCTTTCTGATCAGACATCTGATGTTGTTGGTAACCAAAGGTAAAAATAGTATATTTGGAATAGTTTTTATTATTTAAAATAAAGCTGAGATAAAGTAAAATAAAATATTAAATGATCACTTTAAGAATTTACGGTAATTACGAATGTTGCTTTGGCAGTTAACTAAAATGAAATGCAATGAAGATGACGTACTAAAATTACTAACAATTGAAATAAAAACAAAGCTATATATGTATGATAAAATTACAAAATTCATATAGCAAAATTACTAAAAATGCAATATACAATGTATAATGAAATATATGATAATTGATACTATAAAATTTGAAATATTCATAAATACTATCATAGTAAAAATAATATTAAAATTACACTGATCTTTTCCTGGAACAACATTCCTATCAAAGAAAGAAAGTTTCCTCTAAACCTATAAAATCTTGTTAGCCGAAATCCTTACTCGAAATCTGATTACTGAAAAAAAAAAATCTTTGCCCCAAGATCACCAAAAATATTGATCCAGGAACATTTCCTATGTACATAAATCATGTTAAACTGGTTTGAGTTTGCTTAAAGCCACAATGGGGAAAAATTCTAGGACAGTTTGCTAGATTAAAACTACATCATCCTCAGCTCAGATTGTTAACCACTTTTAACTACTCCACGTCCTGCTGAATTACTCCTGGGCACTTCTCTCGACTTCTCATTGTCTGCCTGCAGGATTCTTTTGTACTTTGTGCTGAATTAGGAACTAAAGTTAGAAACAGGATTCACTGGATGGAGGTTTTTGCATTTGATGGAGGATTCACTTTGAGATGCTGAATAATGCTTCTGTCTGACGGAGCCTAAAGCGAGAGGGTGTAGAGAGATGAGGAAATATTGAAAACACTCCACTGTGGCCTACATAAATCTCAGGAGATGATTTGATCAAGCGACTTCCCTCCTGTTCGTTCATTTCGCAGGCTGTATATTACTTGTTTGTGCTCTCTGTTTGATATGTCTTTGTTGGCATATGATCGTTGGATTTATGTGAATCCTTGGGACGAAATCCTCTCCACCATCTTTACGCATGCTTCTATCCTCTAGTGATTATTCGTACTAGATTATACAGTGCTGATTAATGCTATCCGAACAGCTGCCCCTCGTGCCTGGAGCAGGATCTCGTCTTGCGCACAATTTCACAAGCTGTCGGCCAGAGAGGAGTGATGAAAGGGGCCATCCATCACCTCGCCTCTCATTGAGACCAAAATATTGCGTGTTTGATTGTGTTGCGGACACAACCCTGAGCTTCAGCCAGTAGTATTATGCCTTGCTTTGTGATGAATGAATGACATCACAAACCTGCCAGACAGAAACGACAGTGTCATATCACATCAGATAATGATGTTTACACCTCAGAAGACACAAAAGATGGAGAGATGTGGCCATATTGCACCAGGTTATTAGAAAACAGTGTGTTTTGATGCATTTTAATGGAATGTTTTGGGTTCAAAACAAGTTGAGGTATATGTAATAATTACATGTATAAATACAAATAATTATGAATCAACCCTCAGTTTGTAAAAATGAACACAATCATTTTTATAGTAACATGCACTTTTAAAAACAAAGGTTTCAAAGGGAGTTTTCACAGCAAAGCCATAGAAGAAACATTTATTGGCATCAATGGTTCCATGAAGAACCTCTAACATCCATGGAACCTTTCCATCAGATAAACCTTTCCATTCCAAGGTTCTATCATTGTTAAAGGTTCTTTATGGTAACATTTATTTTTAAGAGTTAGTTTCTTTTTGAACATTAGTTAGTGCGTAATGTTGCTGTTGGAGCATAAACAATATCTGCAAAGTTACGAAGCTGAAAGTTCAATACTAACGGCGAACGGAGTTTAATGACTACAAAAACGGCTGGTAGGGACTACAAGAAGTTACTTTCTTGGGTTTGTGATAAACCCAGATAAACCCCCCCCTCGGGAAAAGGCAGCAAAGGGGGCAAGGCCATGCTGTGCTGCTTTAGAGAAGAGGAAGAGAAAACTAGAGGTGCACGTAAAAATCTATTCATATATGAATCACAATTCTGTCTTCTAATAATTCTAATGGATTCACACGTTTCAAAATCAATCGCAATTCTGTCTTCTAACAATTCTAATGGATTCACAAGTTTCAAAATCAATGTTCTAAAGCAGGGGTTGTTAATACTGTTCCTTGCATCCCCCTGCTCTGCATCTCCCTCTCTCTCTCTCTCTCTCTCTCTCTCTCTCTCTCTCTCTCTCTCTCTCTCTCTCTCTCTCTCTCTCTCTCTTATTTAGCTCAGCTCCCAACAATGAAATGTTCCAATTAAACACTCATTTTCAAATAGCTATGAGAAGCGTTAAACATGGACACGCGTGCAGTTGCCGTACTGTATTAAAGCTTTAATCAGGATAAAACCAAACATAAAAGTTAACATAAGCAGTAGCATTTACAAATAACAACGTTAAAGAATGCACATGTCTCGCGGAAATCCCAAATGATGCCCAAAGCGCAACAATGCCATATGTCGATGTGCTGCGCATGAGGCTATCGGTGACGACCGATTTCTCGATTTTAATAGATTCTCATTTTTATGAACCAATATCGATTCTTAAATGCCAAACGATTCTGTTTTCAGTTGATGAATGAACCGTACATATTGTGCTTCTCCTACCTAATAATTCGCAATAGGCTAAGTTTGTGTATTGTTACTTCAGATATGAAACAAAGTATCAGATTTCAAATTATGTCCATTTTATTAAGCAATTCTAACAATAAATACTGTTTTGGTGCTTTTTTATTTTTACAGTAACACACTAAGAATTAAAGGTTCTAAAAAAAAATTTTGTGGAACCTGTGAAAGCCTTCTGAGCAAAGCAATGCATTTGTGAATGAAAAATATCCATATTTAAAACTTTATCAACTGTAATCTCTAGCTCCTGCTAACTGTCGTACTCATGTTCACAAAACTTTATAAACAGTCATCTAGGTTCCAGTTGTTGTTGTAGCGAAAGCTCCGGTGAGAATGTGCTAGTCCCACAAGAACCAAGTTTTGTTTACAGCAAAGGAGGATTAGTCTCTTTTTGGCTTATATTGAAATCCTTCAACATTTTTCTTTACAAATCCTCATTTTGTATTTTTTACTTATTCATGACCGGTGTTTTGTTTTGCTCTCTCCTCTGCACTTCCGCGTTCATCACTTCTCACCTGAGCTCGCTCTACACCTACATCCTACGTCGTCCGCTGGAACGCCACTCTCTCGTGAATACACTTACGACAGTTAGTGGAAGCTAGAGATTACAGTTTATGAAATTTTAAATATGGATATTATTCCTACAAAAATGCATCGATTCACTTCAGGAGGCCTTTATTTACCCCCTGGAGCCATATGGGACACTTTTTATGATGGATCGATGCACTTTATTTTGCTTCAAAATCTTGACCACCATTCAATGCCATTATAAAGCTTGGAAGAGCCAGAACATTTTTTATATAACTCATCTGAAAGAAGAAAGTCATATAGACCTAGGATGGCTTGAGGGTGAGTTAATCTTGGGGTAATTTTCATTTTTGGATGAACCGTCCCTTAAATTTGAAGAATATTTTAATAATCTGAAGAACATTTTGTGCTGTGGAGAGGTCCATGGATGTGAAAGGTTCTTTGTGTAAAAATAAATTCTAATAAAACATTTCTTTTTAAATGTGTAGTTTATGGGGCGAGACTTGTAAAAGGGTTAAAAGCCCAAATATGAAGCTCATTTTTAAAGGGATAGAGTACTGCTTGTCAGTCCAAACATGTATGACTTTTTATGCTGATACCTCGCGTACAGTATTACTGAGAGGTCAGTCTATTCTTTGTCCCAAAACCCTGCTGTGAGATGGTGAGTCATGCGATCTCATTCTCTACACACACACATATTCCCTCACTCTGTGATTTCTCTGCGATGGACACGTTCTTACACCACATACACTTCTGGTCTTTCATTTTTTCTCTCACACATCCTGCCATTTATAAATTCAGCTCAACATTCTGTTTGAATATGGATTGAATGTTCTGTGTGCTCTCTATATTTACTGACTTCATAAGCAAGTTTTTATGCAGTTTTCTACTTTTTTGCATGACAAGCCAGATTCGTGACAAGCATTTTGATTCAGTGATCCAAACTGAAAAATAAAAATAATATAGAAGAAATGTTCCGTGAACATAATTACATTGAAAAAGGGACTTTTGCATTTAATTCAATGAATGCATACATTTCAGGCCATGTGTACTGTCTCACTGAACCACTCTACTTAAAAACAATATTGAAACTTTTATGCGTCTCATTAATTTATGTAAAACCATTACACAATTCCAATACTGTTATACTATTTTTGGCTTTTTACCAAGCATTAGCTATTGGTATTTCTTGTTGCATGCCAGAAAAATAGCCATAAAAAAGGAAAATGACCAAATAGTAATTTAGTAGTAGAGTACTAATTTAAATTACAGAAGGTGTTAGATTATAAAAATAATGCAAACATCAATTACCAACATATCTATGTCGGTTTGGATCTCTGCTCTTCTGGTTATGGCCAACAAAATAATTCAAATGATACAAATTTCAGTTAAATCAATGAAATGAAATGGTGACAAAATATTTGAGATTTGTGTTGCATTGGCTCATTTTAATTAATCAAACTGAACCAACAGCAAAAAAAAAAAAAAAAAATTCAGATAGTTATAGATTAAAAGGTTGCATCTGTGAGTTATAAAATATAGGCCATGTTTGAATGTGACAGTGAATTATAAAGTTTTTGCTTTATTTTATAAAGCAGATAAAGGACATCTGCTTAAACACATGAGAACTCCATTTATGTTTCTTACAACGATCATTGCTATAACTATAATAACAGTTTTCCTGTTTTATGTTTTGCAGCGTAATGCAGGAGAGCTCTCAGGGATATATTTAATCATTGCATTAAGTAACATACACACTTCAGCTAATACGCATCCAGTCAGTGGATTTTGCGTAAATGCGTAATTATCGACTGAAAATTACATTAACGTAATCAGAGCTCTATAGCCTATGTGTGGGGGAAAAGTAAGTGAGGTAAATTACAGTTTGGGAGCAAGACTAGTGGCTCAGTTTAATACACAACTTTTTCTATCGCAGAAGCAGCTGTCTAGTTGCCACGGTAACTCTTTTTTATTTTCAAGTTAGCACTGCCAATCAGAAAGGAAACAAAGTGCGCAAATTTCCTGATTTCACATGCTGTGCCGTGCAATTACAGTCCACCCTGTGCTGCGCTAAATATAACAGGAATATTGAATATGACCTGAACTTTCACAGCAAATTTACTTGGTGTTTTTTCCCCTCTTTACAGTTATTTATCCATCAGTGGAATGGAAATGGGTCGTGGAGTTCACTGAGATTTTACACTCAGCTCTGTTCTCTTCTTTTCTCTTCTCTTTGACAGGCGAAATGCATTTAACTGGGCACTGAGCATTGAATCAGCACATTGGAAAAATCTATTCCTCTTCTTTTTTCACTAATGACACTCTTATTAGAAACCCCATGAAAAGACAAATAATTTGCTTGCCCTTTTTGTAATAGCAGTGGCTTTTAGCTGGCATCTGACTGATTTTTCTTGACATCAAAGCCTGGCAAAACTAGGATGTACTACCTGCTATAGGATTTTTTGTTGATTGCAGGTGAAACCACCTCATTCTAGTGGACTCTTGTTTAGAGCATTTTATTTGACACATTTGCATGCATTCCTGTTAATAAATTTTGAATTATTAATATTTTGGTCTGTATTCTCAGAGCATAACGAATCTACTGGAGTTGGTGAGATTTTTTTTATGTTTTTTAAAAAAAAATTATGTTCTTGTTACTCATCAAGGCTACATTTATTTTGCCATGTTTGCTCTCCATATTTATTGAAATCATGAGAACGTTTTTATACTGTTTTCCATGACAAAACAGATTTGTGACAAACATTTTAATGCAGTGATCTACACTAAAAAAAACACATGTAAATAAATGAAAATGCATACATTTCAGGCCATGTATACTGTCCATAACATTTGGTCTGTATTCCCTGAACATAAAGAACCTACTGTATAAAAGTTTGGGGTTGGTAAGATTTTTTTTTTTTTGAAAGAAATCTCTTATGCTCAACAATATTAAGAATATTGTGTTCCCTTTCAGTCGGTCACTCTCGACGCCACGTCGGTGACCGACGAAAATGGGATATCGCTTCGATAGACCAATCTACTTCGAGTGTAAACTAAACGAGCCAATGCACATTGGCATGCAATTATTGCATCCAGCTGCCGCTGATCACAGCGTGAGTATAATAAGGCAGCAGGTGCAATGCATACCAGCTTTTCGCTTCGGAGCCGAGCGTTAGTATCGTTCTGCTCAACTGTGTCTGCTGTGAACTACGAGTTCAGCACGCTCTCGGAAGCTTCGTGTGTTGGCGAGACGGCGCTTCAGCGGTGGTCGTTCCAGCGTCGAGTGGATTGCACACTTCAGGCTGCACTATCCCCTGTCGTGTTGCAAGCGGCCAATTCCCCTGTGCGCCTCAGCACTAAAAGAGCATTTCCTAAAGAGCAAATTTCTCTAAAAGAGCTTCATGGGTGCGTCTTTGTAAAGACGACGGATCGTCCTTATAAGGATGCCGTATCACCCGTGCGTTTCTGGGTGCGGTCGTTACCTGGCAACGGGTGATGGTCACGATTGCTGCCTCACGTGTCTGGGCAAACACGCTGAGGTAGCTTTCGTGGATGAGTCATCTTCTCTCTGCGGGAAGATGACCGTCTCGGAGCTGCGAACCAGGCTCTGCTTCCTTCAAAAAAGGGGGCGGAGTCCCGTTGCCTCTGCCGCGATTTGGGGCTCAATCTGGCGGCCGACAGACGAAAACCATTTCCAGCAGTAGCACGGGCGGTTTGAGGATTATAGTGGTGGCAAACCCCGCAGGGAACCAACCCTCTGGGGACCATCACTCCTCTTGCATCTCCGATCCAGAGGAGTAACCCACGGAACGCGCTGGGCCCTCTTCAAAGAGCGTACCAGTGGTATCCAGTGGGCCTCCCCCTGACCAGATGTCGATCTCAGCATCGGAGGGAGAGCTGTCAGATGAAGATTCAGCTGTGCTGCTGCCCTCTGGGACGGTGGCGGAGCCTGAATTGGATCCGGAGATGACAGCTATGCTTTCCCGGGCCGCCGAGAGGGTAGGGCTCGAGTGGAAATCTCCACCGCGTCCCGAGCCCTCGAGGCAGGATGATTGGTTTTCTCAAGGTGGCGCGCGCTGGTTTTCAGCGCCCCACCCTGGTGCCTTTCTTCTTCCCGGAAGTGCATGACGAGCTCACCAGGTCGTGGATGGCACCTTTTACTGCCAGAAACTGGCTGGTGGGCTCCTCCTCCCTCACCACCCTCGATGGCAGTGCAGCGAAGGGGTATTCGGTGATTCCCCCAGTGGAGCGGGACGGTAGCGATGCAAGTGTGTCCTAAGTCTGCCTCCTGCTGGCGGGGAGACCCGGTGCTTCTTTCCCGGGCCTATAGGCATTCGTCTGGTCTAACCGGCGGTGCCTATATGGCTTGCGGGGAAGCTGCTTCTGCCTTACACGCTGTGGCGTTACTGCAGGTGCACCAGGCCAAGGCACTGAAGGACCTGCACGAGGGTGGTTACGGTCCAGAAGTTCTGAAAACTCAGAACCGCCACTGGCCTTGCGCTCTGAGCGACGAAGGTCACCGTGCATTCTCTGGGTCGTGCGATGTCCACGCTTGTGGTCCAGGAGCGCCATCTCTGGCTGAGTCTGGTTGAAATGAGGGACGCCGACAAAGATCAGTTCCTTAATGCCTGTGTCCCAGACCGGCCTCTTCGGTGACGTGGTCGAGAACCTGGCCCAGCAGTTCTTGGCTGCACGGGAGCAGACTGAGGCGGTCCAACCTTCTGCCCGGCGGGCAGCTGCTGCCTCCACCCGTCCGCCGGTTGCAACGCCCCAGCCTGCTCGTCACCGAGGGCGGCCCCCTGCGTCCACCCGCTCCCCGCTCCGCATCCGCAGCAGCCTCCAGCAAGTGGTGCCGTAGAGCTGGGCATAGGCAGGCCGCCCCACCCGTCCTGGCCCCCGTCAAACCTGGCGGTGAGCGGAAGAGCAAGAGGCCCCGGGATGGGTGGCCCAGAGAGAGGTAGCCGCTTTCTGGGGGATGGTGAAAGCACCTCTCCCTCCCCTGGAGGAGGGCCAGGGGAGAATCTGGAAATCTCGACGAGAGAGCGGTTTTCTCTGTCTCTGGGTCCCAGGAGGGCACGGAGAGTTGCGGACGGCCAAACACCGGACCTCACTCATCCTCCTCCTTCGCCAGATGGCAGCAGCGGGTGGTTCGAGAGCGTCAACAAAGGCCCTACTCACGCACCCTCTGCCAACCCGTGGAACCAGGTGAGCCCTGCACCCCACACTCGCACCACACTCAGGCCTGCTCACAAGCCGCCCGAGATGGGTCCCTGTGTTCCACCTCGCTGCCCCACTGCGGGTACGGCTGTGGTTCCGCTGGTCCCGCTTGTACGGTTTCTAAGCGCCTGGTCAGCGCTACCCAGCCCGTCTCGCTGGCTCCTGCGGATCATCAGCCTCGGCTATGCGATTCAGTTCGCCCGGCGTCCCCCCCCAAGTTCAGCGGTATCCGCTTCACTACAGTGAAAGCGTCCGATGCCCCTGTTCTGCGGGAAGAGATCGCAGTCTTACTGGTGAAAGACGCGATAGAGCCGGTCCCTCCAGCCGATATGAGGATGGGGTTTTACAGCCCCTACTTCATTGTACCCAAGAAAGGCGGTGGGTTACGACCGATCTTGGATCTGCGAGTTTTGAACCGGGCCCTTCATCGGCTACCGTTCAAGATGTTGACGCAGAAACGCATCTTCGGGTGCGTCCGTCCCCGAGATTGGTTTGCAGCGATCGACCTGAAGGACGCGTACTTTCATGTGTCGATCCTTCCGCGCCACAGACCTTTTCTGCGGTTTGCGTCTGAAGGACAGGCATATCAGTACAAGGTCCTGCCCTTCGGGCTGTCCCTGTCTCCCCGTGTCTTCACGAAAGTCACGGAGGCGGCTCTTGTTCCCCTCAGAGAGCAGGGTGTTCGTATTCTCAACTATCTAGACGATTGGCTGATACTAGCACAATCTCGGGATCAGTTGTGCGAACACAGGGACCTGGTGCTCCGGCACCTCAGCCTGTTGGGCCTTCGGGTCAACTGGGAAAAGAGCAAAACTCTTGCCAACGCAGAGGATCTCTTTTCTCGGTATGGAGTTGGATTCGGTCGAACAGACAGCACGCCTCATAGAGGAACGTGCGCGGTCGGTGCTAGCCTACTTGAATACATTCAAGAGCAGGACAGCGGTCCCACTGAAACTCTTTCAGAGGCTCCTGGGGCATATGGCGGCCGCAGCGGCACTTACACCGCTCGGCCTGTTACATATGAGACCGCTCCAGCACTGGCTTTATGGCCGAGTCCCGAAGTGGGCGTGGAAGCACGGCACTCACTGGGTCCAAGTTACACCGGCCTGTCGCCAAACCCTCACCCCGTGGTCCGATCTTGCATTTCTCCGGGCAGGGGTGCCACTAGAGCAGATCTCCAGGCATGCTGTGGTTTAGACGGATGCCTCCACCACTGGCTGGGGGGCCACGTACAACAGGCATGCAGTCTCAGGGCTTGGACGGGCCCGCAGCTGCAGTGGCACATCAATTGCTTAGAGTTGTTAGCAGTGCGCCTTGCCTTGAACCGTCTCAAAGGTCACTTACGAGGCAAGCATGTGCTGGTCCGAACGGACAACACAGCGACCGTTGCGTACATCAACCGACAAGGTGGTCTGCGCTCCCGTCGCATGTCACAACTCGCCCGCCACCTCCTCCTCCTTTGGAGTCGGAAGGTTCTGAGGTCTCTTCGTGCCGTTTACATTCCGGGCCTGCTCAACCGTACAGCCGACGAGCTGCCTCGAGCAATGCTCCCAGGAGAATGGCGACTCCATCCCCTGATGGTCCAGCTGATTTGGAGACGGTTCGGAGCTGCTCAGGTAGACCTGTTTGCTTCTCCAGAGACCGCTCACTGCCAGTTGTTCTACTCCCTGACCGAGGGAACTCTCGGCAGGGATGCACTGGCACACAGCTGGCCGCGGGGCCTACGCAAGTATGCGTTTCCCCCAGTGAGCCTTCTTGCACAGACACTGTGCAAAGTCCGGGAGGACGAGGAGCAAGTCTTGCTAGTGGCGCCGTATTGGCCCACGCGGACCTGGTTCCCCGAACTGGTGCTCCTCGCGACAGCCCCTCCTTGGCCGATTCCTCTGAGGAAGGATCTACTGACTCAGAGACGGGGCACCATTTGGCACCCGCGTCCAGACCTTTGGAAACTCCATGTCTGGTCCCTGGACGGGACGCGGAGGTTCTAGGTGACCTGCCCCAGGAGGTAGCGAACACCATCACTTCGGCAAGAGCACCGTCTACGAGACACGCTTACGCCTTGAAGTGGAACCTGTTCGTCGAGTGGTGTTCTTCTCGCCGAGAAGACCCCCGAAGATGCCCGATTGCGGTTGTGCTTTCCTTTCTGCAGCAAGGGCTGGAGCGAAGGCTGTCTCCCTCCACCCTCAAAGTCCAGGTTGCCGCTATTGCTGCGTACCATGACCCCGTGAATGGGAAGTCTTTAGGTAAGCATGACCTCGTCATCAGGTTCCTTAGAGGGGCCAGGAGGTTAAATCCTTCCCGGCCCCCCTCCATACCCTCTTGGGACCTGACTCTGGTGCTGAAATCACTACAGCAGGGCCCATTCGAGCCTTTGCATTCAGTCGAGCTAAAATTTCTTACATCGAAGACTCTGCTCCTCCTTGCACTGGCCTCAATCAAGAGGATAGGGGACCTGCACGCTATTTCGGTTGATGATTCGTGCCTAGAGTTTGGGCTGGCTGACTCCCAGGTAATCCTGAGGCCCTGGCCTGGGTATGTGCCCAAGGTTCCCACTACACCCTTCAAAGACCAAGTGGTGAACCTGCAAGCGCTGCCCCTGGAGGAAGGCAGACCCAGCCCTAGCTTTGCTCTGTCCCGTCCGAGCATTGAGATGCTACGTAGACCGGACAGTCCGCTTTAGGACCTCAGACCAGCTCTTTGTCTGTTACGGAGGCCGGCAGAAGGGGAATGCCGTCTCTAAGCAGAGGATGGCCCGCTGGATTGTGGATGCCATAGCCCTGGCTTATCAGGCACAGGGTGTGCCCTGCCCGTTCAGGTTGCGAGCTCACTCAACAAGAAGTGTTGCATCCTCCTGGGTGCTGGCTCGTGGCGCCTCGCTGACAGATATTTGTAGAGCTGCGGGCTGGGCGACCCCTAACACGTTCGCTTGGTTCTATAGCCTTCGTGTAGAGCCGGTATCCTCCTGTGTTCTCACCTCAAACGGGTAGTGGCACCGAGAGGCCCCGGTTAGTGTCGGCTTGCTAAAATCGCTCCAGAGTGTCCGTACTGTAGACCCTGTTGAGATCCTCCATCACCCTAGCAAGCTGGACGCGGCGGAACGTCCGGCGCCAGGCCTTCATGATGAATCCTTGAGAACCATGGAAGGCTGGGTTCCATATTGAGACCTAAGCGGTACTCGTATGCGTATAGTCCACGGTATAGCCTTAGAGCCCGTGTTTCCCCGGCAGACTTCTGCCTTTCCAGGAGGGTTTGAATCACCTCAAATTTTTCCATATACACCTAAACGGATGCTATATGTGTATTTGCTCCCGAGACCTCCTTCGGGAAGGATGGAGCCTCCGCAGCGTCCCTGTTCCAAGTGGAACGGGTACGTTTTCCCAGTGTTATCCAGTCTCACCCAGTGAGGTAGTGCTTTGACAATGGTGAGTGGAGCTACTTGTTCCGAGCCCCGGGCTACACCTAATAGGGGCGCAGGCGGCTCGCACAGGGCACTGGAAGGGGCAGCACCCATGGCGCTTTGGTAGGGATCCCATTTTCGTCGGTCACCGACGTGGCGTCGAGAGTGACCGACTGAAAGGGAACGTCTCGGTTACGTATGGTAACCCTCGTTCCCTGAAGGAGGGAACGGAGATGCCACGTCCCGTCGCCATGGTTGCTGTACCACCGCTGAGCCGCCGGGTCTCCGGCTCGGCTCCTCAGCGAAAACCTGGTATGCATTGCACCTGCTGCCTTATTATACTCACGCTGTGATCAGCGGCAGCTGGATGCAATAATTGCATGCCAATGTGCATTGGCTGGTTTAGTTACACTCGAAGTAGATTGGTCTATCGAAGCGATATCCCATTTTCTTCGGGCACCGACGTGGCGTCTCCGTTCCCTCCTTCAGGGAACGAGGGTTACCATACGTAACCGAGACGTTATGTTGTTTTTTATTTTTATTTGTTATTCGTGTTGTGGTATAAGTTTTGGCATCATTACTACTCCTGGCTTCATTGTTTCATTGTCATTTGGAAATTCATTATTATTTGTTGTTTGTTGATTTGCAGCTCAAGCAGCTTATGTTGAAATAATGTTGAAAACAGTAGTGCCATAATTTTTTTACTATTTTTTTTAATGAATAGAAAGTTCAAATAAACCACATTTATTTAATATAATGTAACCATGAGTTTGTTTTAACCATTTGTTACAGTAGTGCCATAAATTTTTTTTAACTATTTTAATGAATAGAAAGTTCAAATAAACCACATTTATTTAATATAATGTAACCATGAGTTTGTTTTTTGTTTTTTGTTACAAAATAAGAATCTGTCTTTCATTTGAATTTTGAAAAAAAAAAAAGGTTTTCATATTGTGTCATAATATGCAATTCTAAATGGCTAATATAGATAGATAGATAGATAGATAGAGATATTTTTTATTATGTTTGGAACCATAAATATATTGTATTGTGACTGACAGGAGAAAAAAAATGTCTTACGGTTTTGGAACAACATGAGTCTAAGTAACTATAACATAAATATTTTTTTTATTTTATTATTTCCCTTTTATTTTTATGGTGAACCTTCCATTTATCTACAGGGCTGAACTCTTTACATTGCATGGCATAGATGAAAACATAGTTTTTTTGAATAAAGATAAAGAGATAAACGATTTATATAGACATTACTTTATTAAATCATTGGAAGCATGACCCACAGAGGTTTTAACCCTCCTATCTGAGCAAAGAGGGTTCACTTCAAAGACAGCCGCTGCTGCTCTGAAGCTGGATCATTAGCTCTGGGCCTCATAAATAACAGGCCCCAGCAAACCACCGGGAGATGATGTCTCTCAGTTCAGTCAAAAGATCCCCAGCAGTCTCGACGGCTGCTTTAGAACTGCTTTCTCAATTGCACCCTTTATAAGAAAGCAGATCTGCCCTGCTTGCAGCCCACTATATCGGGAATCTTTTGAAAGACTATGATCATGTACTGTAGTTGCCATGGTGATGAAGGACGGTCACACTGCTTCTACATGTGATGTTGCTGCTGAGTGACTCCTGAAGGGATAGATTCTGCTTGACTCATTGCACTTGGTTGGGGAGAAGTTTGAGTTCGAGTAGGCTGGTTCTCTGCTCTGAGGGATAATTAATGTTGGTCAGGGAACGGATGGGTTCATATATATGAATTTTCAGAGGATTTGGAAGTCTATTCCTAGTGTTAACATGGGAGTTAAACTCAGATCTGTAACTGCAAGGCGGTGCATTGCGAGATGAAAGTATGAACTAGTTACTAGTTAAATAAATTTATAAATAGGAGTTGTATTTTTAAAAAGCACATATAAGCTTGTTTTATTCCTGGTGTTCCAGTGTATGAATTATAAAGCATGAAGTATTTGAACAACTTTTTAAACAAAAAGTGTTTACAGATGTGATATCAAAATTGATGATAATGATCTGATTCTGACTGCAACAGAAAGTCCTTGAGCAGCAAACTGTTACTATGTTACCTTTTTAAAAAAGCATTATTTCTGAATTTCCAATTGACCTTTTGCTAAGTTTTTTCTTTTCTTCAGTAAAATGTTTTGATAAAGTGGTAAAACTGTGATGCATATTATTTTATTTTATTTTTTATGTGGGCTTGAATTCATTTTGACATTGCAAAGCATTTTTATGTGCCATTTTTATTTTAAATTGTTTAAATTATGCAATAATGTGATAAAAAAAAGAATTATGTAAAACATAAGACATTAAGATATATAATATGCACTTCTGTTTAAAGTTTAGGGTCAGTAAGTTTATTTATGTAATTTTTAATAACAGACACAACAAGGATGCACTTAAATTGATCAAAAGTGACAGTAAAGACATAAAGTTGCTTACAGCTATATCAAGATTTTGTAATTGAGGACTGGTTCATAGTTCAATCTACATCATGAGCTTCTCAAAACTTATGTTTAGATTTGGAAAAGGCTGGAATATTGCTTGCATTCTTTGCAGCAACTTTTTTTTCTTTTTTCTTTTTTCTTTTGCATCATCTCCATGGTTTAAAAACTCTCCAAACATAAAGATCCTCCATATATTTGTCTGAGAAAATGGTAGACAACAAAATTTGCTAAGGTAGGATTTGAATGTTTTTAAGATGAGGCTTTACAAAGTGTCAATTTGGCATGAAAATATGAAAATATTGTGTCTGAGAAAACCTTTGTGGCTAAAGAAACACTGTCTGTAAATGCAGTAGATATTTGTTATAATATCTACAATTAAGACAGCTCTTTTAAAATCCATTGTGTTGTGCAAGCTTTAATTAGGAGAGTCAAATCTCCCCAAAATCCCTGTAACTTGATTTTGGTGAGTGAATGCAAACGTTAATGATGTCGGGAACACATTGCAACTCCATTTTTCCACTGAATGCGTAGCACATTTGATTCTCTTCAGAAACACTCAGAGACACAGTGACTATGAGACCATGTCCTCTAATGTAGCTCATAAATAATGAGAGATTGAATCTATTTTAAACATCACTGCTCCAATCAAAGGCCCAAATATGTTGTGAAATAACCATATAACTTTGTGACGCTTGTTCATGAAATTTATAGTCCAGTTTACTCACAAAAAGATGATTCTGTGTCTCTTCCATTCAGTGTTTGCAGGGTTTTTCTAATGAGATTCATTCGTTTGCGAGTCCTAGGGGTTTAGAGAGAGACATGGCTGGCAAACAGATGCACAGGCCTAGAGATGCACCTGTTGCTGTACTTTGGGACCTGGCCTTCATACCTTCTGCATTTCAGATTGTTCTGGGCTTTGGAAGGCACCAGAGCAAATATGTATCATCATTTTCTGCTTGGTTTGTCAGGCTGTCATTGCCACATACATCTTTGGATACAAAGTTTTTTTCCTCTTGAGAGAAAAAGGAGCAAGGATCCCTACAATGACAAGACATATATCAAAATGATCGGCTTGTTTTTGTAAAACTATAGGTGGGAATGGGTATTTAATTCCCAATTCCCAATTAATTTGCTATTCACAAGTTCTCATTTTATTTTGATTCGGATTCATTTGGTTGCCTGCATATTTTCTCTGATACATTGTATATAATCCTTTAATCTATTTATAAAATATCCCATCACTGTAAGTAATGATAACTTGATGTTATTGTGTAAACACTCTGATGGATTCATAGAAAGATTCTTCAGATGATAATTCTTGAGTTTGTGACTCTTTTTGATTCATTAAAAAAACAGATTGAAAGAACTGAGCTACACCAGTTGCACTGTATGTTTTTGATTCACTAAAAAGAATGGTTAATATGAATAATTTACTTATGAATCAGACCACACTGGTTGTGTTGTATGCATTTGATTCCATGAAAAGAACCAGTTCATCAGAATTATTTGTTCATGAACTGGACAACATTGGTTGTGATGTATGTTTCTGATTTACTAAAAAGAACTGTTTATAAGAATCATTTGTATAAGAATTGGACCACACTGTTCACACTATGTGCATTGGATAGACTAAAAAAAGAAGAGGTTCATAAGAATCCTTTGTTTATAAATTACACCACACTGGTTGCACTGTTTTTGATTCACTAAAAAGAGCTGGTTCATAACAATAAAATCTTTATGAATTGGACCATACTGGTTTAGCTGTATGTTTTTGATTTATTAAAAATAAATGTTTGTTCATCAGTCTGACTATACAGTTGTAGTCCTGTTCAAGAACAAATTACTCTGTCATTGCTTGAATCCCACAAGGACAACTTAATGGAGTTATTAAGTTGCCAATATTTTGCAGTGCATGACCTTTTTATCTCATTTTGTTCAATTCCTAATGCAAAATCAGGTAAAATATGATTGGATTCAGTGGTGCATGAAATACCAGCATAGAGCACAAGATCGATCTTGGGTTTTCAAGATCATTCAAATTAAGAATTGGAAAAATCTATATTTTTACCCAGCCCAAACTCTAGATTGGTAGACATACAGTACTTTTTCCTAAATTCTCACTATACCGTACATGCACACATCGCCTTCAGCCAATAAGTGCTTTGGAAAAAGTATGAAATCATTATTGGGTCAGTGAATGGAAGAAAATAACCTTGTCCAATGTCATTCCTCCTCGCTGCCAGGGGGACTGTGCAGGTGGACAGATGGCACTATATAGCCTGTTGGCACCAGGCAAGAAGAATCCCCAGTTGTGCTTCTTAGAGCACCATGCTGGAATAAGCCCTGGCTAAAGGTCCTCTAAGATGCCACACTGTTCATTATGGACGCCAATTTGGCCACCATCCTGTTCCCTGCTTTGTCTCCAGTGAGTTCAAAGTGAGTACGGTATCAGAGGTGGCCTTCCTGATTGGTTTGTTCGGGTCTTTGGAATCGTCAGAATTGCTTTTGTTCCCTTAGCAGATGACAGCATTGAAAAACAAGCCATTACGCTTGCACATCGCTAACAGCTTGCTCCACACAGTGAGAGAGCTGAGCCACGTCAGATAGTTCGGTCTGCTCTGGCCTTTTTTTCACAGCACGGCTATGTTGTGAACAGTTCCCTGGTGTTCCTTAGGGCTGCTCAACGCCTTCTCTGACACATAGTCTTGTACCTTAGTTAACTGCTATGTATGTAGCAGTCAGGTTAGCGGGATGGTTTGTAGTCACTGGAGAATTTAAAGAACATCTGATCCCTCAAGTCAGTCTTGTCCAGGTGGTACCGGTCTGCTTTGGGCCTAATTTAGATATAAAGAATTGGCTCCCATTCATGAGTGTCAGTGTGAATAAGAATTTTAACCAAACAGGAAGCTGAATTGTATTTTGAATTAGAATGAGTGTAAGTGTGATTATGTTTTTTATATATATATGTATTTGTATTTTGTTTTGTGTTTGTCTGTCTGGCTGTCTGTCGCTGTATCACTTTTTCGATCGCTGTATCTGTCTGATACAGCCTGTCTGATGCCTGCCTGCCTGCCTGCATGGCCAACATTCAAAACAATTCTTTTTGCATAATTATACAAAACATCCAAATTCAAATAGCAATTTCGCATTCTGTTTGCTAAAAAAAAAAAAAAAATAAAAAAAAGTGTTCAGTTCAATTCAAATTTAGCAACTGAATTGGAATTTTAAAAGTATTTTCAGTTCAAATCTGAATGACGCACAACCATGCTAGGCATTCATACATTTAAAGGTGCTGTATGTAGGATTGACACCGAGTGGTTGAACTAGGTATTGCAGTCCAAATTCAAAATATTGGAGAGGGTTTTTTCACCCGGCCCCTCCTTAGACTTGATGCACATGCAGGTTGCCAGATAGACAACACCAACAGGAACGAGCGCACTTGACGATGAATGAAATGAAATGCGCTGTGTTTTCCGGCAATTGGCAACCCGGGGTGCCAAAATACAATTAGGTAAACTGGCAGTGACTGACATTTTCAAAGGAGAATAACTGACTGTAGCATTGTTTTTCAGATAAACAAGTATGTTAACATAGCATGTTTTTTAAAGGGTTACTCCACAGCAAAATGAAAATTTTGTCATTAATCACTTACCCCCATGTTGTTTCAAACCTGTAACCTGTACGCAGGCTTCTTACGCTCTTCAGTATCAGCCGCGCCATAAAGGATACGTTTTTTTACGTATATTTATGCTTTGGTTTGAAAGCAAACAGTGCATCGGCGCAGCGCTGCTGGCACAGAAGAGCGTAAGCCACCTGCGCACTGCAAAGAATTGCAAAAATGGCGCTACGCTGATTTGGAGAGACACAGAGGAGAGGAATTGTTGAATAAAGCCGTTATTTTTTATTTATTTTTTTGTTTGTTATCTTTGTGTACAAAAAGTATTCTCGTTGCTTCATAATGTTACGGTTGAATCACTGATGGCAGATGGAGTATTCTGACGATGCTTTTCATACTTTCCTGGACCTTGACACTGTTATTTATTTGGCAGTCTATTGGACAGTCTCAAGCCTACCAGTTTTCATCCAAAATATCTTAAATTGTGTTCCGAAGATGAACAAAGCTTTTACGGGCTTGGAATTTTGCGATGGAGTATCCTTTTAAATATCTGCAAACATTTTATGGTATTTTTATGCTTTAGTTGAGTCAAAATCTTACATACAGCACCTTTAACACTAAACACTTTTCTCAACTCCATTTGTTTTTCACAGTCATATGTGAATATCAAGTTAAATTCCACTGGGTGTAAATCTCACCCTGCAAATAGTTCTCCTCGCCTTGATTTTCTGTCGTTACTGCCCATCAAACCTCTGACCCCACTCGTCAGCTGTCACAGTTGGTTTGCTCCAACTTCTCTTATGCCCTTATTTGGTACTTTTTCTTCCTTATAGAAGAAAACTTTCTATAGACCTTTTCCTCACACTGTGCTTGCTTTTTTTTCCTTTTCTGTTTTCACCAGGTGGTGTTTTTTCTTCAGATTCTGGAACTTAGACTAATTAGTAGCTGTAATCTTTACTCTCTAGAGGAATAGTGCCAATAGTATTGCATAATACCCTCTGGTATCTGTAGTTTGATTGCTGGTGAAGAAGTGGAGAAGATATATAAGAAGGTTATGAGAAAACTGTGAAAAATTACAGCTCACGTAGGAGGCACGGTTTTCAAACCTCATACATGGCATGGTATTGAAGCCTGTTTTGCTTTAAAGTAAAGTAAATAAAATCAGAAGATACTTAGATACATTTTTAAATTAAAAAAGTCAAATTACAAGATAAACAGTCACAAATCCAAGATACAAAGTCACATTGCAAGATGTAAAAATCACATTGTGATATATAAACAGGAAATTACAAGATATGAAGTCAAAACTGGAAGATATAATGCTTTTATGAAAAATAAAGTCGCATTTACTTTAAGGTGGAAATGCTTCCATAACCTGGCCACAGGGAAGCTGATTAATGAATCTAACACCTTTGTCTCACATATCCCTGACTTGCTTTCAAATAGCAGTGTCTTTATGATTTATGACACTATTTTGCTCAAGAGTGCCATTGATATTTACAGTAGGCTCTGCCAATATCTGTAACTTTGGTGCATGCGTTAGTTTAACCCAAAGCTGTTTGGTGCAGCAAAATTTCCAGGGCATTGAACAAGCACTGCCACCCTTTCTAAACACACTTAATGTCCTTCTGTCCTCAGGAGTAACATGAACCAAATTGGCTGTGCAGAAAGAATTTGTTTTTGCAGATAACAGCTTGAGAACTGAAGGAGCGATCTACCTATTTTCCTTACAAGTCAGAGAAATCCATTTGTTATTGCAAAGCTGCAGATTGAACTTTTTCCCCTCCTCCAAAGACAAAATGAACAGAAAAAGCAAGTTTTATCTTAAAAGTGGATTACTGGCTTTGTGTTTTGATGGTTTTTAGTGTGCAGATCAGATTTAAACATAAGCTAATGAACCTCCTGTAGCTCTTGTTCCATTTATCTTCTTTTATGTCGTGGTAGAGGGCAACTTTTGAAGTTAGTTGTGCTTTATTAGATTCAACAGGCCTGACTTTGGCTCTCTGAGGAGACTTTAAAAGTTTTGAGGAGTTTTATTTGGCTGTTAAGTTTATTGCCCTAGAAAGCAGCCATGAAGGGCAGTTAAACTGAAGTGTGAATATTCATGTCGAACTGAGATTCGGAGGAAGTCTAGGATAAAACAAACACTTGAAATGGAGAGCCATGCTTCACAGAATTGGCACTGATCCATCCAGCACATTCAGAAATCCTCTGTTCAAACACTTCTGTCTGGGTTTAACACGCACCAGACGTGAGAAGAAACTTCTTGTTTAGTTAACAAGTAAATAGTTGATGATACCCGTAGGCATCAGGGATCATGCAATGTTTATTATATATTTGAATTAAATTTATTTGGGGTCGGTAAGTTTTTTTTTTATTTTTTATAAGAAATTAATACGTAATACGTATTTATTCAGCATGAATGCATTAAACTGATTAAAGAGTATAAAGACATTTAAAATGTTACAAAAGATTTCTACTTCAAATAAATGCTGTTCTTTTGAACTTTATATAGGCTACATGAAATATTAAGCAGCAGAACTTTTTAATATTGACAAAAATATTGTTTTATAAGCAAATCAGCATATTATTATAATGATTTCTGGATGATGTTGTAACTGTGGAGTGTGGTGTTGTTGTTGTGAATATAGATTTTTCATATCAGGGGTATATGTGGTATTTTAATACTAGATTTTTGGGGGGCCCTTTTGGATGTTTCAGGAACAGACCCTTCTCTGAAGACTTTCTTTAACCTTAGATTTCTTTCGAGGTTCCACAAATGTTGTAGAGACATGCTCACATCATTTCACACCCTGTAGATTTGATTTCGGACTGGCTTTGTAAACAGGCCTGACAGCTTTAGCTATTGACTGTAGCACCCGAGGCAAAGGCAGCACGTAGAATTTAAAGTAAGCTTATTTTTCAATGCCCGTGGCAAAGGAAGTGTAGCTTGAGACCCTGTTATACGACCCCTTCATTGAATATGTGCAAAAAACACTGTAAATGTCAAAGATATTCTACGAGCCCTCATGCAGAATTTCAGAAGTATTTTCATGAACTGACCTCATCCATGCAGGAGTATTTCATCAAAGCCATACATATCTCCTGTTTCTGCAGTCTTACAATTGTGTAGTCATGCCTTCACTATTATTCAATAATTAATTAATTTATTTATTTATTTCAATTGTCATACACTTTGAGACTAGAAAAAAAGGAAGGACTGTACCCTGCTTTATCTTTTTTGTTTTTTAATCTTTTTAGTGGAGGTGCTCTCATGCATGACCGTGATGCACACATGCACCCCAATGTGTCAGAATTTCTCCATATGCTCGTATGCAAATGGTAGAGAGATACGAGAGATATGTTATTTACTTTATATTAGGATTATGATAAGATATAGCCTAATGATTATTTTTGAGCTGTGATAGTCCAAATTTTGTAATATACTGTAGTATTTCAAAGCATATATTTGTCCACAGTAAGATTTCTTGCAAATTCTCTGAATTTATGTTGAGACGAATGCAATTTTTCACCATAATAGTTTTTCCTTGATACAAGACAATCCCACACAATCGCAAAGTTTCACGCCTTGTCATTGCAGCATGTAGTAGTGCAGGTGACAGAATACCCTGTGTATTCTTGCATTCACAGTTTTTTTTCTTTTACTTTTTTGCCGTTGTCTTTCCAAGAAGTTGCTGTGTGAGATATTTTCAGTTATGTGTTGTGTTTATTTGCATGTATTCAGGTTTTCCCATATGAATCTACTGCAGTATGTTTGAAATTTAGGTGACATTACACATTGTTGTTTTTAGATAATTTAGCATATACTAGATAGATCTTATGCGTATGATGTTTAGCTTATAAATTAGCTGCAGTCTTAGTTTTTACAGCTTTTTCCAATACGTTTCCAATTACTTTTTTTTATAAGTAAAGCTAGGATTTTTCTGCTTATCAAGTTCAGTTAAAGCATATCCTAGAGTAGCACCTGCGATTATATTTCAGGGCTGCTAATATTGCTGACTCCATAAGATTTATCACTTGTGTTTGAATTTTTCAATTCAAACACGTCACCTTGAAAAGCGTCTGCTAAATGAATAAATGTAAATGTATTGGAAACATTCTGCATTTTTTTCTAGTCAAATGAAGATATATATTTTTCACACATTGCTGAGTGAAGAAGACAATTTATGCATAATGATATTTTTTTTAGAATTGTGTTTACACTGCTATCTATATCATATCATAATATAGGTCTAGTCATTGGCTGGTCATTTATCAAACATTTCTGTTCATGTTTTCAGTCTGTGTACAATACAAAGCACAATAAATGCAATGGATTATCAGTAGCTGTGTGAAAAACACCTAACAGTTAAGAAGTAACCAACCAGCCTTGTAATTAGAAACTCTGAGGAGCCGAAACTAGGTGTTTTTTCAACAATAGAACTTCTAAAAATTAAACTTCCCCACACCCTTTGTGTAATGAAAAGGAAATTAAAATTTGGAAAGTTGAAGAAACAGTCTGCTATAAAACCAAAGGGAACAAACATAACTATATTTCACACCTCCAGGTTCACTGCAGCCATTGGCCATTTATGTAGCAGGAAATTAGAGCTACAGAGCCTTTTAATCATGATTAATGTACATGGTATAGCAAAGTTCCTTTCGTTTCCAAGTTTTCGTTCCATACTGAACAGTTCTTTTTCAACTGCTTTAATTACCTCTTCGTTGGAGGTGTGCCTAGTGGATACCATGCATATAATTACACTAATTAGCACTATCTCTCAACTTCATTATAACCCATTTCCTCACTTAATGCATATTCATAAGCCTGCCAGTTAAGAACTGATCGCATGTGCCTGAGAATGCAGAATCTATGGATATTATATATTATATATATATTATTATTACATTATTATTATTATATATATATTATATATAACAGGTCAAAGTTTGAAGCCAAGTCAATAGCTGTAAGGAAAACTCTTATTGCACATTACAGACCCATTTTAATCTTCAACTGAGGCACATCTTGTGAAACAGGCTGTGATTGAAGCTGCACAATAACCCCCTACGTCGCCCTAAAAGTGATCTGGACCAATTTACAGACAGCCTTTATACACTGAACAATGCTGTTCTCTCTGCACCATTGCAAATGACTGTAATTATCATTATCATGGTCTTATTGACTGATGTTGGAACAGTTGTAATGACTCTCAGATTCAAGTACAAAGTGATTAAGACTTTGCAGAGTTGTGGGAGTTAATGGGTTTTCTCATATTCCAGTTCGGAGTGGGCCGAAATCTCACAGACTGCCAGATTTGTTGGACATATTGAGGACTAAAGATTGAGCCGGTGTGGCAAATCAAAAAAGACAATGCAGTTTTGTGTTAAACCCCACATTACAAAGGCTCTGTTCTAAGCCCTCGAGAGCTCCCTTGATGGATGTTTTCTACATAGGCAGGTGTTAATCAAATCTTGGCATATTTTATGTCAGTGCAAACAATTCATAACATAACTCAAATATTTTTAAGTACGTTGTCCTTTAGATTGTCTACTGAGCTTTAAAAAAGGGTTGTATATAAATCAAAGATTATTTGAGTGTTTTACAGGAAAATGCCATTTTAGACCTTCAACTTAAATAGTTATGGGTTTTTTTATCTGAAATTTGCTAGCAGTTTCTTTTAAAGTAAATCTTGCACCATTTTTTTCATGACAGAGAGCACATTTGATCTTATAAACATTAACTATTCATTATTCTATAGTAAAATTAGATGAATAACAATACATCCTTTGTGTCAGTGTTATTTTAGCATTATTTATGTACAGTTATTTTGTGTTTTTATTTATTTATTTATTTATTTATTTTCATGCATTGCTGCCATGTTATGTCATTTTAATGTTATATGCTAATGTTTTTCCATAATAATGAGATACTGTGTTGTTAAATGTGTATGTATTATAATGACATATTTTGTCATAAAAATTATCCCATTTTAACATAGACATAACATAAAGGTATTATATTTTTATGTTGTTAATTTTTTATATTTTGTATGTCATGTGACATTGTAGGGCTGTAAGACTTTATCACTTTATAATTTTTATATTTCAGTTTTAATTTAAAATTAAGTTGAAGTTTTAGTCAGTTTGATATGTGCTTTTGTTGGTTCCTTTTATTATTTGAGTATAGCTTATAGATTTTTATTTTACTTTTAGTATTAGTAATTTTAGTATTTCATTTTACACTTATTTCAGTTAGTATTTCGTGTTTTAAGTTTCAAGTTTTCATTTTATATTTTACTTCAGCTTTCAGTTACCGAAAACCCTTTTTAATAATTTTAGTTTTATGTTAATAATAACAACGCTGCTGTGTATATAACACGTAACTCCGTCACCCACTCGAGGTTTATTAATATTGCAGTAAAACAGAAATTCAAAAAAAGTAAGTTGACAGCCCTACTGGAACGTCCACTGGAATTTTTACTGTTATTTATAAATGTTGGGGAACAATGATGCAGTTGATGACATACTGTAAGTCTTCGTAAGTACTTTGTCAATTGTAGTATGTACTCTGGCAAAATATATGTTTGTGGATGATTCAGTTCACAGCTGATTCCATCAAGTGTATTACTAACAACAAAACAACAAACTCAGTGCACACACATTAAAATAGTCAAGTTTTAAGTTTTATGTTTTATGTTATAATAATTTAGGCAACGCTTTTATCCAAAGCGACTTACAATGAGAACAGTAGAAACAGATCAGATATCAACGAGAACAACAACGTATACAAGTGCTATGACAAGTCTCAGTTAGTGGTAGTTAACAGAACACGTAGCCAGGGTTTTTTTTTTTTTTTTTTTTTTTTTTTTTTTTTTTGGAAATATGATAGAAAAGAAAAAAGGTATAAGTATAGTATTAGTTGGTTAAGTGCAAAAAGATTGAGTCTTTGATTTTTTTTGAAAATGAGTAAAGACTCCGCTGTTCGAGATTGAGATCGGACATTCCACCAGCTTTGAGAGTGTTTTGAACCTCTTTGGGATGGACAGGCGTGTCGTTCACGTTGCAGAGCGCACATTGAACTAGTGAGTTTTAGGTAAGTTGGCGCCGTGCCAATTGGTCCAAAGCCAGTTGAACCTGATGAGGAGAGGAGTAACTGTTTTTTTTGACCCTCGCTGGCATTCTGGTCAAGATCTTGTGCTAGAGGAACAAGAGACTTATTGCTCTAGGGTGTGCTCATGACCGTCGGGCTTTAACTGATGACCCATTTATGGCTTACAGCATAGCAACGATGGGTTTTGGAACCACCAGCAGTTCAGTCTTAGCACAGTACTCAGGAATGCACCAATTGAACACCGCGGCTCATTCAGAAGAAATATGACTAGACTTCATGTAGAGGAGAAAGAATCAATAGCTTGAGGAACCCAAAAGACTTGTTTCCAAGTCAAATTGACAGGTAGGGAGTTCTCTTTGCAAGTGAAATTGACTAGAACCAGTGTCAAAAGCAGCAGACAGTCCCAGCAAAATGAGTGAGGCTTTTTTTCTCAGCATCAGTCAGTGCACTTTTGAATCATTGGGTGAGTTCTGTACAAGTAACTTCCAGCTCGTCGGTGTTCTGAAATTTCTAGAAATTTAGAGAACGCTGGCACTTCTGAATGCCTCCTGAGTTGATCTTGAATGACTAGTCGCCTATACAGGTGATGGCTGTTTGGCCACTTTCATTTCACAAGCAACCTCTCGTGGAGGACTGTTCTTGTCTTATTTTTTGCCTCTTGGACTGTAGTGACTAGTTGCTCAGGTAGATGATGGACTAGTGGTGATAACCCAGTCTGCACGTCCTTCTGTGTCTAGAGACGAAAGTGCTCATGTCTTACAGCATAGGATTCACGATGGCATACAGGGGCTCATAAAATATGCTAGACTTCTAAACATAATAGCTAAAAAGTGTTTTTTCAAATTGACTCTCTTTGCAAGTAAGTATGCATTGTATTTTTTAAGTATGAATTGTTATTGTGAAAATATCATGCATTTAAAAAATATTGTTAATAAATTGATTCCCATACATTAACCAACAATTAATAAAGTGAAAATATCATGCATTTAAAAAATATTGTTAATAAATTGTTCATCATTAGTTCATATCTAATGCATGCATAATAAGTTTTAGTAAAAAGTTTCAGCGTATCATGAGTTTAATTGGACAACAGACCAATTATCGGTTTGGTTCCGATAAGGTTGAAACCAGTGCACCTGGACTGTTTTAACAGGTTGTGAGGATTTTCTCCACTTTCAGGCAGTAAAGGAGCAGATGACACAACAGATATGGCTAGTTTTTGCACATCGCTCTGGATCGGCTCCAGGCATCGACATGCATTGACTGTGAGAGAGCAAACATAGTCAAAATAACTGAACCGCTGATTCTTCTGTATCCACTGATGCCCTTATCAGCTCACTTTTGTCTGGCTGAGAGAATGAACTGTGTGAAAGAAAACTGGAGTCTAATGGAATCCTCTGTGGTCAATCCTCGGAGAGAGTCGCCTATAGATGTGATGAGAGTAGCACATACGTCTTCGCCGGAGTCACGGTTTCTCACAGAGCAGGATTTGTAAAGGAGATAACTCTTTTGTGCAGCTCTCAGGTGGCCAAACAGCTCTCACCTAATCAGATGTCTAGACAATTATGGAAATGAAGTGGGAGCCGGACACAAAGCATGAGAATTGCAGTCGAAGGTCAGTTTGTTTTCAAATAATCAAGCAGGGGAATCGTTTGGCTGAGAAGAAATAAGAGCTATTTATGTTTATACGAAGAAGGGCTTTTTATGTGTCATTGTTGGTTTAACACCGACATTTTTTGTGAACATGTTTATGTGAATATGTGTGCTGATTTAAAATCTGGGGAGTTTATCTCCTGATCTCTGTGTAATACTTATCAAAACCTTCAAAAGGATTGTGTTAAATTATTTGTGCATAACCTTATATTCATGAGCTCATTCATGAGTCTGTAATTTTATTAGGAATTTTAATAAAATAACCAAAAGTATTCATGAGCAGCCCAAAGCTTTATTTTGTGAAGGCAATCTCAGTCCCATTTTTGGAGACTTTCAAGCTCTCTCCCTAGTAACTGAGGGAATTAAAAATGAAAAACGTGTCTGAAAATGTATCTCTAGTTTTTGTGCACTGTTTCATATAGCTTTTTTAAAGAAAATGATGCATTACCAAACTCATGCATGCTATAAAAAAACTAAATAATGTATCCTTTTAATAATTAATCACTCTAGACAAGGCAGTTCTCAGCTGGTGGGTTGCAACTTAAAAATGGGTCACATTTCTGTAATAAAAGGGTCACAGACAACAGGGAAACTCTAACAAATTGCACCTAACCATGCAATTATACATGCTAATTGCATAGGATAGCAAAATGAATATTTTTTATTATGTTAAAGAGAAGAGAAACAATAATTATAATTATTGTTTTGTTTTTAATAATTATAATTTTGTTGCTGATGTCAAAGGTAAAACATCCAATTAGGTGTAACTTTGTATAAGTAAACAAATTAGGCAGAGGACTACATGAACAGGTTAACTGACATTCTCTCATCTTCAAAAAGCATGAATAAAATATGCAAGGTGAATGAAAATATTACAAAGAAAACTGTTTGTTTTTGTGTAGTTGTTTAATGTTTATACTGCTTATATAATGTTAAAAAATTGTCAGGCCTATTATTATTTTTTTGACGTGCAGTTTTGGTACTTTTTGTGGTCACTTGATGTCAAATGTACACTTTTCAACCACTACAGAATAAGTATAGTGACCAGTGAGAAAAATAAAATTTTTTTTTGTAAATAAGGTGTTACCCTATAAATATAACATCTCAAAGTATAATGGAAAAGCTTTACCCATATTTGAGCTGGACATAAATCTTCTGGATTTAAAGGTCAGTCAGTGAAAGCTTGCTGCAATGAAAGTGCATCAGTTCCTTGGTTTGGCTTTACATGTGTAATGCATTGAAAACAAACGCTCTAGATCAGCAAAACAGTGTTCACTTAACCTTTAACATTATTTTCTGTTCTGTGGCATTTTAATCTTGCTTATGGACTGAGCGAACACAGGTTCTTGTTTCCTAGAAGGTTCTAGAAGATGATGCAACTAGTATTTGATTTAACTTATGAGTCTCATTTGCAATGAGTTCTTCATCCTTTTGCCTCTCCAGGTGATCTACGCCCTCAACACCAAGAATGACGAGCATGAAGCGGCCATCCAGACCCTGAAGGAAGCCCACGAGGAGGAGGTGCAGCAGATCCTCTCGGAAACGCGGGAGAAGATCATGCAGTACAAGAGCAAGATCAGCGACGAGATGGACTTGAAGCGGCGCATTCAGTCTCTGGAGGAGTCCATGGAGCTGCACGAGCGGATGAAGCGGCAGGCCCTGACGGAGTTCGAGACGTACCGCCAGCGGGTGGAGGACATGCAGCTGTGCACGGAGGCGCAACACACGCAGCGCGTGGTCACCATGTCCCGCGAGGTGGAGGAAATGCGCCGCTCATTCGAGGAGAAGCTCCGCTCCTTTGGACAGTTGCAGTCCCAGTTCGAGCAGGAGAAACAGCAGGCTCTTGAGGAGCTTCGTGCCGCACATCGGCAAGAGGTGCGTCTACCAGTTTTTTAAGGTTACATGTAAAATTTTAGGTCTATCCTAGGGCTGCACGATTTGGGCAAAAATCAATTTCCCATTTTTAGGATTAAAAAAAAGTGATTTTAAATGTGATTTAAAAAAAATCCAGGTTTGTAGGGCTGCACGATTTGGCCAGACTTTTGTGATTATATTTCAGAATGACTACAAAATAGTACTAAAACTAATTTATTATTGTTATTAAATTTAGTTATTTAACAATATTACTACTGTAATATTTCACTGTAAAATAAAAATAAAATATTTAAAAATGATATAGTAAAATGATAGTAAAATGAAAATATGTTCAGAATTATTTTAAAAAAATATTTATTTATTTATTTCCAAATTTAAATTTTTAAGATGGATTTATTTATATATGGGTATATTTTATATTTTTGTATGTTTTTTTTGTTTTTAATTTCATTTTTTTTTCTTTTTTTGTTGATTTGGATTAAAGTTTTTTTATGTGTAGTGGTTATGGAGCAACCTTGGGTTAAGTGCCACTGACCCTTGTGTGGTTTGAACCTTTAGTTTGCTAGCTTAGATCTTAAATCAAAGGCTACTGTACATTAAACATCAAATAACTACCAGCTGGCTGTAAATGTGTCATTCTCTGTAACATTTTCATATTCAGTAACAGACGGATTGTTTGTGACTGGTTAGGAAGCAGCACTAGAAAGTGTTTTGCATCCATTTAAAAGAAACTCAAATGAATGTTGTATTCACAGGTCCAAGAACTGCTTCGCTCACACCAAAGCCAGAATGCAAACTACAGCAAAGACCAAGAGAAACTGGGACAGCTTCACAAAGCGGAGGTGGATTCACTGACCGAAAGAGTTGAGGAACTGAAACAGGACAAGAAGCGTCTGGTGGAGGAGTACGAGGCCAAGCTAAATAAAGCCCAGGCTTTCTATGAACGGGAACTGGAGGCCATGAAGCGCACGCAGCAGATGACTGCAGAGAACCTGCTGGCCTGGAAGAAGACTGAAGCCGAGCTGAGGAAGGAGTTCCAGGTGCAGGAAGCAGCGCTGCAGAAGACTCTGGGGAAGCTGCGCAGTGAACTGCAGCGGGTGCAGGAGGAGGCCAGGGAGAGCAGAGAGAAATCCCACAAACTGCAGGCTTCCCTCATTGCTGCAGAGAACAACATCAAGGTAAAGGCCACCAGATGCCTCACGTGTCCTTGTTTTTATTTTATTTTATTTTATTTTATTTTATTTTATTTTATTTTATTTTATTTTATTTTATTTTATTTTATTTTATTTTATTTTATTTTATTTTATTTTATTTTATTTTATTTTATTTTATTTTATTATTTTGCAAATTAAATTTAAAATTATTCATTTAAATAAATAAATATTTAATTAAAAATTTACTTTAATTCAATGATATTGTTCACCCAAAAATGAAAATTCTGTCATCATTTACTCACCCTGGTATGACATTCTGGTCATACTTTAGTTTGGGGACCGATTTTCACTATAACTAGCTATTACCTATGACTTTTGCTTCAATAAACTCCTAATTTGCTAATTATTAATTGTTAAAAAATAATTCCTAATAATTCCTTACATTTATATAGTGCTTTTCTGGGCACTCTAAGTGCTTTACATAGAAGGGGGGAATCTCCTCATCCACCACCAGTCCACCACTAGTCCACAAAGTACTTGTTACATTTAGGTATGGGGTAGGATTAAGCGATCTAAAATATGTTAATGCAGAATAAGCCATTAATTTATGCTTTATAAGTACTAATAAACAGCCAATATGATAGTAATAAGTATGCAGATAAGCAACTAGTTAATAGTGAGAACTGAATTGAATTCCATTCAATTCGATTCAATTTAATTTAATTTAATTTAAGATTCAATTTAATTTAATTTAATTTAATTTAATTTAATTTAATTTAATTTAATTTAATTTAATTTAATTTAATTTAAGACAACACTTTACAATAAAGTTCTATTTGTTAAATGGATTTAATGCATTAACTAACATTAACTAACAGTGAGCATTACATTTGTTGCAGTATTTATTTATCTTTGTTAACTTAGTTCATTAAAATCAATTGTTTATTGTTAGTCCGTGTTAGCTCAGGTATATTACTTAACATTAATAGATACAACTTTTCATTTTAATAATGTATTAGTAAACGCTGGAATCAACATTATAATAATTCTTAAGAAGTATTTTCCATTGTTAGTTTATGTTAACTCATGTAGTTAACTAATGTTAACTAATGTGACCTTATTGTATAGTGTTACCTTACTGAATTTTTTTTTTTTTTATTAGACTCTGATTGGCTTTGTGCAGAATTTCACTTTCATAGAGAAAAGTACATTTGTTGATGCTTAAAACTTATGTTGCATATTTAATCTCATTTTCTAATTCATGTAATGAGAATCATCTTATCTTAATAGTTAAAATGACAGCTAAATTCACAACTCATTTCCTAACAGGTTCCTGGCCGCTGGTCTCATTTTTTAATTAACTGCTCTACATGTTTTTTTTTTTTTTCATGTTAAATATCTTGTTTAAATGTATCACATTGTGGTACTAAAATGGGTTACAAATGCTGTTGATGTTAATTTTTTTTTTTTTTTAAGTTTAATTTACAAGTCATTTACAAACACATACAGTAAGAACAAATTCAGTATTTTTTTAACCCTATACAGTGTATTTTAAATCATTAAAATGGCGTACACAGAAAATCATCGCAGTGAAAGTCAAACTACTGTAGTGCTTTGGTTCTCTGAACACATCAGATATTTCAGACACATTTACAGAAGAGACTTCAAACGCAGTGGCACACATCCTGAACTCTGAACTGTCTTTTAAATATCTTTAAAGAAAAAAGCCAGTCAGCCAGCATGGCCCTCCAAGGCATTTCTTGGACTTGTTTCTGAATGGAAGAACTGACAAAATGTAATTTATGGGTGTCATCAAAAGATCCATGCTTGCCTTGATTTATAATATGGTCGTTCAAATGAACAATGATGGCCACTTTAATATTATGTTTGTATTACATAAATTCTTGCTTTTATGACACATTATAATGGCTATTTAATGGCAATGTGCCGAGCCTCTTTAGCTCCACCCACACACACACACACACACACACACACACACACACACAGAGAGAGAGCAGATCTTTAATGGAATCGATCTTTAGTCACTGTGGCATTTTCAGACTGGCGCTCATAATGATCTGCCTCCCTGGGGTCTGTGCTGGTTTTTGTTAATCTTTGCTGATCAAATGCTGAATTACTCAGGTGAGAGATCTACATCACATACTTGGAGCCTTTAGTATAAACAAAAAGGTAAAATCATTGAAGTCAAACCCAAATATCCAAGGTCAAATAGCCTGCAGTCACAATTTGGCAAATCAGACACTCTTCAATCAAAGAACATTTAGATTCCCCAGGTGCTGATTTTCACCCAATTACAAGCTGCTGTTTTCCAGATGAGACTCCTGTCACCTTATTTAAAGATTTCACAGGTCATTTTAAAAGGGCATTTTTAGTATTGCACCAGGTATTGCTTCAGAAAATACAATTAAGAATACAGTTAAAGCAATGCTATTATACTGCACCAATATAATAAATACAAGATAATTATAACAATTTAAAGCAATAATCTTTAAAGCGTGGTTGACTGTGTATGTTCCTGTGGCTCAGTGGTAGAGCATTGCGTTAGCAGCACAAAAGGTCATGGGTTTGATTCCTGGGAACACATGGCTAAAAAACTGTATAGCCTGAATTCACTGTTAGTCGCATTGGATAAAAGCATCTGCCAAATGCATAAATAACTGTATGTATTTAATTTTTTTCTGGCTTGATTGTGTTTATGGTTATCTAATGTGTTAATGCTTCATAAAAAAAAAAAAAAAAAAAAAAAACTTATTTTTCACATAATTAACTTTTTTTTTTTTTACCGCACTGTCCCTTCTCCTATAAACACTCCAATGATTTCCTGGTTCTGTGAAGCCCCTCCCTCAGAAATACGCGATGGGCTCTGATTGGTCAGCTGGCCCAGTGTGTTGTGATTGGCTAAACCGCCTCTGGAGCGCGTCTAAACATGTGCTCTGGTTGTATTGTAAACAATGGTGTCGTCTATATGCTTATCAATAAGTGGTGGAACTATGATGTCACTTTGTAGGCAAAAACCCAGAAGGCAAGTTAGCATTTTAGCACATCGTACCAGAGTCAATGGGTTTTTTTGAATGGGAGTTTGATTAAATCCCCTAGAAAATGGTCTTTGGTTCACACAAGCGGGTGTTTGTTTTACGTTTTGTTAGATACTTTAAAGTTTTCATTTTATGATATAATCGTGATTTTTTTAAACTGTTACGTTTCTTAAAAAATACATTTTTATCATTTTTATTAAAATAATTGAATGGATGCCACCTTATTGGGACAGTAAAGCCCTCCCAACACCTACCCCTAATCCTAAGCAATTAACACCCATGATGAACTTTATTTTCCACTTTTCAATTATTTCCTTCATTTTATTGAAAATAAATGCCTTTCTGATGTGATATGTGATGTGAGAAGGCAGAAGAATGAGTTCGGCGAAAGGAGGATTCGAACTCGGGTCGATTGCGCCAAAAAGTCACAAAGTGTAAAGAGCCTCTGCCAACCAGACAGGCTATTTGCACTTAGTTTAAATAGAAACTTAATTATTATGTAATTATTAAATATTATTATTTAATTATTATTATAAATGTTGAAAATTTCTGTTTTGTGAAAGTATTGTTTTAGGGATTAATTTTTGGATTGCAGTTAAAGCAATGCTATTTTTATTTGATAATGGATATATTTTGTAACATTTTAAATGTTTTACTGTAATTGAATTTAGCAAATGAATGTGACCAATTTAAAGCATGCTTGCTAAATAAAGGTAATAATTTCTTAAAAACAAACAAGCAAAAAACTACTGGCCTCAAACTTTAAAATGTTTTTATATGGATGGATGGACAGACAAAATTACTTCAATAAGTTTTCAATTGTAATTAAACTCTGGATACTTCTTTCTTTATAGATGTTTAGTTCTAATTAATTTTAATTGCAATAAAATGTTAATTCAATAAGGGCCTGATTAAAAAATAAATATCAGTGTCTTGTATAAATTAGGTGCTTATTATTACACCCAAAAATGAAAATTGTCATCATTTACTCAACATGGTGTCATTCCAAACCTGTATGAATTTCTTTCTTCTGTGGAACATAATTTGAGAAATTCAAGAAATTTATGTCCATACAGTAGAAATAAAGGGTAAACAAAATGGTTTGGTAACATTCTATGGAATCTGCCCTTTTGTGTTCAACAGAAGAAAGTCATTTGGAAAGTCATTGAGGAAATGATGACAATTTATTAGCAGTAACTTTCCAGCATTCTAGCTCAAAATCAGTGCTTTTCTATGTGACAAAAAATGCATTATTAAGTTTGTTGCATTTGTTGTGAATTCAGTAATATCTATCTTTTCTGTCCTGTTTTATTTATTCACTTATTTACTTCAATTGAAGGCCCTATGACACATCAAAACATTCAAGGGGGAACTTGTGGGAACGTCTTTTTACATCTGTATTTTACATCTTACGATCGCAACTCATACCACCCCCAGCAACCCTCCCCACCCCCCAAAGGGATTTTGTGGGGGCCTCATAGCAAATTCAGTGCACAGGGCCCAGAATTTATAGCGATGGCCCTGCAAACAGCAATAAAATCTGACAACAGTGGCGTAAAATTGATCTTTTTCAGTTCTGCACTAAAATAATGTATTTTTCATGTTGTGCATGTCCGTTCTACCAAAAAGTCTCTATATGTAGCATTATAATGCTGAAATTTTCCTACAAGTGGGTCGTTTCTTTCTCTTTTTGCTGTCTTTGCTATAAGAAGAACAAAATACATTAAATGAATTCATTCAGTGGAAAAGTCGATGATTTGAAAAATTTAATGTGAGCTCCACAATGGTGGAAGTGAAGGAAAAAGTTAGTCAGACAATGAGCGATGGAAGCCGAGAGAAGTTCTTTTAGAAGGCGACGGAGGAAATCGACAGAGAGAGCAGAGATGAAAGGGAGAAAGAGCTAATGTGTACATGCACAATTAATGAGGATGAATTTGAGAATAGAGGAGACAGTGTGAAAGGAGCAAAAATGGAAAAAATGACATGAGTGAAAGAGAGAGCGAGCCAAAGAGAGAAACCTCGTGATGGTTATATAGAGAGGCAGCTCTGAGTAATGAACAGAGAGATAGAGAGGTTTGTGTGAAGTGTTTTGATCGTTTTTTTGATTGATTTGTGTGTGTGTCTGCAGGAGCTGCATAAACAGTTGGAGGAGGTGACTAAGGACACGGAGATCGTGGAAATCAGGCAGAGGGAGGCGGAGTGTGAGCTGGAGGCGTCCAGAGACCGAGTGCAGCAGCAGGCCACAGAGATCCTGCTCAAAGCCAGTGAGATACGCACATGCTCTCCCATCACCTCTGTTCACAGTCAACTGTTCAATCCCACTCCGCTCACTTTCATTGATTCATCCTTCTACACTGCTTTAGGCTACTAATCCATTACCAGCATGCACAGCAGGATTGTGTGAGATTCAGAATTAAATGCCAAGTGCCTTCAGGTTCCAACTGATCTTCTCCCTTTGAATTGAATTTAAACAGGATACAGAACTGTAATTTAAATAAAACATTTGTAAATAATTTGAAGTAAAATTAAATGAATTTCAGAGAGGTTAACAGTTTGTATTGTTTCTTAGAATACATGCATCTTTATGAGTCATGTTTTTTAAATTATTATTATTATTGTCATTTTTTATATTGAAATAATAATTATTATTAATATTACACATAAATGTTAGAAGCGTATGCACTAAAATAATTGTAACTATTTTTGATGTTAACATCTATCATCAACATCATCCTCATCATCATCATCAATATTGCAAATAAATTTTTGAAATGCATGAGTTAAAGTCTTTATTATTATTATTATCATCATCATCATCATCATCATCATAATCATCAACATTGCAATTCTGTTTTTGAAATGCATGGTTTAAAATAATGGCAACTGTTTTTTGAGGTTAAAATCTGTTGTTGCTTTACAGACCTGATTCAGTTTTTATTTTTATTCATTTAAATGTTCAGGAATTTCAGGATCTAGGTTTTAGATCCTTATTTTATTGATAAATTTTTCTTTGTTATATTCAAACCTAAACAATTGACTACTGGCTAGTGGTATTTTAAGGGTAAAAAAAAACTAAACTGATTATTGGCATATAACTGGTTAAAATTAAATGAAATTCACATACTTTAACTGTTGTTTGTATAATTTGTAATAATACATGCATTTTTATTAAGCATGTATTTTTTAATTATTGTTGCTTTTGCTGCTGTTATATTTTTATGTTAATATGAATATGAAGTCCATGGGTAAAGATAATGACTAATTATTATAATAAAGTACTTTTTGAGGTTAAATTCTATTGTCACCTCATAGATGAAAACCTGATTCAGCTAAAAAGACTTTAATGGATAAAAATAGTGATATTTGAATAAATAAAAACCAAACAAATAAACTATGCCAATTATTGGCATATTTATTGGGTAAAGGTTAACTGGATTTAGTCAGCGGTGCATCAGATCAGAGACACAGCTCCAGGTGCAAGGCACCATTGCTGTTGACAGAAAAGTTTGGGGTGACGGATCAGCTCCTGGTATCCTGGCAACAGCAGCTGTGTGTCCTAACAGTGTTCATCACCCACATTCTGGAATGTTCCCTGAGGGAGGCAGAGCCCAGCTGGGTCTGTCACACCTAAATGCCAAACACACTTCTGATCTTTTATCTGGGTGTTTAAGGACTCGATTCACACTCCGTGATTGTGTTTATGTGTTTTCTGCACTGCATTAATGAATTTAACATGAAGCAGAAGCCGTTATCTGAGACTCTTATCCAGGCTTCAACTCCAGATAGACCACACATTGACCAAGTGCATTTCTTTTTAAACGTTTGTAGTGAGAAAACGTGCAGATATCAGTAACTGTAATGTAATTAACTTGAATTAAGCACTGCTTATTATTAGTATAATAGACAAGAAATTGCAGAAACATTTAATTAGTACCAGAACAATCAAGGAAACTTAAAAACTATTCAAATTCCCACAATTCAATGCACCCAGCCTGACCATCCATTTCCAGTGTAACAAAACTTAAAAACATAAAACACAATATCAATATCAACCTTTAACTCTTTTTTTTCTGTCATTTTAGTATTATATAATATTTATTAACATTTTAGATTTTATTTTATTTTAGTTTTAGTTTTCATTTTCATTTAAGTGTAGGTTTTTGAGTTTTACTAATTTTCATATGCTTTTGTCATTTTTATTTATTTTTTTCTATTCTTACATATTTTTATTTAAGCTCTAATTTATTTTTATTTCAGTCTTAGTCATTTTAGTGCTTGTAAATGAACTTGTACAAAACTCAGAAATGTTGCCTTAACTTTTTAATGTAATGTTATTATAGAGTATTCATTAATTTTTTTTATTCTTTTATTTTTATATTTTTACTTTTTATGGTTTAGTAATTTTATGCACTTTTCTATTTTTTCTGTTTAGTTTTCATTTGTTTTTATCAAAAATGTAAAATATTTTGTTGGCAACTACCTGAAATAAAGCAGTAAATAATAAATAAGATTTTTTTTTTTTTTTTTTTTTACATTTTAAGCTTTCTTTGAATATTTATATTTTATTGTATTTAATTTCAGTTTTAATTCAGTTGATAAAAATTATTTAACTCTTCAAGTTTTAGACAAAAATTCAGCTTTTTTTTGGTTGCCAAATATATATATATAATATTATATATATATATATATATATATATTATATATATATATATATATATATATATATATATATATAATTGGAATTAGTAATGCTAAATAACCATTTTTATTACTGAGGAGACAACTGAAATTCCTGAATTAAACATGCAGCATAATTTGCTCTTCTTAACTGTTCAACATACTATTTTTAATAAATAAAATGCAGTCTACAGCATGTTTATTTATTGTTTTATTATTGTATCTATTATTGTATTATTAA
Source organism: Cyprinus carpio (assembly GCF_018340385.1). NCBI lineage: Eukaryota > Metazoa > Chordata > Actinopteri > Cypriniformes > Cyprinidae > Cyprinus > Cyprinus carpio. The sequence goes on along the minus strand of NC_056616.1, from coordinate 27,797,940 downwards.
CACAGCCATAGACAGATTTAATCTGGTGAAGAGTAGGCAAACTTGAGGTTTATTTGCAGCATTCAGGTTCACAGTATTGGCAGTTGGAAAGGATCTTTGACTCTGTCTGCTCTCTGTGTTAGATGACATTCAAAGCATTGACCCTCCTCTACAGTTCTGTCTCCGGCTTTCTCTCTGCCGTCCAGGTCAGATCGGAAGCCTGCAGGCCACCCAGATGACTCACGAGGCGGTCATTCGGGATCTGGAATCGGAGAAGTCTCGTCTGAAGGACAAGGTGTTGCGTCTGGAGGAGGAACGAGGGGCATTGCAGAAGAAAAGTCAGACTCTGGATGACAGGCAGAGACAGCAGATCCTCTCCCTAGAGAAGGTACGGATCAATCCCATTCAGTTTACTGAATATAGATCACTTTAGGCCCGCTGGGAATGTTTGGACACTTTGTATCACAACCAACTTTTCTTAGGATTCTTTGGGCACTTTCTGGTTGTCAAAAATCATGACACTAGTTGGTTTTATACAGAATAAATGACTCTGGTAATTAAAGTTAAGAAAGGCTTTAGCAGTTTTTTTTTTTTTTTTTTCAGATGCCGCTTGGTTTGATATTTTTTATCTAATCAGTGCCGTTTTTAGTGTCCAGATATTTTTGAGCGGCCTGATTTGTATTGTACCATATAAAGAACAAGTTTTCTATTCCAGTGTATTTTAAAATACAGTTATTTTTATTATTTTTTTATGGCAAACCTGAATTTTCAGCATTAATACTCCAGTATTTGGTGGCACATGATCCTTCAGAAAACATTCTAATATGCTGATTTGGTGCTGAAGAATATTTTTTTCTTATTGTTATTGTCAGGAAACCATTATATTTTTTCTGGATTCTTTGGGAACTTTCTGGTTGCTCTAGCAGCAGTTTGTGCAAATGCCACTTGGTTTAATATTTTATGTCTAATGCAATGACATTTTAAGTGTCCAAATATTTCTTGGGGGCACATTTTGTACTGCACCAGAAGATCTTGAAGCCTGGTTAGTGTATCTAAGAGATGGAGTGAGGAAAAACAGCTCAAGTTTGCAGAATCTGTCTGTATGAAGCTTAAACATCAGTCTCCTTCAGAAACATTTATTTCACGAGTTCCTTTAAGACATCATTAGCTTAAGCTTTAAGCATATACTGTACAAGGCCATCTCTCACGTTAAACACTGGGTGCTTTATCACAGCCAAATCCAGACCTCTATGTTTAATTCAGAATGCTCCATCCTCACTGCAGAGGGCTCAAGACCTCAGAAAATGTCTCTTTGTGGATGGCCGGTTTGATTGAAAGGGAATTCTTATTTCTCAGTGGTTTCACTCAGCCTGGTAAAAAAAAATGTTCTTGTGCGGAGACAGCATGGCTATTTATTTGACTCGCTAAAGTAGTGGCATCTCGTGCTCTTTTCACGCAACAATCTGCTCTAGCAGTTTGGCTTTTTGGCTGTCCTGTCGCATTTAGGTTTTCTTCCATTATTAATACATTGAGAGCCCCAATAAACAGATTGTGGGAATGTGGGCTTGTTTCTGCTTCAGAAATATCCCTCTCAGCAGTTTTACTAGTAGACTTTGGGAAACATTTTAAAAGCTGTGGTGCAGTCCGTCATGTGACACATTGCGAAGGCATTTCCCTTCTCTCTTCCTAATAGCTTCCTGTCAATCTCCAGTGTTTTGGCTAATGAAGAAGGAAAAAGCTCAACGAGAATTGAAGCTGAATTTATTATTTACAGCTTCAGAAAAGGTCATGATACAAGTGTCCAGTTAAATCAACTAATTATTTATTTTTTATTTGTTTGTTTGTTTATTTTTACATTTTATTTTTATTTTATTTTTTGTCATGGTAAAAATAAATTCAAAACATCTCTCACCACTCAAAAAATATGTCTTATTTTAAGATTTATGTATTTGAATTGCATTGAATTTTTATTGAATTTTCATCTATTTGGATTGCAAGTTTTAACATAAACTAATATTTCAAACTAACTTCATATGATGCATATTTGTCAGTCATAAAATAAATTAATGGGTACAATTTCTGCACTTAAAATTTTTTAATTTTTTTGTTTTTACATTTTATATTTATTTTATTTGTTTTTGTCAAGGTAAAAATCAACTCAAAAACATCTCTGCGCTCAAAAGTTATTTGTCTTATTTTAGGATTTATGTATTTGAATTGCATTGAATTTGAATTTCATCCATTTGGATTACAAGTTTTAACATAACTTAATGTTTCAATCTAACGTCATATGATACATATTTGTCAGTCATATAACAAATAAAATGAGAAAGATTTTTTCATCTATTTTTTATATAAAAAGTTTGAACATGATTATAAAATGGCTAACAAAATTCAGTTAATATGTTAAGATGTAAAATCCAATTGCACTTTAAATACATAAAGCCTAAATGTAGGCCTAAATTTATTTATTTATTTATTTTATTTTTTTCAGAAGACTCCTGTCATCTATTTCCCTTACGTTCCATTTAGCTGTTTTAGAAACACAAGACTGTGTTCTCTGTGAACATTACAGGGCTCCAAACTGCGACTAAAACAGTCGCATTTGCGACCATAAATATTAATTTGCGACTGACGTTTTTGCTGAGGTCGCCACTGGCGACTACCCGCCGAAAGCTCCTCAGGATTTAACCGCTAAAAAAGTTATGATTTGCTTCATTCTAGCAGTGCCCCGTCTGTGATAAAACGAACTCGGGCCGAAGGTTAATAAACACAACTACACCGAGTGTACACCCCACCGCGTGTACAACAGAAACATGTCTAACTTGGCAAAATCATGGCAACAGAAACATGTCTAACTTGGCATTTTGTAGAGTCGGCGCGGCTCTGGGCCCATTATCTTCTGACCGATGCCGAGACTGAACCGACAGAGACGCATTTCAGCCAGAATCAGCCCGAGTGTTATTGCAATCTGGCATTTAATGTTATAACTTAAAAAATTTGAATTTAATGCCTTTTTTTCCTAATTGTTTTGCGATCAAATCTTTTGTTATGTTCACGTATTAAACTGAGACGATGCGCATCAAAGTTTTAGTGGAAAGAGAGTTTCAGACAGTCCTCATCTCTGCCGCACATCAGTGCTGACGCACACAGTCTGATAAACGCAGCCTCCGCTGTGCAGCGAGAGAGAAATGACGGAGACAGAAGGGAAAGTGCAGAAAATACAGCGTCTGTTTCGTGCACAACTTGAACAAACTAGAACAGGTAAAGCTGTCAGCTGTGTGAATATTGGCAATATCGTTAACAATTCTCGTTTATAATAATTACTAATATGGCTTCTTCTAAACAAGATCTGTGTTCTTTTAATGCGTGAACTTCATTATTTGAAGTGCAACTGCCGTCCAGTAATCGCAAAAATTACGTGCTTTGTAACTTTTTTAATAAAAAGTACCAGCTTTAAAATTATTCCGAATTCATAACGAAATTCAAACAATACAGTTTTGGTGCTCCTTAATGGGGCAGGGCGCGGTCGCTTTAGCGCCTCCGTTCAAGGGCAAGTGAACTCATTTAATCTTTCTCTTTACTAATATAGTACATAATGAACATGAATTAACATCAAAAGGTAGGCTATTTTATAAGAGAGCCTACAGTACAACTTACTGAAATGTCTCATGTGTGTGGAGCCCAAGCTACACTCAGTGGCCAAGTGATGCTTCTGCTCCATGATACTGGTACAGAGACTCGGTGTAATGAACAATTCTTTGTGACTGTAGATTTCAAAGCTGGAAAAGACATTTAGTTCCCACTTTAAGTGAACCTTAGTTCCCAGGTCATCTACAAGATGGATTAAAATGCTGATAAAGTCAAGAAAAGATGAGACCACAGTATGATTGAAATGTTGAAATGTAAATAAATAAATAATAATAATCGTAAAATAAATAAAACACATTTATTCTGTGGCACCTAAAAAAAATTATTTGGCTCCTAAGTTTTTTCTTATAGGAGCCAATGGCTCCTTACTCGATTTTTTTGTTTGGAGCCCTGCATTAGCCTAATAAACACATCAGAAGGGGCTCAGCTGAAACCAGCCTAAGTTCAGTAATTCCCTAAAACCAACTTTTCAAAAATGTAGTGTGTAGAATTTACAAAGTATCATGGAATTATTGGTTCTCTCTTGTGCGTGGATTTCAGGATAATTCTCATTTGAAAAGGTCTCATCAAGCTTTCTCTCTGTTTCGTTCTGTCGCCCACATCACTGTTTGTTAGCAGCACAGCCTTGAGTTAGCTGTTACTATGACAACACTCACCAAATAGAGCGGGAAAGCATTGTGGAGTGATTCACTCTGCTGACACTTCTGCTGGTCCTATAAGGCGAAGTTTATTTAGCAGTGTCAGTGTGGGCTTTCAGCTTTCACTGTTATACTTTTAGATTGGATTCATAACATTTCTGAACAAGAGACAGTGTCCCTTATTGATGCCTGTTTGTGCTCTTTTCACAAACCATACTTGATTGTTGTTTTTGATCTTTTAATGTTATATACTTTAATAACATGGAATGAAAAGTATTTATCTAAAGGATTTTAAATGATATATAAATTCCCCATGAAAACTTTCAAAACTCTTACTTCTCAGTCCAAAAATATCTTTTATTGAAACCAAAATGCAAAAGTCACTTAAAAACCTTTACCTTTGTTGAATAAATTAGCAGCTGTTTTTTTTTTTAAAAGTAGTAGTAATTAAGGTCAGAAATGTGATATAAACACTACTGTTCAAAGGTTTGGGGTCAGTATTATTTATTTGTTTATTTAATGTATTGAAAGAAATTACTACTTTTCAGCAAAGACACATTAAATTGATCAAAAGTAACAGTAAATGCATTAATTTCTGGATCAAATAAATGATGTTCTTCTTTGTTCAAAGAAAGAATCAAAGAATCCTGAAAAAAATGTAGCATGGTTTCCACAAAAATATTAAGCAGCACAACTGTTTTCAACATTAATGATAATAATCAGCAAATCAGCATATTAGAAGGACTTCTGAAGGATCATGTGACACTGAAGACTGAAGTAATGATGCTGAAAATTCAGCTTTGCATCACAGGAATAAATTACTTTTTAAAATATATTGAAACTGAAAACAGGTAAGTTTAAATTGTAATAATATTTCATAATATTACTGTTTTTTTTTTTTTGTTTTTTTTTTTTTTTTTTTGATGGTGTGATGACATTTTTCAAAAAACATTTTGTTAATTTTGTGTTTATGTTTAATTATTTTTGTGTTTTTTTGTTTGTGTGTTTACTATGTAAATAATAAATAATCAAAAACTGTATCTAGATTTAAGGAATAATAAATGAATATAAATGCATCAGATGGGTAATAATAAAATTTACGTGTTTAGAGTTTTTTTATATATACAATATATAAATAAATATATATTAAAAACAGTTATATAAGCATCAAACCATCTTTTAAATATATTTGTCTTTGATTTTTTTTCCCCTCAACAGTCACTTCGAGAGGAAAAGCAGATCTATGAGAAGGAGCTCATGAACTTGCGTGCCAAATATGAAGAGGACACTGCTCACTTTAAGGATGCCCACAGCCGGGCATTGGATGAAATCTCCAGAAAGCACCGGGTCGCTCTAGAAAACACCCAGAGCGTCTCCGAGAAAGAGAGGAACCGACTCCTGTCTGTGAGTGAACTCTGTCACAACACCCACTGGCTGTCAGCCTGGGCCCACATATAACTTTCTAAAGACTCCCAGAGCTGTCCTGTTGAGATATCAGCATGACTGCGCCTCACTCGTTAGCTTCAGACTGAAGAGTAACTCGCTGTCTGGCATCAGTCAGGAGCTGTCACCTTGAGAAAGAACAAGAAGTACCTTTGAGCGCAAGGGAAAGATCAGAGAGAGCAATTGTTTCAGGTTCAGGGTTGGAGGACATAATTATTTGACAAACCAGATTTATAGTTTTGAAAAAAAAAAAACACATGTATTAGTATTTATTTACAAGCGCACAAGAATCTGTCTTTTGAGATGATAATTAGATACTGACATAATGAAAGTAGAAACAAAATATTGTTGCTGTAGATGCTGTGATGCAAAGGTGTTTTATAAACTATTCATTCATTCACTCATACACTCATTCTAGTGTTGTTAATTGTTGACTAAAACTTTTAAAATTGTTTTTAGAAATTGAAATAAAGCTGAAATTAAATAAAATAAAATATGAATATTATATAAAAACCCCAAACTTAATTTTTTTTTGTTGTTGTTGAGAAAATTACAAATGTTTCCTTGGTAATGAACTGTAAAAAATAAATTAAAATAAAGTTGAAATACTAAATTAACAATTAAAACATAATTAAATAATTAATATATAACAAAAAATAATTTATAATAAATGAATATTAATAATAATAACAATAATAATGAATTAAAGCTAAATAGAAATATTTATAAAAAATGACAAAAGCACATGACAAAATTACTTAAACTTTAAAATGAAATTGAAAACTGAAAATATAGTAATTCTAATAAAGCTAATTCTAAAATATTAATAAATACTATAATATTATATGAATAATTCTAAATTAGCACTGGCTAGAGTAGGTTAAACTTTTAGATTCATTCATTTAATTTCAGTGTTGTTGTTAATTAAAACCATTAAAAAAATGTTAATTGAAATAGAGATTAAATAAAATATAAATATTAGATGCAAATATAAAAAAAAATGTTGACTGAAAATAAGTTAACGTTAACAAAATTACTAAAGCTAAACTTAAAATTAAACCACAACAATAAAATATTATTCAAAATATTAATAAATGTAGAAATAATACAAAAACAAAATAAAATAACATTGGATTAACTGTTTTACATTTTCAGATTTATTTATTTATTTAATCCATTTTTTTCTACAATTTTGTAAACACCTTTCTAACAATTTGCAGCAAAAAACTTGATATATCAAAACATTAAATGCTAGTTTAATTGGACATCTTATCCATGCGGGTCCTCTTTGCATGTCTTAAATGTCAACTGCACCACTAGCCTAACATATCTTACACTTAAATAAATAACTACTAAGTTGTTAAAAAAATTTATTCCTCCCTTTTGTCATGTCTTATCTTGCCTGGTGCACCAAGTGAACCAAAACTGCCAGTTCAAACAAAAAAAAAAAAAAAAGGTGCATGATGCCTCTGAAAGCACCAGCTGATTTAAGCTAAAGAACTAGAGAATGAAAGTCACATGTGAAAGATTCTCCAATGCAATCAGGCAATAAAACACTTTTGGATTTTAATCATAACCATGTGTATGTAAGAGAGAAAAAACGCTAAACCTACAGACAGTGAAAAAGGAGAATCGCAGGTGCCTCAGCTCCAGGAGGTTTGTTAGAAAGAAAGAATGTGGTACGCAGCTTGCCATCCTTGCTTCATTAGTCACAAAAGTGCAAATTCACCTCCATCCTGCTCAAGATGCCCCAGACTGGACACACTCACTCTTTATTGATTTAAAAATGAAAGTCATATCTGTTATTCCCTCATCAGTGGAGACAGGCTGGTGAATGGCAAACGTCATGACTAAACCGTCTGTTTTGATTCCGCTAGTTGATAGCATATGAAATAAAAGCATACAAAGCTGCACAGGATTGACTCAGTCGGAGCCCAATCTGTTGTTTGGCTAGTTGTTATGATTTGAAATTATGTTACCATCTTTTTGCATCATCCACGGGTCATGAACGACACAGAGCACGCTGGGTTATTTCTCTCAGTTATGGTTTTGTCATTTTAAAATCACTCAAGGACGCTCGGGTCTGGTTAGCTGGAGTAACCGACGCAGAGCGTGGCCTAATGGCGGTCGGGTTATTTCTCTGTCCCCCGCAGAATTATGGTGGTGGGGGGGGTGCATGTCAGTTCTCTCTCCACCTTCAATTGAGCAAGGTCACTGCATAAAGCGGTGGGTTTTTTATGTGTGTTGAGTTTTGTTGTTGTGTTGGATTTTTTTTAAGGTCACTGAAGCCAAGGTGTGGTTGTTTGTTTCTATGCTTGGATTTATGTTGGTTTGTTGCAAATTTAATAAATCTAGCTGGCTAATATAAATGAGGTTATGTCCAAATTCTAATTGGAGCTTATGTAGGAAGCATCAGTACTGTTTAGATTGTAAATTTTTAATCCCATTCTTAATGTTTTGCCATAGAAAAAATGAGATAATTTTTCAGTGTTTAAGTATTTATGAATGTAAGCAGTTTTGGGGTTTCATTTATAATTAAAATAACTATTATTTCCAAGTATTATTTCCTTTGTACAGAAAAGATTTAATGAAAAAAAAAAACAATTAAACACTAATGTTCAAAAGCTCGGGGGCAGTGAGATCTTTTCATTTTTTATTTTTTAAGTCTTATGGGCTTACCAAGGCTGCATTTATTTGATAAAAAATACAGTAAAACTAATAGTATTAAATATTACAGTTTAAAGTAATTATTTGGATATATCTTAAAAGGTTTTTAACATTTCCAAATGTATTCCTCTTAATATCAGTCGATTTACTTAAGTGAAAGGAAAAACTGATGCTGCATTCACGGCGCATATTCTCTCAGAGACGACGAGAGACAAATCTACTTCTTATGCTGATAACGGTATATAGCTAAATGTTTTAATTTACTCCCTTAATATTTCTCTTGTGGCCCGAATATAGGCTAGTGGAAAAAAGTTAATTAATTAATAATAAAAAAAAATGAATAAAGAGAGAGCGAAGAAACTTATTTTGTGTAAAAGTTTTTTTTTATCTTTGTAAAAAAGTCGGAGCTTGAAATAAAGCATTTTCATTGATGATTGCAGTGTTAATAATTTCAATTATAATATAATTAATTTTATAATTTTTATTTTTTTTATTTTTTTTTTTGATTGATTTTTTGTTAGTTTTTTTCTAGCCTAATCTTTATTGTCCTCGCAGCGTGTCAGTTATGCAGTGATGCGCTATGAAATTGTAATATTAATTTAATAATAAAATAACTTAATAATAATAATAATAATTGGTATGATTATTAATAAGGATGAATGTAACAAGCCTACATTAATTGTAAATGCCAAATTAGAAAGGCTATAACTAAAGTGTATACAATTATTTGATTCAGAAATGTCATGTTTATGATTTTTTATTTTTTTATTTGTTAATTTGTTATTTGTTTTTTATATTAATAGGAATTAAGATTTTGAAGTTAAAGTGAATGAGTGTGAGCACAGATAACAATTGCCTAACACTGCTGTCAATCAACTCATCAGGAATTATGCAAAAAATTTTGTCATTTTTTTTTAGATTTTATTTTTCTAAGTTTCAAATAGATTAAATAATAATTATATTAAAAAAAATTATTTGTATAGTAAACTTTCATCAGAGTGGGCGGGCCTGTGCCCGGCAGGCCCGTCCGCTGCCTATGCCCCCTGGTAACTATTTACAAAGTCGGCAAGTGTATAATGCCTTGTTTTAAAATCTTTTCAGATTTTAAAAGTCATGTATTCCATCCTTAACAAGCTGAGCAGTGAGTTTCCACTTCCTCTCCACACTTACAGAGATTAAACATGCCCAAAACCGGCCTGCTCCACCTTTATCACCAGCTGTCAAACCCGTATGACCCTTCAGCAAACCTTTGTGCCAGTGGACATCGCCGGTGAAGCCGGAGCAGTCGACGGTTAATCACATTGCAGCGTAGCAGTTTTGGGCTTATCGCACCGCCGCCGTAGCGCCCGCCGCAGCGCCCACCGCTATCAGAAATGGAAATGCATTTTAAAAAATTGAGGTGTGGATGAATAATCAATGAGAGTGGCCTCTGTTAGAGTTTGCCGCTGACTCACTGCCTTATACAGAAGCAGCGTGACGACTGCACTGACGTCCTATTTTAGATGAAGCCTAGGGCCCTTCCACTCGCTCTTTCTTTATCTTTCTTTTCCAGAACGCATTCGGTTTCTACTGTGTGTCCAAAGTGGGTTTGGTGACTCACTCCTCTGATGACAGACCCTCAGAGCATTAAAGGAACCTTTATTTTGGGAACCTCCACAAAGTAGAGCCGCTGTAGGCGAGCATGTACAGTATTTTATATTTTCTGGGAGGAATTTTATTTTATTTGACATGGATCACTGCATGGATCCATTTTCACCATCATAACGCACGTCTTGTGTCACCGAGGCACAAATGAGACACTCAAGAGGTGCCATTTGCATATTTGTGTGGCTTCAATTAGGGATGGAGTGAATTATGCACACATGCTGGCTATACTGAGCGCACGGCCCATTTGTTCATCCGTGCTAACCATTCATTTTTTAAACAGGCTTACTTAAGGCCTCTTTCTCCTCAAGTCCCACGTGCCCACAAACGCACAAGCTTTTCACAGCATGTTCCTTTAGGTGGTGTGTGCATGAATATGTGATGTGGATTGGATTCGATGTGGACCTCACTTTAATCAAAATGGGCAAGGAGCTCACCCCTGCTCTTATAAGATAAGAGGAAGAGATGATCTCATCTTTTTCATCTTTAATTCATCAGCAACTATTGCTCTTCACTTTTATATTACCAATTTGGTTCATGCTTGCTGTTGTTTTAAGATGTATCTTATCATGCAACGATGATATACAGTATATCTATCTATCTGTTTTCACCATTGATAATGATTATAAATATTTGAACTGCAATGTATATTTCATTCATGCCTCTTTTTTATAGAAAGAAAGAAAAGAATACATATAATAACAGCTGAAACATTCTGAGTTAATGTGAGATATTCTAAATTTAATCTGAAGTTGTTTGTGAAAAGCCAACATGAACTAAGACTAAATTAAAATTTTAAACAGAATCTGTAAGCAGTATCTTACAGAATCTTAATTATTAGCGTTAACAAGATATATAACCAGAATATCGGAGGAATACGAAATTATTACTACCTTGCAGATGCTATAATAAAACAGGTTGTATCCTCGTATGTGGAGGACAGGACACAATGAAAAACTGCATTTCATTCTGTAAATGTCACAGGATGGCTATGGTTAGTTTCTTATTATAATATTCCAGGAGAGCTCAGTAAAGCTCAAGAATCTTATGATGAATAATATATAGCTATTAATTTCTTCCCATGCCTTGTTTTTGCAAATCTTGTCATCTTATTTTTTCCTGCTTCCTGAGACAGATATTAAGTGGATTTTCCAAGGCACTACGCTGACATGTTTGAAATTAAGATCCCAGACAGTGATGCCTTCAAAATGCCACAGCCTAAAAAACGATTTCTATCATGATTAAAGGAATAGTTCATCCAGTAATAAAACGTTATTTATTTAAAGTAATAAAACTTTTTTTTTTTTTTATTTCTGTTAACATGAGGATTAGTAGTAAATAAGATTTTCACTTTTTGGTGAACGATAACATCAGCGACACAATCCCTACACACGGTTGCCTTATTTCCACTAACATAAATTGTTTCTCATGTTTAGAAGCTGTCGTCATTTGTAATCAGCATCTTCTGTTGGATTTATAGGAAATGGAGGAACAGTTCGAGAAGGAACGTAGCTCTCTAGAGGAACAGAAGAGTCTTTTACGAGAGGAACTGGACAGTCTGCGAGAGGAGCTCACAGCCAAACTCAACATGGCCAACAGTGAGGTACAACCTTTTTTGTCTCTGTGAAAGTGATTTAGCAGGTAGAAAGGAAGGCACGGAAGCAAAGGGAGGAGTGATTAATTTCAGTGGCATGTGTTTATCATCTCATTAGTCTCAATGATTTTTAATGGGCTTCTGGAACACAAAACTGGCTGAGTCCCATGTATTGTACCTTCGCCACATCTGCAAATGGGCCAAGGAGACCCCTGAAGAGAAGCAGCATCACTTGTTATTACCCTATCATTCTATTTAGCAAGGTTTAAAGCAGATGCTTAATGTGCAAATCACAATTTGCTTAGCATAAATGGAAATGAAGCTCTGAAATTGCTGGAAAATCCATTGTAAGATGGTATCTGTTTGGAAATATGGTAGCTGTGGTTTCTAGCTAGTCTAAACTGGTCATTGGCTGATTGATCATCATGCATGTTCCAAAAACCAGTCCAACTGGTAGCTGGTTTGTTGCTGGTCAAAGATAACCATCAACTTGGACCATCTAGAAACCAACTATAAACCTAGGGTACATATTTAGCCATGTTCCTCATTTAAAGTCTGTTCCACAATAGCTGAGTGTCATTGCTGCAGCATTTTGTGAACATTCTTTATTGTAATGAACTTTGAGCATTTGAGAGACCGAATCATGAAATCTCAGTCACGTAAGAGGTTATATTTAGGTTAGGATGCTGCTGATTTGCTGGTTTCCCAGCTGGCCTAGGCTGGTCTTTGGCTGTTTTAGCTTTGGCGATCAGCTATAAAAGTACCCCAAACCCCTCTAAAACCAGCCAACAGGCCCACTAAGACCTGAAAAATACTTGGTTTAATGTTTTTTTTTTTTTTTTCAGTTGAGTAGCTGTTTACGTAGCTCACTAGGGTATGAAATTTACTGTTATTTTTTTATTTATTTATGTGCAATAATTTTGTTTTATTGGGTTAATACTGAGCACAAGGTATAATAAAAAAAAATAATGATTATAATAATTATATAATCTAAAGAATTTAAGAATTTTATTCTAAATATTTATTATATGTTTTTGAATAAATAATTTTAAAATCATTTGTTATGTTATTATTTTATTTTTTATTTTATTTATCATTGTAAGAGCACTATAGTGTTTGAGTAGATTTATTGTTGTTAGTAATTAATTATATAAATATATATTAATTATACAAGCAATTAAATACTTGTGTTCTTGTTACTTGTATAGTTTTAATTACAATACTGAAAATATTTATTTTATTTTATTTTATTTTATTTTATTTTATTTTATTTTATTTTATTTTATTTTAATTTATTTTATTTTATTTTATTTTATTTTGTAATAAAGTTGAGTGCCTCATTCTTACAGTGTCCTTTAACTCAACACAGAGAACAAGCGTCTGCTCGAAAGTGAGTAACTTCTTCTATTCCTCAGGTGAATCGACTCCAGGAACTGGTGAAGCAGGGAGAGCAGGGACTCAGTTCTGCTGAGGGACACATCTTCAATCTGAAGGACGCCCAGAAGAAGCTTCTAGAAGAGCTGGACGCCACGCGAGCAAGACTCAGAGAGACTAGCAACCTCCTAACAGCCCTTCAGGTCTATTACCAAAAGCAATTACTCCAAAAAATAATGAGAATGAGACTTCATACTTTAAAGTCACATAACTCAGCTGCTCCTGCCAAATATTTGTATCATTAAAGTTGTGATTTTTTTTTAATATACTGCATTTGCCCTCAGTTTCCATGAATAGCTCCTAAACACACCTGCAATGAGTTCATCATTATGAAACGAGTAATAGGTGCTCTGTTGAAATACACCCACCTGCAGTTTTGGTCCCTATGTGACAAAGACACTTCATTAGAGAGGCCTCTTCACCGTTCCTCTTCCTGTGTCCTTGACCTGAAGCACAGTTTCTCCGAGTGACCATGCATAATGAATCAGACCTGTGTGTGCGTGAGAGAAGAAATGAAGGAGTGATATGAAAATGGATTTCCATCTCCTGACCCCTGTTTGATTGATAGCTGTGAAGAAGAGCCCTCCCTCTCATTCCTGAGTGCCGCGTGTTAGACCTCACAATTACGGGTCATGTGCTTAATGGCTCATCAGAGTTAATGTTCGCTCTCGTTCTTGTCCTCAGGGAGAGATGGAGTCTCAGAAACAACAGCACGATGCCAAACTCATTGCTACCAAAGAGGAAGAGAAGCTCAAAATGGATAAGATGGCCCTGGAGCTCGAGCTGAAGTGGACAGAGACGCTCAGGTAAGAGCACATGCTTTTGGGTTACACAAGGGAAGCTCTTGGAAATGTGCTTTCAGAGAGTTTTACTCACTCATGTTATATTAAGGGGTCATCACCGAAATATGGTGTCAAACCTGTCCCTTGAATTTTCATTAATGAAAAAAAAGTCAAGAAACTCCATATAAATGGCATTTTTCTCTGACATATTAGTTTACTAAATAATATCTATCCATCTATGTCTCTGGGATGCTGTAGCCTATGAATGGATGGCTAAAATTATTAAACTTTTAAATTATTAAAAACCCATTGGTTCCATCTGTTTTTTTTTTTTGTTTTTGTTTTTTTTGTATGCTTGTCTAAGTTTTAAGCATTTTTAACTCATTCTAAATAATTGTATAATGTAACATAAAATTAATAATAATAATAATTCCAATCACACTTTAAATATATATATATATATAAATATATATATATATATTTAATTTAAAGCTGCCTTTGCCTTTGTTTTCTTCATCCTTCATCTTCATAACTAATTAATTAATTTTTAATGATTATGTTTTAAGCATTAATCCGAGGTCCAACAATTGTGCAAAAGTTTTAATTTAATAGTTTTACCTTTGTTTATTATTTATTTGTTTGTTTATTATTTATTATAGTTTTGTTTTATGGGTTAAGTATTAGTGAAGGTTATAAAAATTGTACAGAAAGCAAATTTCCATTTATTTGTCAGTGATGTTGTCAGTGTTAAAACTTGTACACAAAAAAGTTGTAGAAAAGTATTTCAGAGTAAGAAGAGAAATCAACATTCTTAAAGAATATTCTGGCCATACTTTTCCATGACATGAGGGAGAGTAAACAATGATAGTTTTTTTTCCATTTAAGTGGTTTGTCAGCAAGCAAGGCACTTCTCGTTCTTTCATGTTCTCTCCTTCTTTGCCAAGCTATGAGATGACTTATAAACCCTATAAAGTTCCCAACAGCTGTAAGTGTTTTGGCATTGCCTCAGAAAGCCCTGCCTGCCTAATTCATTAGCAATGCTTATAACCAGTGTTTAATATCATGAGCCTTCAAATAAGACAAATAGGTCATTAGTACAAGCCTGAGCATGTATTTAACTAAAACAAAGGCCATTAATGGGATAGTTCAACAGGAAAATTAAAATTCTGTCATCTGTTGCTCACCCTTAAGTTGTTTCAGACATGAATTTCTCTCTTGTGCTTAACACAGAAGGAGTTATTTTGAAGAATGTGGGTAAGCAAACAGTTTCTGGTCCCCAGTATTTTTTTTCTTTATGGAAATCAATGGCTATTAGCAACTGTTTGGATACCCTGATTCTTCAAAATATGTTATTTTATGCTGAGCAGAAGAAAGAAACGCATACAGGCTTGGAACAACTTGAGAGTCAGTAAATTGTTATTTTTTTCTTTTCTTTTTTTGTTTTTTTTTTAGGGTGAACTATCACTTTAAGGGCATTTTGGCTGCTTTGTTTGCCCATAGTTTTGCAAAGTTACCAATTCGCCACTAAAACGTCCCCCGAAAACGATAAAAATGAGCTAACTCGGAAAGTTGAAGTTGAATAGAGCCTGAGCAGACACTCGACATGCTTTAATGAGAAATCAACAAGACATTTATTGGATTTCATCCTTGGTAGCTCATTTTCCACAACATTTGTGCAGGATGGTGCAGCGGTGCCCTGGAGCGTAATATTTGGGCTTTAACTTGTTATTTGGGTGAATGTGGAGCATTCGAGAGCTTGTTATTGCTCAAAATAAGTGCTTGTAATGATTTTGGATGTAGGTCGAGAGACTCGTATTTCAAGAGACTCCTTGTTTTGAATGTCTATGAGCTTCCATGGCCATGGTACATTTTTAAGTCCACAGTTAGCAAAGGTTCTCAACTAAATTCATTTATGGTGCTGAGGAGTTATTTAATAAAAGTTTAATGGGGTCTAGTCCATGGAAACAGTATTGATTGGGTTTACAATAGGAATTTTACTGTAGAAATGCCACGTGGCAAGGAATGCAATGCTTACAGGTTGCTAAAGATGCTAATAGACTTTTTTTTCTGCTGGAGTTATAGACTTCATTGGTGTTATTTTAGTATTATTTGCTATTACAGTATTTTTTTAATAGAATATTGAATGAGCATTTATTTTTGTATTTTTGTATTTTCATTTAAATTTTATTTCAATTTTTATTTATTTATTTTTAGTAGTTTTGTTATGTGATTTTGTGATTTATTAATTTAGTTTTATTTAGCTTTAGTATTTTTAGTGCGTCAGTTTCAACATTGTTGACAACACCTGTATTTAACTTCCGGTAGTTGCCAAGGCAGCATTTATAATTTTTATTGAAGTTTTTCATATATATATATATATATATATATATATATAATTAATGAAAACTATATTTAATAGTTTTAATTTAAAAGATTTTTATCAATACCAACATTTTAATTTTGGGAAACGATGTAAAGGTTTAAAAATGTGAGAACTAACAATATTTTAAAAGAAATATGTTTTAGCATGTAGGAGAATGATGTAAGCCTATAGGCAAAGGCTTCCTTAAGCTGATCCTTCCATTAAACGCAGAAAAATATGTTCAGGCATCATCAGAGGACAAATGTTTTGCAGACTTTGTTGCAAGTGTTACAGGAGGGTTTGTTCATCATTGTGCCAATCTGTCAGACACAGACACTTGCATTCGCAGAGTCTTAAACCATCACTGACTTCTTTATCAACACTTGAATTTGCGTCGTACAATTACACTCACAGCTGCACCGCACAATGAAGTTCATAAAAACTCCAGATGGATCCTCCCCTTCGAGGCAGCGCCGTCTGGATATCGTGTGCTAAATGCAACAATTCAAAACTGACTCCCTGTAAGAGTTTATAAAGGTGATAATGCCACATACAGCATTCTGCTCAGCAGAAGTGTTGGTTAATTCACCAGCTTCTCTTGTAATGCACACCATGAGTGGATGAGGCAGTTGCTGTGTTTTGTGATTGTTTCTGACTTACCTATAATTTTAGAGACAAAACTGCATTAACAATTCCCAAGATGTCTGAAGAAGAAGAAGAAGAAGAAGAAGAAGAAGAAAAAAAAAAAGTTGCTCTGAATTGTTTGGAAGAAAGAGGAATAATGGGTTTGAGACCGGGCTGGATTTGAACATGCAGCTCATCAACTTGGCCATGACTCCAACCTGTTTGCCTTGTAATTTAGCTTTTTGTCTGTTCATTTGACATATAATCCATACCTGGAGTGGCATATTTTGCCCCCTACATTTTTCAAGATTAATATTGTAAATATATTATTCTGTAAATGTAGGCTAGTGACATGGAATAATCTTGAAAGTTATTTTCTGGTGCAATCTAAAACAATTTTATATTTTTACAGAATTATGAATAATATGCTTTTTTGAACTCTACTTGTGTAGATGTCATGTCATGTTTCTCACTAGAGGACCATTTAAAATGAACTAATGAAGGTAAAAATGTGATAAATTTTGTTAAATTTAAATACTTTTTTTGCAGTTATATAAATTTGTAATTTATATTTACATTGTTAATGTTTACTGCATCCTCTCTCCCTCTATATGTGTATGTGTGGGTGTGTGAGAGAGAGAGAGAGAGAGATAAGATAGTAGTATAGTTTGTATAGTAATATTTATACAGTAAATAAATTAGTAAATAAATGCTGTTCTACATTGTATTATCAATTAGAGATTTTTTCCATCATAAACAAACAGATACATCAGCATGTGTTTTTTTTTTTTTTTTTTAAATCCAATTACAACCTCAGTGCTTATTGCTGTGGTCTCAGGCGGCTTTCAAGGTGCCCGAACTCTCATTACAGCTTCCATTTCCTCTTAAGCAGCAATTAAGACAAATTTCACACCTTTAAAAGGTTTCGCAGTGTCTCTGTGTGTGTGAGGTTCTCTGCACTGACAGCTATTTGGGCACTTTTAGCACAGTCTGCAGCACAGACTTAATAATCATGAATTCAAGCCCAGTGCCGCACTCATGACGTCCTGCAATTACACCATATAATGTGTCAGTTAACCTCTTCTGTGACCTCTACTGCTGTGGAGCAGAGAAATGCAGGTGCATTAAAAGATCTGCGGCTCATTTAGCAGCCATTAATGATCAACGGACCACTGAGCCAGTATTCATGTATTTTAATATTTAAATGTGTGCAACCGCAGAAACCAATTGTGTCTTGTTTTTATCGGATTTGTGTCAAAAGGTCTCAGCAAAAATGTAGTCTATGTATAAGCACAAAGCAGTATGATCATTAGTGTGTGTCTTTGTGTGTGTGTCCACAGGCAGGAGTGTAAGAAACTGCGTGAGGAGCTGCGCGAAGAGCATGAGGAGAATAAAAGGTCAGCGCTCACTCAGCTGGCACAGAATAAAGATCAGGAGATGTGCTCCGCCAGAGAGAGCTGGCAGAGGAAGGTGGAGGACCTTCTAGAGCAGGTCAGAAACACATTCATGCAACTACTGTACTAACACTGCAAACCGTTCTCATGTTGAGACCACTGCGGTCGTCCTATGGGGGTCCATTGGTGCTGTGCAAGAAATGTATAAATCAGCTGAGAAATCGGTTGGTTAGTTGAACAATTATTTTTATTAATGTGAATAAATAAATACAGCTCTACAAAAAACACAAAGCAAAAATGTCAAAATTAGATCAAATTGAATTTGTATTTTAATGTGTGATTATGAAGTGCTTAATTAATTGCATTTTTAGTTTTAGTACTTTTTTATTGTCAATTGATTGAATCCAGAGACAACACTTTGCTTTCAATATGATTTTTTCTCTATCTATCTATCTATCTATCTATCTATATATATATATATATATATATATATATATATATATATATATATATATATATATATATATATATATATTATTTTTTTATTATTTAATTATGTTGTAATATGTTAATTTATCATCACAATTCAATTATGTCGTTGTTCATTCATTTTATATATACATCCACATTTAGGCATTTTCTTGTTGATTTCTCTCAACTTGTTTATTAGTATTACAAATTATTATTGAGTGGCACAGTTGGGGCCCACAGAATCACAATTTGATTTGCATTAATTAATTCTGAAAATTAATGAAATTAAATTCAAAAATTTTGGTTTTAGTATTTTTTGGTTAGTTTTTGTTTTTTTTAAGAAATTCATGCTTTATTCAGCAAAGACATTATATTTATCAAAAGTGACAGTAAAGACTTTTATAATGTTGCAAAACTTTTCTGTTTCACAAAAACACTGATAATAATTCAAAATGTTTCTTGAGCATCAAATCAGCATATTAGAACGATTTCTAAATGAGGTTTCTAAATGAGCTTCTGAAAATTCAGCTTTATTATTATATGTAGTTATAAATGACAAAATTACATTTTAAAATATATCAAAGTATATAAAAGTTGTTTTTTTATGTTTTGTGTTGTTTTTTTATTATGATGCATTGGTGAGTGTAAGAGACTTCAAAAACAATACAAAACCTTACCGAGCCCAAACTTTTAAACGGTAGTGTACTTTTAAGCAAGGATAACAAGCAAGCCTCCAATTGGTTGAGCATCCTGTTCTGACCAACACAGCAACACTGACTTAACCAGTTATTTAAATCTGTGTCGGCGCTATGTGTTTATGTGACCAATGGCAGATGGGGGGATTGTTCAGAAAACCTCACATTATTTTTTGCATTTCTGTTTGTTGTAGCCTGTGGCAGAGAAATTGCACAGTTCATCTTAACAGTAGCAAAAGACTACATGTAAACCCACTGTAAGACAGACAAACAAGTCAATATGGGTAATACATGCTTTAATAAACTGCAAACCCCAAAGACACTTTTTAAAAGGATATAAGCATCAGTGAAATACAACAGTAGTTGAAAATCCATCGCTTATCCACACTTTTATATTACCAGATATTGCAGATGTATCCTTGGGTTGCCCTCTGTGCATTTCTCATATGCTGAACCCTCATATCTGCTGACTTAGTTACAGACCGCAACCACACACAGTTTTCTGTAATCAAATCAGGCACAAAAACAATACAAAATCATATACAGCTTTTCAACTATTTACAGCAGTGCATGATTTGATTTATTCTAAATAAAAGTATGACCCTGAAACCAAAAATTATGTAAGAAAGTCATATTACCGAACAGCTTTTTTCAACCATGAAGCTCTCAGTTATTTTATATGGAGGTAGAGGTTTCGGTTTTGTACATGATATGGCCATGGTATGCGAATTGTGCAAGTTATTTTCAAAAATGTTCAGTGCATTAATTGAACATCCACTTTTTTGAAAATCCACTGGAGTTAGTATACCAAGCACGTACTTCTGACTATTGTCATTGGACTTTCAATGGGATGCAGTAAACCTAATCTTGCATATAATATTGGATGAATAATATGCAATTTGGGATTTATCCTAGTCAGTAATCATTTCTACGACTAGAACAATGTGTACCACTGCAGTTTGTATTGCTGATATTACATTATTTCATCTGTCTCATATGATTTCAGGTTTGTGGCGGCTATACAATAATCAGGACACATTGTAACTTACAATTCAGTTGATTTGCTTTTAAACTGTGGTTCATGTGATATACTCACCAATTAGATATTCTCTAGCTGCCTCTATTCATTATTTTCAGCTTTAATCACAAGATTATGACAAAAGCCAGCAGTTCAGCCTTGCTTCAGTATAGTCATTAGCTCCATTCAGTGACCTCCTGGTGTCTGGACTTTGTTTTATAGCTAATTATTTTTCCATGGTCTACTTGTCCTCGTCTAGAGTATGGAAACAGAATATTACTGATGGAAAAAAGAAAACGGGCTGGAAAATGACACAGTGGCGGAAGTATTTCAGATTCTCTGTTTGAGACCGTATGCAAGTTCCTATTTAAAATCCACTTAAAACCTCAAGGGACCGCAGGCATTTTTTTCTCATGACAGAGCATAAATCTTCCAGCACCGTTTCAGAAATGCATGTTATTAATGCATCAAATCATAAGGTGTATTGAGAAGAAGTATGCTATTACATTGCTAAGCATTCGATCTTGTGGTTTTTGCATCACTAGAGATGAGAATATCAGAGAGCCAAGAACAGAACAACCTAGCAACCACATAGAAACATCACAACAGCATCTAAGCAGTATGGTAGTAAGTTTAATGTAGACAAGCACCATTTCTATTGAAATTAATGATTCATGTTAGTCCATGTCTTTTATTATGACACATAACTTTCCTGTTCACAATTATTTTTATTTATTTTAAATGTATCATTATATTTATATTATTAATTATATTTTTATTTATTTAAAAAAAATCTTTATTTTAATTACATTTGAATCTGTCATTGCTGATCACTTTTGGGGAAATGTAACGAGTTACAATATTGTGTATTTCAATTATTTATATGGAAATTAACTTACTTTTTTTCTCTCTCATGTCAACTGGCTCTCTTCTCCAGAGTGGGAGTGTGATACTTGGCTTGCTGTCAGTTTTTATATTAGAAATGCTATTTTTTGCTGTGAACAAGTGATTTGTGCCAAATTAGTTTGCATACTTTTTTTTAATGCAGATTGCAGGAGACATTGTTTCACACACCTCAGGTGTGTGTGTGTGTGTGTGTGTGTGTGTGTGTGTGTGTGTGTGTGTGTGTGTGTGTGTGTGTGTGTGTGTGTTTTATGTACCCAAATGTTACAAACATGTCTTTTTTGTGGTTTTAATTTGAATAGATTTGTGGCATCTGTACCTGTGGGGTCAAGGCTGGAAAAACAGCTACTTTGAGTCTCAAAATTAAGTAATTTTTTCCACTAAAAATAATTATAACAAATGGATTCAACTCACTCGGATTTAGTTTATTTTACCAGCTGTATTTTGACAATTTAAAAACACGCTTATTGGGTTAGGTGAAAATAAAATATTACTTGCAACACATTACCCCCTTTTTCATTTTCAGCATCATTACATAATTTGCCAGCTTTCATCATTATGAACATTGTTGTTTTATTTACTTATATGTGTTGAGTGTTTGTCAGGCACCCGAGACCTTTTTCTTTCTCAGAGCTCTAAATGTGTCAGAGCAAGTCTTGCTGCAGTGGCAGGATCTGTAGAGCTTATTGGAGAAGCGATTACAGCCACTGCAGAAACGACCTCAGCCTCAACCATCAGCACTCTCTAGTGCACTAAATTTGTTGGATCAGAGTGGAGCACGAAACCTCCACGCACTGCTGGTGTCTGTTCACATTATATTTAGTGGTGCTTGCTGAGAATCTTAAAGACACGATGAAATGGAAGTAGCAACAAATCTATTCTTACATATCGTGACGTACAATCCAAGGAAATTGAGTAATATAAACTGGGATTTGTTTTTTTAATCAGTACTTGATTATCTGGAGGAAGATCTGAGTAAAAGCTTGAGGTTGATTGTAAGAAAGGGACGGAGTTTAAGTGAATAAAAAACACTAAAAAAAGTTGAAGTTTTGAGTGAAGATTATTAGGGGGTTTTTTTTTTCAATATTGTTTCAGTCTTTGTACTTCAAAATTTCACATTTTATTCAATGTGTATTTTTTTTCTTTGTAAAATTTCTGAATGAAAATAGTTCAGTTTTGTTTCTATCAGGTCTAAATGTGAGTTTATGGCCAATTTTGTTTAGCAATTTTGTTTTGCGCTTCTGTCGTTTTTTATACTTTTATAAGTTTTATTTTATATTGTTTATGCCACCAGAGAGAAGTCTGTCGTTTCATTGGAAGATTGTGCTATGAAATTTTGACATAAATATGTGGCCAAGAGAAATGTTAAACAATGAGATTAAAAAAAAGGAATGCACAATAAGAAATCATTTAGAAAATAGGGTAAATTTTCATTTCATGCTGTGTTTTCACCTGTTAGACCAGATGTGTGCAAAATTTAAGACAAAGAGGCTGAATCAAACTTACTGTACTTGAGGGGCGTGGGCCAAAAATAAATACAGCATTATATCCAACTATATTATATTAAATGTTTTACATTTTAAACCATTTTCATATAATGTTTAAATAATTTTAATAAATGCAAAAAAAAAACAAAAAATATTAAAACAAAAAAAAAAATTTGAAATTATATGCTTTAATGCCATGTTTTCTCTTATTTTTGTCCCCTGTGTGGTTTGCCCGGTTGGGCCAAAAAAAATTTAATAAATAAAGTCTCAGATCTTGAGACCAGACTTTCTAAAAGCTCTTTTAATTTGAGGCAATGTAGAAATGTGCTGTGTTGGGGGCCCCTGGGGGCCCTTAGCATGATTCAGCACTAAAATATCATAGCGGCCTGTTGTAGGTTTTTATGACGACTAAAGTTATGGCTTCAAGTTTTGCAATAGCAAGCTCTTTTCCCGATTTCTTCAAATGTAAAAATCTACTTTTAACATGACGACTTGCGTTCATCTTTTTGTTAGTGTCAGCAGTGCAGCGGCTGGGATATGAGCAGTGATATCCTAGGCATATTGGAACCACTTCCAGTCGGCTTGAAAATGAAATTATTCGTTGATGCGCCGACAAGTGCAGCATCGTTTCATTGCCTTCACAAGTCTAAAGTTGTTGGCAGGTACGACACGGAAAAACTCTCTCCCTGTCACCCTCCAGTCATGAGCGACTCCTCTAATGAGGCTAGGAGGCCAACGAGTGGGCCGAAGCCACTGAAACCTCCAGTTCTAACATATCGATTGGTGTGAGGAGAGCGTATCTGGCGCTGACGTCTGACTTCTCACCTCGTCCCAGACTGAGTCCTCATTCAGTCCTTGGCTGACATGGCTGCTAGACACAAATTCGCACCCACATACTCAGCTCACGGCTCTATTCACAGAGGAAGACTAGAGCCAATGTGTGTTTGCACACACAAGCCTGCTAACAGTTTGTGGAAATAGAAATGCTGTGACCCGTGAAAATGAATGAAGATTTTCCATCATTACCATTTTCCTGTATCTTATCTTGTAGTCTCTATAAGGAGCATGTTTTTACACAGTTTAGCTAATTAGTGGTGCTTGCTAAGGGAAGCGTCACTATAACTATTGGTCATACTTAAAGGAATATTCAGGGTACAATATACGCTACGCTTAATCGACCAAATATGTAGCATAATGTTGATTACCACAAAAATAATTAAGAAGTGTTTGGAAGATTATGTGTAAATGTAAAGCCCCTTACAATTTTCTAAAAGCCCTTTATTTACATAAATTTTTCTGTTAAAACATTATTTTAACAGTAAATCTGTTTAAATCATTGTTACTGTAAATCATTTTTATTGTTGTTTTAGCTTTTGGAATTAGCTTTTGATTTTATATTTTCAAGGTTTTTTTATTTCTTGTAATTTTTTGTGCTTTAGTCCATTTTATTTTTTTATTTATTTTTAATTTTTTCTAAGTTTAGTTTTAGGTTTATTTATTTACAGTTAGTAAACTTCTCTAATTTCTCATCTCTAATTTTTGTTTAGTTTTCATCTCATTTTATATGTTAATATATAATATTTCATTTAAGATTTATTTCAATCATTTAGTTTCCTTTTTTTAGGTTTTAGTTAATGATAATAAACTTGCTTTTCATGGTGGCAAAGTTGCAAAATAGGATATTACACAGAAAAGATTTGTAAGAAATTTTTTCAGGGGTTTTTTTTTTCCCAATTATATTTTAACATTTACAGTTTTACCCCATTCACTTGCCATTGTAAGTACCTGATTTTAATTTACTTTACTTTACTTTATTGAAGGACAAGTGGAATACCAATATTATTCCACAGATTTGGTTGAGCTTAACTTGCATTAAACCCTGAATAAGGTTTGTTTAAAGTTAATGGTTCATTGTTGGTGTTGTACAGTGTTGCCGTTTTCTTGCCATTTTTTAAAAGATCATTTCATTTGCTTTCTTTTACCTGCAGAGTTGTTTCATTTATGAACCAGTGTCTCCTACTTCCTTTGTGCAGATTTCCTTGCTGAAACAGAGCCTGGAGATGCAGCTTTCCCAATCCCAGCATTCCCTGCAGCAGCTGCAGGCACAGTTCAGTCAGGAGCGAGAGCACCTGGGACAGCAGCTGCAGGAAATGGAGCTGGAGCATCAGCGCAGGGAGCAGCGGCTGCAGGAAGCCCATTGCTGCGCTATGCAGGACATGCAGGAAGCCCGCCAGCACGACCTCAAGGTAACCACAACAAAACATAATCTCCCACCTGTCTCACGCAGAGAGATCGCTCTGACCCGTATGCACGCTCTTATCTTTTCCTTTCACCTCCTAGCTCTCTGTTATTTGAGTTTTTATGACTCTGTGTTCCACATCCAGCTGACACAGAACAGCTTACGCCATTTACGTTCAGTGGATACTCTCCAAAATGGCACTAGGTTGACACGGAGGCGACGAATAGTTGAACAAAGTCTTTTTTTTTTCTTTTGTGTACAAAAAGTAGTCTCATAGCTTCATAAAATTACAGTTGAACCCCTGATGTCACATGGATTATTTTACTGATCTCCTTGCTATTGTTTCTGGACCTTGATCGTGTAAGGATCCTTGCTGTCTATGGGAGGGTCAGAGAGCTCTCAGAATTCATCAAAAATATCTTTATTTGTGTTCCAAAGATCAACGGAGGTCTTTCTGGTTTGGATCAACATGAGTAATTAATGACAGAATTTTCATTTTTAACTATTAACTATGACTTTTGTCTCAATAAACTCCAAATTGGCTGCTTATTAATAGTCAGTAAGGTAGTTGTTATATTGGGTAGGATTAGGGATGTAGAATATGGTTTAATTTTTTATTTTATTTTGCATATGTACAGTATACAAACACATCGATATATATTATAAATTATTATGTTTATTATATATATATATATACTGTATATATTTATATATATATATATATATATAATTATATATGTGTGGGTGGGTGTATACAGTATATATACTGTACTATATATATATGTGTGTGTGTGTGTGTGTGTGTGTGTGTGTATATATTTTCTATATATATATATATATATATATACATTTATTTACATATTTGTCTGCTTTATTTATGTAAACATAAATAAATCTATCTATATAATATATATTAACTTGGGTTATTAAAATCTGTTGATGCTGGTCTGATCGCTGTTTTTTTCAGTGGACTGTTTGTATGGCTTTGAAATGAATGACTTGTGTTGCTTACATCAGCAAGGGTTAGATTATATTGATGCAGTTTCTTTGTACAGTCACTGGTCACTGGTGTGTAACATGTTTTATTTGCTCACCGAAGCCATTTTTATTTGTATCTGCTGTTTGGCGAGCATCCATTTCCAGTATTTGTGGACTGTGGATGAGACTTCATAGCGATTGTCAACAGTCTGACTACATGAGACCACATTCACTCCAACTTCCATTTGCTGTTGAAGCTCTTGCCTTGTACAGAGGCAGCCAAGCAATTGCGGACCGTAATCCTTCCATTCTATTTGTCAGCTTGTTTGTTTGTTGGTGAAATTGTTTTTGTTTGACGTAAGGCAATATTTTTTTTCTGTAATAGATTTGATTTGGTGTGGTGGGTCTGATATGGATCCAGCCCTGCCCACAGCACATCTCTCAGGTCCTTCTCTTCCCCCTATCCAGGAATAACCTGCTCACTCTCGGCTCTTCTGTCTGTGGGTTAGTAATGGCTGAGTGCTCGCTGTCACAGGCTGTAATGTCTGTTTTATCCAGTACCTGGCCTCTGACGAGGGGAGAGAAACTCTCACTCCGACTGCAAATGATTACCTTGAGCTGGGCTTAAGTGGCTCCACACCGCAGGCCTGGAGATGAAGGCTGTGAGCTGGGATGGCGGGAGGAGACCGCTTGAATAAATGCTGATAAGTTGAGATTGACTCACCAAATGCAGCGTCAGTCAGAATCACAGGCTTCACTTCACTGTTTTAAGAAGTAGTGGAAGCAGTCGGGCTGCACAGGCCTGTTGTGATGACACTAAATGGAAAATTCTTAGCTCATGAATATTAATTAGGCCACGGACACATCATTTAATATGACCTGTTACTGGTTTTCGATTATAATTAGTGAAGAGTAACTAAAATTATATATAATCATGAGTTTTCCGCCTTTATAGATCCAGGAACCTGTTCATGGATGGATAGATAGAAGAAAAAACTGAACTAAACTAAAATTAAAATTAACCTTATAATTAATATTTGCTTTAAAAATGACAAAAGCATATAGCAAAATGACTGGAAATTATCTTAAAAGAGAAAAAGAAAAATAATAATCTGAAAATATAAAAATAAAAGCTAATTCAAATATTACTAAACACTAATAATAAATAAATTATAGTATGTAAACAATACTAAAATAACACTGATGACAGCCGATGGCAGTAAGCAGGGGACCCTAAAATAGCTGTGTGTGTGTGTGTGTGTGTGTGTGTGTGTGTGTGTGTGTGTGTGTGTGTGTGTGTGTGTGTGTGTGTGTGTGTGTGTGTGTTTGTGTGTGTGTGTGTGTGTGTGTGTGTGTATATAAATACAATGTGTGTGTAATGAATAAAAATTGTGGAAGTAAATTCTTAAAAATATTAACTATAATAAAATATATAATTACATATAATAGTAACATATAATAATATTATATTATAATATAAAATTTTATAACAAATAAAAATAATAGTATTACATAAGTTATATACAGTATGTATAACAGATGTATGATAGTACAGAAGTATTTATTTGTTTGTTTGTTTGTTAAAAAGAAATTATTTTATTATATTATTATCATACTATAAATTACCAAAATGTGAGATCTCAATGCATCCACCATGACTGACGGCTGTGGTCAGAATTCTTGAGCATTTATTTGCTGGTTGAAATGGGCTCTAAATCGTAATTTATTAAGCCAGTGGCTTGATTTGCTGTTTATTTCAGGAAACTGCTGTGTAATGGATTTCATTGCTCCATGTCACAGCTGGTTCCTGGACACATTATGTGTGACCTCTATTACTGATATGCCCCACCGTCCAGGACAGGACCACACCTGGCAGTATGAGTCTCGGCCACCAGCTGTCAATGGATGGAGAACGGAGGGGATTGGTTTATCTGCCAGTGATGGCATTAGGAAATGTACACACAGAGGTTAACTGTGTTTTGTTAACCCAGTTTGCCACAGAGACCTGCTGTTTTGTATTCTAATCTAATATCAAACTGCTAACCAGAAGCCTAAATCAAAAAGCCTAACCTGATGTTACAGTTATTCATATTGGCTTTGTGTTTGTAATTGATTTGTATCTTTTGCTATTTACTAATTTGTGTTTAAGCTGATAATTGTTTACCAGCACACTTATTACATGAACCCCCTTGAGCAACCTGATGTTAGTATAGTGAACCTTGTGATGCTTCATCCTACAGCCTTTTGTTATCTTACAAGATCTTTTACCATTGGGCCTATTTAGGGATTAGAATATTAATAAATATTTCATACTTTGCGGTTTTACCACTTTAATTATGAACAGATTATTTCCAAAATTATTTCAAACTAAATAACTAAATAAATATTTAAAGAAACTGTTAACTATACAATTAAATAGTTAATGAAAACATAAAAAAGCATTAAATGAAATAACTGATTCATTATTAAAACACCTAACTGATTTATTAAATGAATTATTATAAAATTAATAAATTGTATTTAATTTCAGCATTATTTAACTTTATGAGTCATTCTTATCATTACATTTAAAAATTAAAATGTAAAAATTAATGCTAAAATTAAATGCAATGGACATATAATAATTTGTTTGTATTTCATTTTAGCATGAGTTTAATTTTATTAGTCATTTTTGTCATCGTAGAAAATGTAAAATGTAATGCTAAAATGTAAATTTTTATGTTTTGTTAAATGTTTTTTGTTAACAGTTTTGTATTTTACAATTTATTTAATTATTTAACTTGAGTCATTTGGCGTATTTAATTAGATCAGTGAGCTAATTGGTTAAAAATCACTCATTTGACACAACATGGGTGATCCACGATTTATCAGGTAAAATTAATGCTTGTGATTTCATATTTGGTTTTCATAATAATAATTATTTAATTTTCCCAGTTATCAGCAAATAATAAATCTGTATGTTTATCTCTTATTAATCTATTCTATCTATTTTTCCATCTATATCTATTGATCTATTGTCAATTCATTGTCAGAGAGTCATCATGGTGTGTTGAATTATAATTTAATTTTAATTGTCAAAGGTTCAGCATATGTGTTATAGCTGTGGTTATAGACATATGAATAATTACTGTTTATTTTGATGAGTTTCCCTGCAGCACAGGCAGATGTGATAATTGCAGTATATGAGTTTTACCCAGTTGCCATGCCATTAAAATAAGCCTCTTCATGACCTTGCTTCATTCATGTAATGAGTGGAGATCCAGCAGAAGGCTTTTGAAATCTCATTTAATAGCTTTCTGCTCCAGAGCACCATGTCTGAGGTAGACATGCCAACACCAGGAGCCGATTTATTGACTTGTGTTTAATTATCATCAGCGGTTCAGCGTGGTAATATCTCACTCCAACCGCATCTCTCTCTCTCTGCTCACCAACGTCTCAATATTGAGCATTGCTCTTTTGAAGTCAGGCGAAGGAACGCTCCTCTGCTGCTAATGGGCTCAGCAGCACTGCGGAGGAGAAAGACGGCATCAGTCTTACCCCTCGCCACTCTGTCCTCAGAGACGAAAATGAGCGTGCGTTCCTTCTTCTGATATCCCACTCCAACAGGCAAAAGATCCAGCTCAGCTCCCTCCTGTAGCTTTTGGCTGATATCAAGCACTGCTTTTTACCCGGCCGGAAAGAACAGGCCAAAATCCCGCAGCTGCCACAGTAGGTAAAACGCTTGAGTGTGCCCATGCTCGACAGCATGCCGGCCGAGAGCAATGGGACCTGATGAGTCACTGTGGCTAAAGGAGAAGAAATCTGAAGATACTTGGACATTTCAGAGCTGCCTTTTACTGCCCTCTGTTTGCTTTTTTCAGATGTGGCTCGTCTATATAAAGCCCATTTCTGAGACGGAATAAAACAAATTAAAAGGTGACTGTGATGTTTTTTTTATTTCACAAATTTGGGCTTTTTTCTTGCAATATTAATTTATATCTTACAATTCAGACTTTTATCTCACAATTCTGAGAGAAGATGTCAGAATTGTAAGATATGAACTCAGATTTGTGACAAATACATTCTGAATTGCGAAAAAGTCACAGTATAAACTTGCAGAAAAAAAGCCCAAAAAATCACAATTGAGAAAAATGTCAGCATTGTGAGATACAAATTTGCAATTACCTTTTTATTTTATTCCGTTGCAGAAAAAAACTTGAATTGCAAGATGTACCTCAGAATTCTAGAAGAAAAGATTTCTCGATATTCCGAGTTTATATCAGTTGCAAATCTGAGTTTGTATCTCACAATTCTAACTTTTCCTCAGAACTGCGATATATACACTCAAATTTGCGAGATAATGAACTCTGAATTGCGATAAAGTCACAATATAAACTTGCAGAAAAAAAACCTGAAAATCGCAGTTGAAAAAAAAACATTTGCAATTACATCTTTATTTAGAGATATATAATTCACAGTTGCAAGAAAGAAGTCTGAATTGTGAGATTAAAAGCTGCAATTAACTTTTCATTTTTTTATCCCGTGGTGGAAATAGGCTTCAATATACTCATCCAAACGTATAGCATTTACAATCTATTCCTATTTGAATCATTTTGTTATTAATTTTATTTTGAAGCAGCTGCACCTGATTTAAGTCTCGTCATACATAGTGTACTATTATAAGAATTACTGTGAATGTTTGGCAAGTCTAAAAAGAAACCTGTTTTGAGCTTTTCCAAAGTTGAGTATCCTGACTCAAAGCATCATAAAAACTGTTGAAATGGAAACAGAAAGCCGGTTTCCAGATCTTTTATGAGGGGATAAACTACATTAAGTGCCTACCAAAGCTAAATAAATCTAGTTTGAGAAGACAGGAAAGAGATGTTTTATATCCTGCCCCACCCCTGGCCATAGGGCAGTGGTGAAGCATTGCAGAGCTCTTATATTTCGGTATAGCCACCTTTCACTGGTATTGATCACACATTTTCCCCCCTACAGCCTCTAGTATATTCTTTTGGATATATTCTAAGGGTTTTTCAAACCTACTTTTATTTTTCATCCTTTAGGTGTTTGAGATTCATTTTTATAATAGAGCATACTGTACACCGAAATTCTAGAATTTCGTATTTCGAATCAGTATTAACTTTGCTATACTTATTTAACACTTCAAGCTATCAATATAAAGTGCTATCAATATAACTGTTTCAATATAAACCTTCACATTTATAGTGGGTTTTGTTTTCTGTGCTTCAGTGTTTGAGGGGGATTCTCTCATTTATCTGAAAACCGTGTGAGTGTTGAATCCTAAAATAACTCACTAATTAATGCACAAGCTTTATTGGCAGGGAAAGAAGCGAAGTGTAATTTTTCCCACTCCAGATTCATTTCCACATAAGGAATGTGACATCATCCTCGTAGCACTTGAAGAGGTGAAAATGGCACTATGACATTAGAGTG
Organism: Cyprinus carpio; assembly: GCF_018340385.1. Classification (NCBI taxonomy): domain Eukaryota; kingdom Metazoa; phylum Chordata; class Actinopteri; order Cypriniformes; family Cyprinidae; genus Cyprinus; species Cyprinus carpio. The sequence goes on along the minus strand of NC_056616.1, from coordinate 27,766,501 downwards.
GGAAGAAATGTGTGGAATAAACATCACAACTCTGCATTTGTTGTGTGTGTGTCTGTGTGTGTGTGTTTGTGACTGCTGTAGTCATTCAGATTAAAGCATCCTTCTGTAGATTCTGTAGTTTTTCTCAGTGTGTGTGTGTTGTGTGTGTTGTGGGTGTGTGTTTGTGTTTGTGTGTTATGCAGCTCAGGCCGCTGTTGTCCCTGATAGTTGTCTGAATGACGGAAATGACCTGACCTTTTCAGTTTTACTGATGGCCATCATGCTGCAGGGGGGGTCAGCTTACTCTGGAGAAAACAGAAACTCACAGAACTGACACCACAGCCTTTTGATGCATGATGTTTTTCTTTAGCTAGCAAAAGATGTGTCAGCAACACACTCCACACAATATGGACCTTGAATGATTCATTACGAGTATAAGCAAAATTGTCACTGAATATTTTTGGTATCATCAGCCAACATTATTTCTCTGTTTCCAAAATATGTGAGCTGCCTTTCTGGCTGATAGATGATACTAGCACATATAAATATTGGGTGAAATGAATGATGTACTGGTTAGTAAACCATCTCAACGATTTGGAACAGAGCTTGGGAAAGATACTTTGAACCTGTGGCATAGCATAGATCACATGCTTTCACAAATCCAGCTCGCAACATTTCTTCCTTGCAGTTCCACTTATTTACTAATTTCTTGTCATTTCTCTTTTCTTTTCTATATATTTTCACGTTTTCACCTGCAGAGTAGCATCCAAAAAGTAAAGTGTGCTGCTAGCAGCCTCATGCTGTGGTAAAGTGTGCTGGTAGCAGCCTCATGCTGTGTATCCGTCAGACTAGAAAAGAAAAGCTCCACAATGCACCAAAATATTGAGGTAGCCTTAATGAAAACCCAGACAGGGAATTCAGAAACTCAGACTGAGCAAAAAGATTCACATTCCAACAGGACAATGAACCTAAAACACACAGCAAGAGTGGCTTCTTATAGGCAACTCTGTGAGTGTCCTTGAGTGGCCCAGCCACAGCCTGGGATTGAACCCAATCATATATTTTTTCTGGAGAAACCTGGAAATGTGCGTCTGCCCCCATCCAACCTGACAGAGCTGTATATGTATTTTCTTGTTTATAATCCTCTCAGGACTGTATTGTTTTTAAATGAGTCATATTGAACAAATCTCTTCAAGACCATGTGGTATGTTTTTGTGTCTCAGTTCATCTGTGTTGATCTTCCTCATCAGTTGTTTTATTTTGATCTCTGCATTAAAGCGGCTCAGTTCCCAGCATTCTTCTGCCAACTGGCTTGGTGCAGTCCGTGTTTACTGAAGCGGTTGGTCTAATTTTCTGTTCCCTGTCATTCCCTAACCCACTTCCTCTCGCATCCGCACCCCACTCTGCTGGATATCACTGACTCCAAAGTGGCTTTCAGTGGAGGCAGGTGCCCTGCATTACCCCTCATTATGTCAGTGTATCTCCAGCGCTCAAACAGCTCCATTCTCTTAATCTAATTCAGGGTGCTGTAATTTGCATTCCTCTTGCTGGTCGCTAGACGGGCAACACATCCAAGATCCTTAACAAGCTTGCAGAGATGCTTAAGTGCCTTCTGGATAGAGTATAATTCCTGTGACTTGCCAGTTGTTTGAGAAATACGCTCCACTTACACCTGTGTTCCTGGCTAAGTGTTTTGCATATTTTTGAAAAAAGTGCACCTGTTGCAATTCTTAGTCACACCTGCTTAGACCTGCAAAAAGACCTGCTTGGACTAGTGTGAATTTCATGCTGGTCTTTTATTTCTGGTTATTTTTTTTGGTTTTGGTTCTGGTTTAGCCATCCAGTTTTCACCAGCAGAGTGACAGGTTTAGGTGAATATTGTTAAATTGTGATGAAATTTGGCATTGGTTGAGCAAGTTGGTCATACTGGTTAACAACATGAAACAGGTTTTGTGTTGATTAAACTGGTCAGTTTTTTTAGTGTTTGAAGTTTTGAGCAAGCCTGGTTCTTTTTCCTTGGGTTAAGCAACCCCGATTTTAGTTTAGGATATTTTGTTTATTTTTTTATTTTTTTTTTTGATTTTTTTATTTATTTATTTATTTATTTTTTAAATTTATTTATTTATTTAAAGTATTTACAACTTATGTGATACTAAAAGCATATACGCTTTAGATTATTATAAAGAATTATATTTTATATTTATCATAACGAACAATCCCTTGCTTGTTGGTGAGCAAATGGATTTAGGTAATTTAGGTATTTATTATTATTTTATTTTATTTTTTAATTGTAATATGAATAAGTTTAAAAGAGTAAAATACATTATATGGACCATTCTACAGAATCCAAAGTATATATATAATCTATATAATAATATATATATATATATATGTATGTATTATATATCTCATATAATGTATATATATATCATTATATATAAACTGTGTATGAAAATTCTATAATATCAAAGGTTACACATTTTAGTACTTGTGCAGTTAATTCTTATATTTCAAATATATACCGTATAGAGAAGAAAATATAAAATAAAAGTTTGTTTTTTATTTAAACATCACCTTTGCTAACAAGCAACAAACAAGATACGTTGGGACCAATGAAAAAAAACACACAAATCGAGGAATAAAAATGACAAAAACATCATTTCAATATAATTTTCACAGAGTTTTGAAATTGAATTAAAAAAAAAAAAGAAATAAGCCCTCCCGCTCCCTCTATGGTGAGTTGGACTTTGAGGTGAGACTTTGTAACTTTGTAGTACATCTTTTTCCTTTCTTATTTTTTTTTTTTTCTTTGTTTAATATGCACAACCCTACACACTAACACTACTGAACAACACATTTCAAAAACTGGTTTCTTGGTTGGCTTTCGAGTTGTTTTTTCCCAGCCGCCCACACAGATGACGTGTGGGGCTGTTGCCGTCGTGCTGGAGGTCCGGGTTTGCCGTCCCCTAATATCATCGGATCTCAGGTTCTACTCCTGGCGTAACTCACCTGATTCCCTGTAGATGTAAATGGTGTGGCTTGTGTGGGCGGGTGTTCTCTTGTGTGTGCGCGGTGCGTGTAATGCTGACTCGGTGTGGCTACCAACAGGTGCCGCGGAAGGGCACCCCAGTGGCGCTAGAGACCGCGACTTCCTATGTCTTCTGATATTTTGAACCTCTCCCTGACGTCAAGGTCCTATCAACTTATCTGACACTTTTGGTTTGGCTGGTTGTAGCAGGAAAAAATAGGCGAAGAAACAACATTTTCAAAACTGACGTGTTTTTTTTAATTTTCCTTCTGTTGCGCTTTGATTTTGTCATCTCCCACCCTTCTTCACCTACGCCAACATGGTCGCCAGGAAAGGTCGTTGCGATGCGCGCACAATATATTTGTTTTTTTATATTATTCTGTAACCTGTGAAGTTAAGCAGTGCCTTATGCGACGACTGAAAGAATGAAGCATCAGTATAGTGTTCATAAGTAACACATCTACTGTTAATGTTAGATTGTTACCTATTTTGTCGTTCTCTAACTCTAATGAACTGGTGTGTGGGCTCGCTAGTGTGTGTTCAGGAGGCTGAGGAGCGTCTGACATGGCCAACTTGCAGCACCACATGGAGCTTCAGACCCTCTGCAGTACAGAGGCGTTTCACTAATTCAGGTCTACATGGCCAGAACATTTGGTGAGCACTCTTTGATCATAGCATCTCTGTTACAGTCCTTGTCCCGCCTTCATAGAAGTGTAGTATGCCTAACGAGCTTGCAGGAAGACCCGTCACGCTTTCCGTTCCGGTAACCTTCGCCATGTTGGGTTGTGTGGTGCAACCAAATCAGGATCTCTCCATATGGCTTCAACAGACCTGTCTCTACATTTTTTACTTTCATTTCGCGTTTCACATGCCGTCTCCTTTTTGCGTTTACTTTTTTGGCTATTCTAGTTTCGTAATCAGTATAAGTGTGTCATTTTTCTAGTTTTGAGTAAGCACTGGAACCCTAAGCCCCTGTCTGCACTGGGTCACTTTCCATTGTGAGTGGTGAATTCAGATACCTTTTGCTGAGATAGAGGACAATAGAGGTCATGTACTTGTACATCTCTGGTAAATATCTTTACGTAATCTGCGCTTTTCCTTGCTAATGGCTTATGCCTCCCTTTCCCCAGCTAGGCGAAGGAGTATCTGTTATGATGAAAAAAGGACAAAAAGCTTGAGCCCCACCGATAATATCTTTTTGCCGATTATTTATAGGCGATTATGAGCCGGAGGCGGAAGCATTGCCGCAGATATAAGCATCAGATATCATTATTCGGTTGACGAATATGCCGCTGGCTGGATATGAACATTTTTTACAGAACATATATAAACACAGATAAAATGCTTGTAAATGGTATTAATTATTTTAATTTTATAATTACACCAAATTTGTCTTGTCTTAAGCAGACTAGCAGGTTTGTGCCAGACAGTAGATCGTGCTCCATTGTTGTTGCTCCCATGTTTGCTACTGGGGCCGACCTGGACTGTGAAATGAAACTCTTTAAAGTTTGAAAGTTTATGGAACATTGGTTCCACTCTGAAACTTTGAACACAACGGGTCCATTTTATCTCACGTAAAGACGGGCGCGTTGGCGGATCGCGCACCAAATGTCGGTGGGAATCCCCTTCAGCTCGAGAGTAACATATCGTTTCTTCAAAAATGGCGTGCTCTAAAACGAGCGAGTAGTCTCCTAGCGAAGGTATGTCCCTATAGAAGAAGAAAGCGGAGGCCCCACTTTCAAATGTGAGGACCCACCCCCCCCGGGTCGCCCCCGCGCGATTTTTCGATTAGCCCCGTTTGTTTTGTCAGGAGTGTCGATAGCCCGCCCGGCGTTAAGTGCCATTTTGTTTTTGTTAGAAGTCGCCATTTTCTTGAAATTCGCAGTCGGGGGTTGCAACCACTGCTCGCATGAAATCTGGCCACACCACTTTTTTTTTGTTCACTTCATGTAAAGGAAGGGTCTCTTTGTTCAGTTGTTTGGGCAGCGCAGCAATCTGAAGCTTTTTGTCCACATGTTATTCAAATGATATTTCCGCCATATGATTCCAGTTCCAAGGGGAACGGTCGACACGTTACAGGTTTCAAAGGGCATTAAAGTGCACAAGGACGTTGCCATTTTCAGTGTCATGCGTATTTATTTACAGCGGTATATTCGGTATATGTGCAGCACTTCACACTTCACATCTCTAGTAAGTTTGTCATTCTGTGTGTGAAGTAAGTACAGTATAGTGTTTGCAAATCCGTGAATGAATTGAATGAATGTGTTGCGTGAAGGTTTGCCAATATGAACTTCAATGGAATAAATAAACTTCAAATTTACGAAAACCTGTGCAGTGGTGCTGATGTCAGGACTCATTTTTTTGCATTATAAAGTTTATTGTAAAAATTGTTATTTTAATGCCCTGCCGGGTTTGCCATTACATATCTTTTTGTCAAGTTGTATTCTCCGTTGTTTTACGCTCCCTAATATCAGTATCGGTATCGCCTGGCCCCGGCAAAAAAACCCATATCGGTTGGGCTCTGCCAAAAAAGCTATCCATTTTGTTGCCACGCTTGCCTATAGAACGCTCAAATTGAAATGTCTGTTTTAGACTGAAATGTATTTGTGCAAAAAAAATAATTTCAGGAAATTCAAAATCTTTGTTTTGTGTGTTGTGTGTCATGTCAGTCTCAACTGGGAAAATCTGGAAATATGATGTGCGTCCAACACCTGCTATGATTTACAAAGTTCCAAATTACAAAATATTTTAATTTATTCAGCTTTTTATTAAAAATTTGATTTTAAAGTTGCTACCTCGGTTACACCTTATGTCAAATTTATGCCCATCCATAGCTTGCAAAATGCTCAAAAAAAATTGTGCTATAGTATCTGGATATATCTCATGAGTTGGTTTCATGGCAGCTGGGGGAAAATAAAGCTAAAACAAGAGAAATAATATGGTAAATAATTACATACATCTTGAAAGCTCATTTTTTGGTTAAATGCCTTGTTAACTGCAGAGGTCAAGAGACATTGAAAATAAAATGTGTTTCCTTATTCGTCCTGTGCAATGATAAATAATTTAGCATTTTGTTGGTTATATATAATAGAATGTTAATAAATTTACTTATCACCAAGCAAGTGTTGGAACTAGATGTTGAGCTGTAAAACCTCAGAGTGTTCTACACAGCTATCTAATTATATCTCAACTCTCATTGAAAGGTCATTATAAAGGATTTAATTATAACGGCAAGAAAAACTGGCATAATGAGGGGAGCATAATGCTAACGGGAGCACTGACAGGAAAAAATTGCAGGTGGAAGGGTAACAGGAAGGAACGAGTTGTACACTGAAGTGGTCACTCCATTTCCACCCATTTCCCGTTTTAATTTAACGTTTAGCTTTCAGAGGAGAAGGGAGAGTTGGAAGGATTCCAGACCTGTGCAATTTACGCGCTCTGGACCAATTCAGCTCCAGACAGGGCAGATCATTTTCTCGCCTTGGACATAATGGGTTCCAGTCACACTTTCATTGTATTCCCTATAAGTCTCTTCCTCGATTTTTCTCTTGTTATAATCCTCTCAGCATCCCTGAAGGAGTTCAGAGCTGAACCGGTCTTTCACTTGTTCGCATCGAGCATCCCTGCGTTCAGATTCTGGAACATCCATGGCAGTCAAACTCCAATCAACAGTAGGTCAAACCGCAACAGGAAGCAGCGGACGAGCGCCAAACATGGAACTGGAGAAACGCTCTGTAGCAGAGCAGAGTAAAGGATAAACTTCTTCCACAGCAGGGTTATTATTATATTTCACAACCTTAAGAAGTGTATTATTTGTGGTGGTTCATCTAGTTTTTGGCATAGATAGATTTGCTCATTACATTCACATACAAAAAGCAGTAATGTGGATTGTTTTTTGGCATTTCAATCAAATTGCCCGTCCTTCATCTCTCGGAGTAATTTGACGAGTTTTTGTTTTTACTTTAAAATACACAATACCGTTTCATTTCAAAAAGTTTTGGGTTCGGAAAATCTCTTAACGTTCCGCAAATTCAAAGGAGCATTTATACCGTAATAATACTGTAATGTTGTGACAATATTATTACAATGTTTCAATTTTGCTGGGATTTTTCTATTTTAATCTATATTTTAAAAAGTCAATTTATTTCTGTTCTGTTATGTAATGCTGAATTTTTCAACATTGCCATTTTTTACTCCCCAAGTTGCTGTTCAGTTTTCACATTGAATCCTTCCAGAAAATCATTTTTAATTTTAAACTATGCTGCGATTTGCTACTCAAGGATCATTTTTTTTAAATTTATTATCAATGATTGTGTTTTAGAAAAAAAAGTTGTGCCTGAAGCTTCTTAATAATACTGTTTCACCATGGAAACTGTTGCCAAACTGTGTCTTTTTGTTTCATAGGATTCTTTAATTTGGAACAGAGACAAGTTCACAAAAGAACAGCATTTTATTTGAAATATATAATGTTTGCGGAATGTTTTTGTAATATTATAAAATGCCTTTTGCTAGTATCACTTTTTAATCATTCTTTTTAAAATCAACAATGTAATGCATTTCTTTTTGAAATAAAAGTATTATACATTATTTTTTTTTAAACTTTTTAAACTTTTTGAATGGTAGTTAGTTATTCATATCGTCACAGAAACATAAAATTAAATGTTAATTCATGTGTATTCAGTTTTAAGTATTCATTCACATTAGAGTAGAACATTATATTTTATGTCTTTTTTAAATAATTATTTAAACTAATCTATCTGCGAGTATTTTTTGCTGTAGCTTCAGTGTGTATTCCCATTCATTTCCCGACTGTCTCCTATACAGTCCCATTGTCCTCTTAAATGAGACCAGAGACAAACAGTAAGTTTAGTTATTGAATGCTTTTCCCAAGAAAGGACGAATCAATAACGTTCTGCCAACAGATGGCTGCTATGAAAGAAAAGGACCTTAATAAATCCTCTTGTCATCTGGCTCATGTATAAGACAACATTTATAACAAAAGAAACACTGAGAGGATTGTTGGCCAAGCAACTGAAAGGTTGTACAATTTTTGAGTCTTAAACACAGTGGGACCTTGAAGGGAAAATATGTGTTATGTCTATGTAACACACATACACACCAGAATTAAGGGATTGAAGTAAAATAGCTTTTTCTGTGTAAGTGCACCTCCGTTTTCATCTTTTTAATCTAGATAGTTGTGATACTTTGGTCTATCAGTTTATTAGGTTAGCTGTGTCTTACTGTAATACTATATTTTGGGGACGTTGTGTGGCTTTTAAATCTCTGAATAGGATACAGGAATACAGGTTTTTCCATTAATATTGGAAAAACCTGGATTTTTAAAAAAAAGTAGTTTTTTTGGCAAAACCGGCGCCCCCAGGGTGGACAATGATTCTTCTATACTTTTATTAGCGCCATATCAATACGAATAAATTCTCAAGCTCCTGGGGCTCCAATTCTGTCTTGTGTGAGAACTTATGTCTAATGTCCCACAGGTCAAAGAGCAAATTTCAGTGTGGATACTTTGCTAAAGAGAGGCTGCGAAATCTCTAAGGGTAGTTTCAACAAACCCTGCACTGCTGCGTCGTCGGGAAGAAATCTATTTTTGCTAAGCATTTACTAAGCGTTCCCAGCCTTGGTGCATATCATTCATCACCCAGGAATAACAAATAAGCATACTCAGAAAGCGCAGATGCAATGTTTTTCGGGTCAAAACTGTGAATATTTGTGTCTTGTGAGATTAGAATTTTTTCATGTGCGTCTACAATCAAACTGCGCGTCTGTCTCGAGGACACGGTTGACTTTGTTGTGTTCAGTTTTCTGTAATGCCCTCACGTACTCTCAGTAACATCCCTTACATCATAAGGCTGGAAAAAAGTGTTTAAACCTTCCCCCAAGACTCTTGCCGATCCCACTGGTTATGACATCAAAGACAGATGTGTCATGAAAGATCCGTGAGAAACATGGCCTTTGTGTTTTCTAGTTTAAGTCACAGTAGCAAAAGGTGAATAAATTCACCAATGAATGCGTTCCCTCATTATGCAGATAGATAGATAGATAGATAGATAGATAGATAGAAAGAAAGAAAGAAAGAAAGAAAGAAAGAAAGAAAGATTTCATCCACATGCTCAATAAGTGATCCAACGGCTCCCAGGGGTCTGGTTCCTCAAACGAGTGCCTGCGTTCACAAGACGCACAGTATTTATTAAAGCCCGTGCTGCTGTGCTGTGCTCCTACACCATGAATCATTAGCGCTATTTTACACGGGTCGCCCCTTTTTCTGACACCGCTGATTTGCAGTCAGTAATAAACGTGCTTCTCTCCGGCTGGTGAGATGACTGTATGAAGACTGAGAGAAAGAGGAACAGAGAAATCAAACACTCCCCAGAAAGGCTCCTGGGTACATAACTCTAACTATTCAGTGCTTTTTTCTCTGCCACAATAATGGAATGGATTTGAAATTTTCTCACTTTGTGGATGATTTCAGCAAATATTATTGGATTTGATTCTTTGTAGTTCGTGTAATCAATCAGAATTCCATGTAATTCATTTGATTACAACTTTAAATCTTTTAAAAGTGCTCTTGAGCAAGACAATTACCAGCATTTGATCTGTGAGAACTGACTAAAGAGCACTAAAAAATCTTTGAGTAAAAGCCTGTACACATGTAAGAGTAATAATTATATAAATGTAAAAAAAAAGTTATTAAGGTATCATAATTATCACGTGTAAATTTGAATTTATATTGCATGTTTTAATATCTCCGTTTTACTGTATATCTCCAAATATGACTTGTTTCACAACAATTTTTAAGTCGTTATCTCTCAGTGTGGTTAATAGCTCATGACCTTTTATCTAATGAAGTGATAATATTTTACAATATGACCTCTCACAAGGATACAAAAGATTTCACAGTTATGTTCTCATATGTGTGACCTTTTATCTTATTAAGTGATGATCATATATTACAGTAGGGCTTTTTCTCACACAATATGACTTAATATTACACAATTTGTAATTTTTATCTCTCCAAGTCACTTCAATATCTCACTGTTTTGTCTCTTCTCTTCATTAAGTGATTTAATATCTCACAACATACCACATTCTCACAATATTACACATAATCTCAATTATCAAACTTTACTTCCCATAATTACGTCTTTTTTGAATCTCCCAAAGAGGCTTAATATCTCATTATTTTGTTTTTTTCTGATAATAGTGGCGGTTTTTATATTATGAAGTGATCATAATATTTTACAGCTTGAGCATATTTGTCATAATATGACTTAATGTTTCACATTTATAACTTTATTTCTTAAAATTGTCTTTTATCTCCCAAAGGGACTTAATATACTATTTTGTCTCTTTTTCCTCATAATGCATTCAACTTTTTATCTCATAAAGTGATTTTTTAATATCTTACACTGACAGCAAGGTGTAATATTTTACAATATGACATTATTTCCCACAAATGCAACCTAATATTTTACCATTTTGACTTATTTTTATTTATTTATTTATTTGTTTGTTTTTGCGTAATTGAGACTTTGGTGACACTTTATTTTAAGGACCATTTCTCAATAATAAGTAGCTTGAATAATATTGCATGTTGGCTGTTTATTAGTACTTATAAAGCAAATATTAATGCCTGATTCTGCATGATCGTTTTTTTAGATCCCTTAATCCTACCCTATACCTAAACTAACAACTATCCTACTTTTAATAAGCAGCAAATTAGGAGTTAATTGAGGAAACGTCATAGATAATAGTTAGAGTAGTAATTGGACCCTAAAATATTTTTTTTAACACTCCAAGTGATTTAATATCTTACAGTGTGATTTAAAATCTCCTCCCATTTTAGACTTTTTATTTCTCATAATTGTGGTTATTATTTTATAATTGCATTATATATATCTTAATTTGTGACTTCATTTTCTTATGCTAAACTTATGTTTTATTTTAGTTTGAGGTGGAAAAAGGTTTTCTACATTAGATAAAAATGTGTGTCGGATAACATATATAACTTTAATCATGTATACGGTTGAATAACTCTTATCCCACTAGTGCCACCATGAGCTCTCATTCCCCCGTCTCTCTTCTATGACCGGTGCGGCTCTGCCCCTCAATCGACAAGCTTTTGATCAGCAGCACACTGAAATTCAGCCCCTCTCAGGGCATTTCTGGGTACAATGCCCAGGAGAGCAGAGCTCCACACATGCTCCCAGACAGGCCCTGCTATTCAGCCTCCTCTCATCTGTCTGCATGTCTCCATTAATGATGCTTACTGTATATTATCCTACGCAGTGAAGTAATCCTCCAGGGAGACATTTATAGGTGTCTCGGTCCTTGATGGAAAGGTCAGAGATGTTAATTTCAGCCTTCGCAAATTATACCCTTTTCTACTTCAGGCATAAGAGCTGAAAGATTTCAGCACGCTAGAACAAGCACTGGACTTTTAAAGCCGCGTCTCTTCAGGAAAGGGCACACCTGCTGATGTCAGATGACAGGTCCTGTAGGTTTAGCTCTGTCGTTACAGGTGGACGGCTGATGTGACATTCGCTGAAGATCTCTTTGTGGAGAGCGGTTTCCATGACCAGGGCTTCAAGAATTATTTTGACCTGATGCTCCGGCTGCTGTTGAACATACAAACTATGTGTGATTGTGTGTGTGCGTTCTAAGTCTTCAATCAATTATTCAGCTGAAGCTGGTTTCATATGCAGTCAGATTATGCAACAAATACCCTGCCATTATCCAGGTGTTTCGACCTCACTCCAGGCAAAAGTAGCCGGTTCATGAATAAAAAGATACAAATCTAAATTTGAGCATTACAGAAGAGAAGCTTGTTTGTTCCCATAGTGAAAAAGCCTATATGTGACCCTGGCCATAACTTTTTAAATTCAGTTGCATAAAAAATATATTGGTCAAATTTAAAAATGAAAAGCTTTGACTGATTACCACTTGGTTACCTACTAGTAATCAAACTAGTTCCTAAGACACAATCTTAACATAGTGACTATATTTACCCCTTGATGGTTGCTAGTTAGTTACTTGCTTATCCAATTGAAAAGAGCAGTTCCCACCCTCAAGTCTAGATATTGTTTGGCGATCCCATGATGTCTGTATGTTATTTGATTCTTTTCTTATGTTTTATCATCGAGCACACTGTAAAAAACCAATCTGTGAAATTTACAGTAAAACAACCAGCGTTGTGGTTGGCAGGTCTTCACTGCAAAAATGTGGTTGCAACATTTTAGGGTTCACAGAATCAACTTAAATTTACAGGAAAAACCTGTATTTCCATTAACTGATGTTAATGTGAATATACCAACGATATTTAAGTACTACTAATCTGTTTTTATAATGACACAGGTGGTGATGAGAAAAGCCACAAAATGAATCCACGTTCATCAAAAGCAGCTTTTCCACTAATAGATACCTTCTATCTATTAGTATTTTGAGATAAATACTAATAGATAGAAGGTAAAAAAAGTAGAAAACACTATCATGGTAACATACGAGACATGGAAATAATGCAATAAACATTCATTTAGCAACAATAACAACAACAAAAACTATGTGCATAACTGATTAAAAAAAAAACAAGGTTATTTGTTTTTAAAAGATTTTAAATGTCTCGCAAGAAATTATGAGAATGTCAATTTACAGTTTTTTAATGTAAATTATAAGATGACGTTCGTTTTTCACTTTCAAAATTTGGCTGTACATTAACAGTATTTTACTGGAAAAATTACATGAAATGTCTTTGTTAGGTCTATTAAAGATTTTCACTGTATATAGTAAGGGGCTTTACTGTTAAAACCATTTAACCAAAGCATTGTTACAGTCTTTTACCTATAAAATGACACTAAAATTACAGTGCAGCTTAAAAAATATCTCTGTCTGACTGCACAAATATATAGTGCTATTTTTTTTTTTGTTTTTCCTGACAACAAATACTGTATATAGTCAGTGTGGAAGTGAGAAGCAGGCCGCTGTGCTTCAGGCGCTGCTCCGGTGGTCTGCTGGAGGCACAGTGCCCCTTTGAGCTTGAGTTGTGTAAATGAAAATGTCACAGGCAGACCCCTGACAGCTCTGCTCCAGCACATTAATATCACACAAGTGACAACGGTCAGGGAATAAAGACCATTTTGTTGTTCCTCAACACACACCTGAGTCCGAGCACATGAGTGTTACAGTTAAGAGAGTCTTGTCATTCATGAGCTTACTGAGATAATGCAACAGCAGGAAGAGCAGATGTTTTCTTGACATACTGTTGATATACAGAAGGCTCAGCTACTTTCTTTTAGGGGCCAGATTGTCCATATCTTAGCACACATAACATGTTCAAACATATTTTTAAAATATACCAAAAAAAGGGCCAATTTCATGATCATGCACTTTTCAGCCATCTTTTTTAGCCCATACAGAAATGATAATTATCTTGGTAATTATATATGGAAATGTATGGCTACTTTTATTGCATTTGATTCTATAACTATGCTGTTTTAATACTCTTAACTAATGGACTGCTCTAAAGAATGACATCATGCAGAGTAGGAGACATGGGCAAAGTAGAAGAAACAGACTGGCATCGATTCAAAGTTTTACTATTTGGACAGTTTTTCTTAGAAGTGAATGTGCTGTTTTTGTGCTTCGTTCTCAAGATGAACCATCTGTTGTGATTTGGAGATATTAACAAATGCGCTTTCAGGGTAATTCACAGTTGTCTACAATGGCTGTGATATTTTTTTGTAATTATGTGAGCGTGTATACATTTAGAAATCATTTTCACACCCGGGGGTACGCACAAGTTTGTTTTACAAAATACAAATGTTGCTATTTATTACTTTTTTTTGCTGACATTGGCGTCCTTTATCACGTAATATGTCCCGGAGGAAGCCCCTCTGGGCCGCAGGTTTTCTTTGCCACACACACTGAAACAGTTATTGAAGCTAATTGTTGTGTGAAATGATATTTACAGACATTTAGAGTTGGATGAGCAGATTGTAAATTTGATTAAGCAAGAGCCATTAACTGCATAAAACTGGAAATGGGGCTCGGCTGTATTTTCCAGGAGGATTTTCTACTTCTTCCTGTGCATGAGGCATTTAAAAGTCAAAGTGTCAGTGGAGTGGAAAATTGCCCATGAGACAAGTGTTGTCTAATTAAATCTAACCCCAGGCTGTACTGGAGTCTGACATATACAGTTGTGGATATAATCGTTACAGTAGAGAACAGCCTATGTGGCAGTTTCTATGAATACAGTAAACTTTGGTGTCCCGTTACTTTTTTTTAGTGGCATGAATGTGATGTTTGGAGTGAGAACTATTAGATATGTTTGATAAACTGTTATTTAACAGAATATTAACATATCCTAAAATCTTAAATGCATCAGATGTGGTGATCAGACTGGTGGTATTTTTTGTTATTTAGTGTTTTATTCAATGGCATATATTTGCTCAGTGTTCTGAGATGTATTTCTGCAAGAGAAGTTTCAATTTATTTCTAGTACATAGCCAGAAACATTGTATTTTCTTGCCATTTTTTTAAATAAGTAACTGAACACTTAAGTAAGTTGCTGAAAGTTGTTCCCCAGTAATTTCAGACATGGACTCAAGGCCCATTAGCTCCTAACGTCACTCAAGAGATGAAACTCTAGTGCTCAAACCTCCATGCTAAAAATAATGCTGTAGATCTGCTGACTGCTCCCGACCTTTATGTATTTCATAACTAAACTATTCATATATTTGAAGATGTAGTGTATAAAGCAAGGCAAACCAGATGGATGTGCCATCAATATTAGATCCCAACAATAGTCTCAAAGTGCAATGTGAAAATAGCATCTGCGGTAACTCCATGTGTCTGAATCCAGACGTTTCAGGAAAAGCCTTCACATCACACAGTCCACACTCTTACGTAACACACAGCATTCTCAAGTAAGGTCAGTCTGGCTTTTTTTTGTGACCTCAGTTTACCTTGCGTTCTCGTGTGTTGCAGGAACGTGAGCTTCTGAGTCGCATCTCAGATCTGCAGGAGGAGGTCAGTCGCAGGAAGAAGCAGATTGCCGATCTGGACCACGAGATTCACACCCTGAACGAGAACATCAGCACTTTGACCAAGGAGCTGGAACTCAAGGGCAAAGAGGTTTTGAAGATCAGTAGCGAGGCCAATCAGCAGATCAGGTGAGTCTTGGATTGGAGATAGTGAAGTTTTTCTTGCATTTAGGCAGTGTAGCAAAATATTTTTTCTTCATTACCCCAGCTCAAAAAAAAAAGTTATGAAAACGTTTTTTTCTGAGTGTTCAAAACAGCCTTTTTTTTTATAAATGATGTGAAAATATTTTTTTCTTGTTTACACAAACATTAAGAGAAAATTTAATTTTTCTTTGAACGTTCTTAAACAAGTAGTAACATTTGACAAATGTTCAATTTAGCCAACTAAATCGTATTTTTTTTTTTTTTTTTTGAGAAACTTTTACTTCGGTACATCCAAAGCAAAATATTGTACTTTTTACTTCACCCCGCTTTTTAAAAAATAACATATCATTGCTCTTTATATTGAACTTTTTTTAAATAAAAAGTGTTCGTCTTAATAGCATAGCATTCATCTTAATAAGTGTTTCTCATAGCATTCCTCTTAAAATGTCAACACATTTTGCCCCTTGTGATGTCAGTGTTGTTTTTTTTATACTACTCGTCACTTCATGGTTACACTTTTTTTTTTACATTTTAAACCGATATGTTATATTATTTCACTTATTTGCACACTTTAATTATCAGTAACTGCATTAGTAATGAATATTCTAGTAACAATTTTGTTAATAAATGTTGAAAAAGGGTGAATAGAGTTAAGTAAAACTAAATATGAAAGTAAAATTAAAACCATAAAAATTAAATAAAAAAGTACATGAAATAAAATAAATGCTAACTGAAATAAGATGAAAGAAAAATATTTTTTACTGTATTTCAACTAGTTGCCAGTGCAGCATTTCTCTTTTTAATTTAGTTAACTAAAACTGAAATAAAAACTAATAAAAAATCTACTAAAATGACAAAAGCACACAACAAAATGACTAAAACTATAACTAAAATTAAAATGAAAAATATAAAAATAAAATATAATAAAACTATAATAGTATCTCGATACTAAAATAACACTGCTTATTTGCAGATCAATACATTAATTGTCTATAATAATAATCTTTCTTTTTAGTGCTGATTAATGACTAGTCTGATAAGTGCTGGCTAGAATAAATAATAATCATGATTGACAAATACGCTTTACTTTATACAAAATCAAGTTTTACTCAAGTGAAATTAAAAAGGGGAACTTACACTTTTACTGGAGTAATATTTTTATTTTTTTGTACTCGATTTGTGTATGTCATCCATCACTGCATTTAGGAAACAGTGAGTAAACTCATTGCAAACTGAGAAATTTTCACCTCACATCTGCTTGCATGGGGTTGCATGAGGTCATCCTTGTTCAGTAGAGAACATCTGCAATCCTTAAACAACCTCTAATGTGACATTCTCCTCTGGTGTTATGCGACGGGAGTCATTGCTGATGATGAAAGAGATGGAAATTAAATTATTTTCAAGCAGAATGGGGTTTCAAGTGGAAAAAAATAAAGAATAAAAGAAAACAGGGCACCATGTTCTTGCCTAGAAAGTCCTATCAGGATTTGTCTGTCATTTTGCCCACAGTCATCTTGGTGCTGTCTGGCATTTTTGGACGGTGCTGTGTATCTTTTGTAGTACTTTAAAGAAAAGAAAACAGACTTTTAAAAAGGGAAAGCAATCGGATTAGAAAACCTGAACTCATAACAGCCATTATATTTTTTATTCAGGGGGTGATATTAATATTTCACCTTTGTATTTATAAGTAAAAAAGCAATTTCATTATACATAGTGGCTTTTTTGAGATAATGTGATTGTTTAGCAACACACATCATAATGCAAGACAGGTGCTGATCTCATTTCACTTTCAATTATGTAACACTGACATATCCAGGTCCTGAGATAAAAGCAGCAAATAAATAGCATTGCCGTTGGGTGTATCATTTACCAAGAGGAGATCCTGCTTTAATGCTCTTTATGTGAAGCCATCACAGCATGTGGCTTAATTGTGTTTCAGATAAAAGCCATATAGCATAGATATTGCAGTATGGAAAATGAGCGTCTCCTAAATAAAAATCTATAGTATGTAGCAGGAAGTGTGTTGTCTTTTGAAAACAGTGCAGCTCTTTGTGAATGTTATTTACTCAGACAGAACATTTGTATAAGAGCAAAGAAGCAAACCCTGAGCTGGATGAAAGTTTCATGTAACAGAGGAATCAAAGGAAGTGCTCACTGCGCTAATAGATCACAACAGTGACCGCACACTTCTGTAGCAGCCCTGCTTACATTTTTCTTATTCATTTTCTCCATATAGACTTCAAAACATTCTTTAATAAAGAGCTCTAAGCCATGAATCAAACTAACCAGGTCTGAGCTGAATGAAAATATTACAACTTTTGAAAAATATAAAATGTTTGAAAATATGAAAAAATACAGTGTAGTTTATTTATTTATTATTTTTTATTTTTTTGAGGGAATGGGTTATACTGCAAAATCAAATTTCTCAAACTAGTCCTCCAAACAGTTGTAAACCTTGTTTAAAAATACATTTGCCTAAGCTTTGTTTTCATATAACATATCTTATATTTTTCTTACCCCAGTGATAAATAGTTGTTTCTGTTTGTTTGGTTTTTTTTGTTGTTTTTTTTGCATAAATGTAACACAGTTGAGTGAGATTTTTTTTATCATAAAACAAGAAGAAAGAATATGTGTATATGTATAGGTAAAGAAAAAAAAATATTTTCATTTTTACATTTTACAATACTTTTATTCAACAATGACACATTAAATTGAACAAAAGTGACAGTTGTTTGGAACTTTCTGTTCATCAAAGCATCCTAAAAAAGTGCATCATGCTTTCCACAAAAATATGTTTTTTAACATTTACACTGTAATTGACAATAAGAAATGTTTGAGCATCAGCATATTAGAATGATTTCTGAAGGACCATGTGACACTGAAGACTGAAAATTCAGCTGTGCATCACAGGAATAAATTACATTTTATATTGAAATTGGAAACAGTAATTTTAAATTGTATTATTTCAAAATATTACTGTATTTTCAATCAAATAAATGCAGCCTTGGTGAGCAAGCAAGACTTCTTTCAAAAACAATAATATGAAACCTTTTGAATGGTGGTGCAGATAAATAATAATATTTATTTATTTGTGCATGCATATTTGTGCATGTATGTTGTTCATGCATGTTGTCATCTAGTGAACCAGTAAGAATCTGAATCTAAACGATTTAATGAATTTCCCGTTTTAGAAGTATAGAAGAACCATACAATAGATTTAATATACTACATAATATATGCAAATATAATTATGTATCACGTAGGTTTCATTTATTTCCATCTCAAAATCTATTTATCTGTGAACGAAATGTCCTTCAAGCCTACAGCTGTAGTGCTGTGGGGTTACAGAGAGCTTTGTAGAGTCATTGAGAGTGACGTGTGTGTGTGCGTGTGTGTGTTTGTATTCACAGAGCTCATGAGCAGGACCTGTGTAAGAAACACGAGCGTGAGATGGCCGAGCTGAACGCTCTCCACCACAGAGAAACACAGAACATGCTGTCAGACTTCAACAAGGCCCAGGAACTGCTGAAGGACAAGATCTCCGCCCTGCAGATCCTGTGAGTCCGTATGCAATATACAGTATGCGTATTTTGGAGGATGAAGGTTCAGTAACTTCTGTTTTGGCTGGTTGTTTACATGCATTTGGTGACAGAGGCTATGAGACATCTTGAATTCTAACAAAAGGACACCAGACTGTGCTGTAGACTCAGAAGGGTTGGTGGAGAGGGAAAAGATGAGGACAGTCTTTCTGAAGAGATGCTGGGAGGGAGACAGAGAAGATATCTAGATATATATCTTGAGAGAACACGAGACTGTGTGAGAGGCTCAGATAAGAGTAGCAGATGCCTTTAGCTAAGAAACATGCTGTTTATGTGTACTTTTCGTGTTTGGATTAGGGTTATTTTGTGCTCTGACAAGGGACATTGTTCATATGGAGAAGCAAGCGTATAAATAATGCTCTTCTCCATCTTGTAATGAATTATTGCTGCTATGATTACTGTAAAATGTGTTTTAAACACATTTTTGTTTGTGCCGTTATTGTGCAATGTTAGTTTGAACTAAAAATGACAATGATTTGATTTCAATATTTATGTGACAGTTTTACACTGAAAAAATTAGGTATAGAAACTATTTTCACTGAGAAATTTCTAGTAAATTCACAAATAATTACAAAGAAATGGCAAGTAATACATTGATTTAAATTACATTTTAATTAAAAAGACTGAAATAGTAGTGTTTTTTAAAAAAACATACAAGTATGTGTAGATTACATAATTGTAATCTATTGAAAAATCTACTGTAAAATAGATTACAAGTAATCTACTGTATTTACAACTTGGAAAAATCTCTTTTACAGTGTATAAGAGCATTGTAAAAAGTCTCTAGTTAAATGGGATTATGGGTGGTTCATGAAAAAAAATATGTTTTTTATGAATATTATTGCACTAGATGTGTGACTAATTTATTTAAGTTGAATAAATGTAAATTGGGACACTTTTTGTCATAGAGATGAATGGGGAAAATGTCCCAGTTTATTTGTATTCACCCTAATTTTTCCTTAAAATGGTCAATTTTATATATCTGCTGCAGACTTTGAATGATAAACATGTTTAGATGAATTTGAGTCAGAAAGACAGCCGTACACGAACAGGAGGTGTTTGTAGGTGTATATGTGTGCGTGTGTATATAAATATAGAAAGCTGGCAGTGTTGTAGAAGAGCTCTTTGACTGTAGATATTGCTGTCAGAGGTGACCTAAATTAGGTTTACTTGAACGAGAACACCAACACATCCAGCTATTGAACAGCTTGTCATATAAAAATAGTTCATCTGACTGCCTGAATCCACTCAGTATTCACAACTGAGAATGATAATGAATAATTTAGATTCTGGAAGTGTGTGTCATGACATGGAAAGGCCCCACGGCCCACAAAATACCAGGGAAATATAGAGCTGTGTTTAACAAAGTGCAAAATATCTGAGGTTCATTTAAATCCTACTGTTTTTTTGATTAATCATTTATCAAATCCATCTGTGGAAACGATTCTTTTTTTGTGTTCATGAGACAAAGGGTGCGAAGGACTGATCTTAAAGGAATTGTTCACCCAAAAATGAAGATTCTATCATTTATTCATTCCCTTTGTAGTTTCAGATTTGTATGACTTACTTTCTTCACTAAAATAAAAGGGTAAATATTCATGCAACTCTTTTTAAGATCCAAAAACATACAGTACCATAAAAGTAGTTCATGGTCTGTATTCCAGGTATTCTGAAATCATATGATAATTTGGTGTGATAATTAAACCAATTTAAAGCATTATCCTATGAAAAATTGTGACTGGCAGCTGATCTTGATGTAACGAGTTTGTTCATACTGAATGAGTAAATATCGGTTTTCAGAATCAAACCCCTTAAATGCTTTATAATTCTCATTCCTAGTGGTTTTGATTCCTCTTATTGATTATTCAGTCTCTTAAGAGTTCCATTAACAATTCTTTTGGTACTTTTTAAGGAAAACAAAATTCATTTTCACTGCCAAAATTAGATAATTTGAATAATAAGTGAGTTCAATTTTATTAGGCTTAATTTACTTAAAAAAAAAAAAAACAGCCATTTGTTCAGGAATCGTACAACAATGTACATTCGTTCTCAAGTCTTATGACTTCAAAAAAAAACTTGGTTATGTGGTGCACAAGTTATTAGGCCTATATGCTATTTTCATTGTGTATTTTTGTCTTTTTATATTCATTTTTGGATCTTGACAGCTCCATTCACTTACATTGTGTGTGAAAGATAACCTATTGTGTTCCACAAAAGAATTACTCATACAGGTTTTTGAATGACATGAGAGTGCGTAAATGATTTCATGGTGAGCTATTTTGAACATTTGCCTCGTGTGAGTATTTTGAGTGTGAGAAGCAGTCAGAGTCAGTTTGTGACTGAACAGAATGGGGTCTCGTGTGAAGCAGTCACAACTTGTATCCCTCAGCTTTTCTTAAGCGTGTCATCTCCAGGTGTCCCTGAGGAGTAGAGATACACAGCCAGCTAATTAAACATAACACAAAGCTACTGAAATGACAGTCCTGTCCTCTGTGCAATTAATTATTATGACAGCTGAGCTTCCCTAAACCGAGTCCTCCAACCAGTTTTAAATTTCAACCTATTTAAGTCTCATGAATATTTCATGTGTGCGGTGATCCTCGTGTGTGGAGCATGGGCTGCTCTACTGTAACCGCTCGAGTGCACTCTGCAGGCTGTATGCGCTGTTTTGCTGCTGTCACTTTAATGGATAAATAGGCTTGATGAGAATGGTGTTTATTTGCTCAGAAAGGCCCATTCAGTGAACCAAACTGAATTTCTTATTTATAGTTTTAGCTTTTACATGAGGTCAACTAATAATGATTTATTTTTTTCCATAAGAAGTCATAATTTTTTTTCCATGACTTTTTCCAGATTGATGGATGGACACAGACAGAGAGAAATAGATTGATTGATGGGTGGATGGATGGATGAATGGATGGATGGATGGAAAGAAGTATAAATAGATGGATAAATGGATGGATGAATAAACAGAGTGGATGGATGGATGGATGGATGGATGGAAGGATGGATACACTTGTTTAGACGTGAAGTTGTCTGATATGGACACATTCAAATTTTGTTCTTGAGGCGGAAAGTGTAAATCTGAGAGGGCAGTGGCCATCCGGCCCCAGGTTAATGACCTATTTAGTCTGAATAGACAAACATGCCCTTAGTAGTTAAAACTGCATTATTGTCCTCTGTTAGCAGCAGTTTAAAACTATTCTTGAAACAGCCTCTGTTTCATTATTACCAGCAGTTGTGAAGACCTTAGGGAAGGTTTTCATATGAAAACAGCCATCAATCTTAACATTGTATACCTCTGGGGAAGCGTCTCATTGCTCATTAAAGGTTCATCACACATTTTGAAACATCCTTCAAAGATGCAGAAATGGTGGAGATATTGATCCTCGATGACACGATCATCAAAGAATTCCTGTAGATGAAAGAACGATTGAGCGACGGCTATTCAAAGGTGCTGATGATTTCCACATTAATCCAATGTGAAGTAGAGAAAATAAAAGGCAGATGCCAATATCATCACAATGATATTACCAGTGGTGTTTAATTCATTCTGTGTTCAAAGCACAAAGCCGTCAGCTTTGCATTCTAACTAAGCTGAAGTGTCAGAATAGTCGAATTTCACTCTCAGTATTGAGTCACAAGCCCAAACAGATGACAGACTGATTGTAAACAGAGTGGCGAGAGGGTTGATAGCTCAGTTTCTAAACCATGTGACTTATCTTGCTGCCTAGATAGCACCCTAATCATGGAAACTCTTAAATGAACAATTTGAAGTGTTCTACATAGTTAGCAACTCCAATGCTTACACAAATAGTGCTTTGCATGCTACTTCAAGTGTTATCATTAGCATGTTGCTAAGCTAACAAAGCAATGCTTTATTGAACACGAAAACACTAAAAAAGGGGGTCAGTTCTTGATCATTTTCATTAACTGATTGATATGTAAGTATTTGTATTCTACATTTCTTTTCTCATCCACCATCTTGGACTTGGACTAAATGTTAATAGTAAAGACATTAAGATTCACTGATTTAAAGGTTGTAGAGTTTGTAAAATCTCATCCTGAATAAAATGTCTTTGCTCTTCAGGTTGGAGGGAACAGAAGACAAATTCCGGAACAGAGAGAGCAGGCATGAAGATCTGCAGACAATAGCTGAACTGAAGGATATGGTGGCCGAGAGAGAAGCTTTGGTCAAGAAACTGGTGGTAAGAGCACGTTAAGAAGTGTGACATGCTCATTCACAATATCGCAGGTTTACTGTGAAATTTCTCAGCTGTGTGAGGTATCCCACGGGTGCTCGGTTCTGCTGAGATTAGCAGAGTCTAAGACTGGAGGGATAGATCTATTTCAGGACAGACAACCCTGCTGAAAAGACCAGCTTAATCCTGCTCTAGACACAAAGACATCCACTTTTCTATGAAAGTCACTCCTTAAAACAATGGTGGTTTACGAAAAAGACTTTCTTTGCTCATAAAAATAGCTGTGTTAGATGTTTGGCATCTATGTTTCTTGTATCTTTCAGATTCAGATCACCATAAAAGCGCACTAGCACCTGCTAATATTACACCAGCTAAGTTGTTTTTTTAACAATGAATTTACCTGATGCACTGAAACCATTTAAAATCAGTGACACATACAGATGATTACAAGTAAAGCTTAATTACTTAACTAAAGCTCAAATGAAAATAACAGAGATATGGTTTGATACTGACGATTATATAACTTTTGTAGTTATGTGGATATGTATGAAAGCTTGTTCCTGCCACAGGATGGATGTATAAATAAATAAATAAATAAAAGTAATTGTGACAGACTGAATTGCGAGATAAAACAGTCACAACTATCTATAAACTCAGAACTGCATGATTTAAACTCATACTTCTGAGAAGAACAGTCCACATTCTGAGAAATAAACTTGCAAACGTCAGAATTGTGAGATAAAAAGATTACATTTTTTTATTTTTTATTCCATGGTGGGGAAAAAAGTTAGAATTGTGAGTTCGGAATTTTTTTCTCGGAAGAAGCCAGAATTTTTAGATAAATAGTCAAAATTACCTCATTTGTTTTATTTATTTAATGTTAAAAACTGGCTTCCATAGATATGTGATATTTAATGAAAGGAAAGAAAAATAAACAAATTATGAATGTCAAATGGGATTAAAATAATGTCAGTTTAGCTTCATTTTGTCACTTATAATGACAGTTTATTAATATTTTATGGTGGTGGGAACTCAAAAATATCCTGTTTTAATTTAAATGTAGCCTATGTTTTTATATTGCTTATATTTAAATGTATACATTTATATTTTAAATTCACATTTTGTCATGGCTAGTTTTGTGATTTTGTTAAAATATTTTTTTCGAGTTATGATAAAATTTCTTACTGTATGAACATGTAAAATGCACATAAGAAAAAATGTAAAATATATATATTAAACACTTTCACATTGAATAGTATTTTTAATAAAAGCTAACAATTAATTTTTATTCATTTATTAAATCTTGCAAAATACTTAACTAGCAGATGTTTGTGTTGAGTCACGTGTTCTGGAGACAAATGGTGCTCTTATGTCAGTGGTGTTATATTGTCCATGAATATCATCGGAGAATCTACTTTTTCTTCCAGGATGACAAAAAGTTTTACCAGCTGGAGCTTGTCAACAGAGAGACCAACTTCAACAAAATATTCAGTGCAAATCCTAATGTTGGTGTCATTAACCCTCTTGTCAAGGTAAGAGTTCTTCTTTGTACTCTGCTGTGTCCTTGTGTGTGGAGCTGGTAGTTGGTTAGTTTAAGATGTAGTTGCTGTTCCAAAACCTAGTGATCTGATTAGTCTCAATTTTAGTTTGGATGCTGGCTGTTTGCATGGGATATACTCTTTTGATAATAAATAAATAAATAAAAAATAGCTTGGCAGAACACAAAGAAATTGAATGAAATGCATGCTCATATGTTTATACATCGTCTTTACATTGTGTCTAATATATAGACAGTAGACAGCGAGGCAGCTCACTAAGTTTTGGAAAAGACAGCAGTGAATGATGCTTGATAGTTCATCTTGAATGTCATTTCTTACACTGTATTCTAGCCAGGCATGACACAAAAAAGCAAAAAGTGATAAATTACTTGTGTACATTGCTAATTGGAGTTCCCAACCAGCTGTACAGATCTCATGACAAAAATCTACAGCTGTATATTAAACATCATATATGCTCTGTTTACTGTGAAAATGACTTTAGTAGATGTTTTGTGCCTGGTTAGGATGGAGTGTTGCTGGGGTGCAATCAAAGGCAATACAACTGACATGCCGGACTGGAGTTCATTGGAAACACTGTTCACTGGGAGCATGCTGGAGCTCACACACACACACACACACACACACACACACACACCGTTAAAGGGATTGTTCTCCCAGAAATGAATATTCTGACATAATGTACTCACCCTCATGTCATTCCAAACCTGCATGGAAACAGAAAAATTTATTATATTGTACTGGCTGGTTTCTTCCATGCAACTGTAGTAAATATGGAAAGAAGCTTTCAAGCATAATTATTAAGCTTCTGTCCCTGTTTACTGCAGTTGCTTTGACAAATAAATTAAATAAATACATTTAAGTACTAACTTAAGTACTAAAACCGCTAAAACTGAAACAAAAACTAAATAGAAATATTTAAAATATATATATAAAAAAGACAAAAAAAAAACTGAATAACAAACAACAAAATTGCTAATACTTAAATGTAAATAAAAATATAAAATGAAAACCTAATTGAAAATATTAAAATACTAATAAATACTTTTGTATATTAAATCATTTTAGCATAAAATTATTAATACAATATATTTTTGCATAGGTGGTATGGTAGTATTTCATGTCAAACTTTTCAGACTACAAAAATAAAATAAAAATAACATTTCATTCACCGATAAGAATAAGAAAATATATCATACAGCTTCAAGAGAACTGAAAATTGTATGCACTACTTTTATGATACTTTTTTTTTTGCCCCCATGCAAAAAATATTGTATTAATAATTTTATGCTAAAATTATTTAATATACAAAAGTATTTATTAGTATTTTAATATTTTCAATTAGGTTTTCATTTTATATTTTTATTTACATTTACATTTAAGTATTAGCAATTTTGTTGTTTGTTATTCAGTTTTGTTTGTTTTTTTGTATTTTTTATATATATTTTTATATTTCTATTTAGCTTTTGTTTCAGTTTCAGTTTTAGCAGTTTTAGTACTTAAGTTAGTACTTAAATGTATTTATTTAATTTATCTGCCAAGGCAACATTTCTAATTTTCACATTTTTGTTAGGTTGTTAAGTTTTCCATCTTATAGTAGTATTTCAGATTTCTTTTAATTAAAAACAATTTTTAAAAGTTTTAGATTTTATTTTGAATATTCTCAGTGAATCAATGAATCCGAATGATTCATTTTTGAAAAATAACTTCTGTTTTTCTGATCTTCAAAGTAATCGTATAAGCTCAGAAGACTATTTTTATGAACTTTTCATGGTCCATTTGTGTCCATTTTGAAGCTTAAAAGCCTCGTAATTGCATACAAAAGAGCCAGTATAAGATTCAAAGTCATTTAGGGCCGAAACAATGCGATTGTGAGTAAATGATGACCGGATTTTCATTTTTGAGTGACTCATCCCTTTAACTTCCTGTTTTTCCAGAGCTTGATAGAAAATTATGTTTGTTCCATACATCACAGCAGTTTCTGACCCAGTCTTAACAATGTCACTCTGTTTGACCAGATATTTCACCGTTGCCCTCATCTGTGTTCTATAACTTCCAAATGTCGGTGATTACATGTGCATATATGTGTGTGTATGTTCACGTGTGACTGTCATTGTCTCTCGTTACTCCGCGTTCTCTTCCTGTTTAGACATCCAGTTCTTCTTTGCTTTCCAAGCCATTCTTCTTTCAGTCTGAATATTTCAACAGCCTCTTCCTCTGACACATCTCTTTCGACTCATTTTGATTTGATTGGCTGAGAGCGACTGATGCTTCCTCTGCTGAGTGTTGCGAGCTTGACTTTCAGGGTGGGCGTTTGTTAGGAAGCAGTCATTAGGAGAAAAATGGAGCGTCAAAAATGGAGCGTCAAGCTCTCCCAACTTCCTTTTGTTTGCTTTTCCTGTCGTCCTATGTAGCAAAAGCGAAAGAACGACAAATCAACAACCCGATTCAGCAGCTCGGCCAATCTTAGGGCCAATGTGGAGGCTTCCGGGACAGGGAGCGGCCAGCCCCAGCCCAACCGCCTCGAACCCATCCCCAACTCCCCCATTCACCAGCTGGAGCCTAACACAAGCAAACCCCTGCCCCCGCCAACCCCTCTCACCGAACCCAAGAAATTGACGAGGTGAGGCACACCTCATCACGGCAGATGCCTCGCTCTCTGCACCACGGGCAAGCGGACAAACACACCAGCACACTGAAAACCGATTGCCCACTTTTCTAGAGACAGCTGTTGTATCCCTTTTATGTGCTGAGGAAATGCACACCCAAAATTCTGATGGTTTGCTTTGTGTTTGCATCTCCCAGGCTCCTCTCTGCCTAACAGAGAGTGTGAAATCTGGAATTACGGCTCCGATCTCCGAAGAAACAAGTAATTCAGTCAAATAATGAGTGCGTTGCCCTGGTCTCAGACTTGGGCCGTTTTACAGTTTCGCATGTGGATTGGTGCTAATTGAAGGGTGTGGTGCTTTTTGGGGGGGAAATGTAGGAGAATTTAAGTTGCCAAGCCAAAAAGTTGCCAAAAAATCATTTACATTGATTTTTTAATTTTATTTTCATAGTCAATACACTTGTTCGGAATGGTATGCTATCATACTACACACATAATAAAAATATATTTTGTATGCATGGTATACATTCCAATTTCCTGAGCATCCCTTTTTTTCTTTTTTTCTTTTATTATTAATTTCACAAATTTTATGCCATTTTACACTAAATATAATTTTATTTTTTATTTATATACTAATATAGTATTTATTAGGGATGCACTTTTTTTGGCCGATACGATACCGATTTTAACAAACAACTGTTGTCCGATTCCAATACCGATATTGGTCAATTGCATAAAATAATAATTGCAGAAATAATGTAGGCTAAAATACCGGTAAATTAAAGCAAAATTACAAACACAATTAGG
Source organism: Cyprinus carpio (assembly GCF_018340385.1). Classification (NCBI taxonomy): domain Eukaryota; kingdom Metazoa; phylum Chordata; class Actinopteri; order Cypriniformes; family Cyprinidae; genus Cyprinus; species Cyprinus carpio. The sequence goes on along the minus strand of NC_056616.1, from coordinate 27,738,525 downwards.
CTATTTTAGTTCCCTTCTCTCCACAACATATCTTCTTAAGTTGTGCTAAATATTAGCATCAAGCCAAAACAAATTAATTTAAGCCTACCTCTCTCATTCTGCACGAATCCAAATGTTTCCATATTCGCGAAGTATCACATTTGCATATGGCCGTACTATGCCGTCTGACAAACTATATTTTGTACAGATTTTATTTTGTTTTGGCAAGTATTTAATTATTTTTGCCTAGAGAAAAACATTGGATTATGCAACAGACATTCAACTCGTTGTCTCCATGCAGTTCCATCTGCCCTTTTCATGCTATTTGTGATGTGCCGATGGCTTTAAAATAATCTGAAATATCGTCCGATAAATATCACAAATATCGGTGGCCAATATATCGGTGCATTCCTAGTATTTATTCATATCTAGTTAGTTACAAAGGTAACGTTTCTAATTTTTAAAAAATTCTTATCATTTTATTTCTTATTTCTAATGTAATATTTAATTTTATTAAAGCCTTATTTTAATTAAAAAAATATTGCTTTTAGTTTTATTTCATTTTAGTCAAGAACAACACTGTACCAAATTATGTATTTACATCAAAAAATATGCTTTCTGCATGCTGCTTGTTTAATTAAACATGCAGTGTAATGCAGTCATGCTAAAAATGTAGCATAGTACTTTCTGAAACGTTCTCACTGCATATTGCATCCTGTTTCATACTGTTTTCAAACAGTAGCAGGCATTATACTGTGTACTTCACAGTATGCAAGAAGCTAGTATTCCATTCCGAACACAGCTAGTGCATCCACATCAGGCAAATAAAAGGGATACTTTAGCTTTTTCCTAACACTGATGTACATGTATGCTTAATGTTACTTTCTGAAGTCCCATACATGAGCTTTGGAAATGGCATTGGAATGCAAATGGGAGCATGTGTCCCCACTGTTACAGTGCATGCTGGGAGTTGGTGTCTGTCTCTGTGTTGTGTTTCTGTTTGTGAAGGAAGTTATATGACTCATCTGTCACATAATGTCTTTTATTGTTCTTGAACAAAACATTGCATCAGAGAGAATTAATATTTAATTTAACATTTGAAAAAAAAATATTCATTTTCCACAATGTACTGTCTTGAATCTGTGTGAACATGCAAATTACAGTGTTTTAGGTTTTATACCCTTTAAATACACTACTTTCACTCTTTTTCAACAATAAACCTTTGCCTATGGCTCTGCTTTTGCAGTCGGCATGTTTTGAGCGGTGGCTGTATCATGCATGTTTTGCTGTCACTGTTGCGGCTGCTCTTGAACCAGGAAGTATTGACTCACCTGAAGCACCATTACGTGTGTTTCCTTGCATGCTGGTCTGAATGTAAATGAGGTGCAAGTGACGCAGCAAGATAGACTTGTGTGGAGTTGTCCTCTTTTGTCATGAGACACTCATGTGGTTTTCACACACAGTCTATCCGGTTCAGTTCATGTCAGGGTGAACTTGGTCCACTTAGCAACTGAACTAGAGTCACTTATTAATATTCAAGTGGGTTCATATTCAATTCTCATATTCAGAAATCTGTTGCCATTTTAAAAGAATTATGATTTCACCCAGTATTCTTGCACTTGAGCTTTGGGGTCTCAAAATACATTTAAAAGTGCTGTTTGTAATTTGACACTCGAGTTTTGTGGCTTTTAGTCAATATGTGTTTGCTTTGAGGCCATTTATATGCTAATGTACTCCTAAAAGTTGACAAAATTCACTTTTAGAAGATATGCACATTTAAAATGTACATTCTGGGAAAAATATTGATTTTTACACATTTATGTCCAGTCAAATGCTCTCTAAAATGAGAATTAAATTATTATTTTAAATATTATTTTTAAGTCCTGTTTTAATAGAAAATATGTCAACGGCAATTTCAGTTTGTTTTTTTAAACCGCTCGATGCATCACAATGGTCAAAGAATTTCATCAAGCACATTTACATAAACTAATGATTTTTTTTATAAGTGCTACATGTTATTTGACACTTGAGTTTTGTGGCTTTTATTCAATATGCCTTTGCTTTCAGGCCATTTATATGCTAATGTAATCCTAAAAGTTGACAGACTTCACCTTTAGTAGATATGCACATTTCAAATGTAAAGTCTGGAAAAATGGAGAAAAAAAATATTGATTTTGCACATTTATGTCTGGTCAGATGCTCTCTAGAATGAGAATTAGGTTATTAAACGTACCCCAAGTCCTGTTTAATATAAATGTCAGTGTATTTTTAAACAGTTTGCTTACAGGCCATTTATATGCTAATGTACTCCTAAATGTTAACAAAATTGATCTTTCATTGGAGGTTTGATTGACAGGCGATCTAACCAATCATAACACTGAATCTGCCATTTTGTCTGACATACAGACCAGACAGGAGAGTAGATTAAAGTTGGTGGACTTGAACTTAAAAAATGGTGTGTATTGACGTCTTTCTGCAGTTGAAACAATACCTTCTGATGTTCATTCATTTATTTCGTGCTATAACTAGTAAAGAGGAAGAGATGATTGCTTGAACTGAGGCGCTATAACCATCTGTCAAGACACATTAAAGAGCTGCAAAATTGTATTTGTTTAAATTTATTTTAAAAAAAAGCATAAAATGTGAAAGCTGAGATTTATTTTTCAGTGCCTGATAGCATGATATGAGAGTGCCATAGCTTGTCGGACATAGCAAGACACATTAAAGTTTGCGAATGGTAAATTCATTGTTAACAGATATGACATTAATATACAGTCCGAGAAAATAATGAAAAAAATATTGATTTTTGTCCAGTCATATGCTCTCAGAAATTATTTTTAAAAATGGACTGTACAAATTTACTGTTTTAATGAGTGATTTTAATTGGGTCTTTAAAAATGTGATGCTCAAGGAGTGATAAAAAATTGCTAGATGTGTCACAACTGTCAAAAACACCTGTCTAACACTTTTACATAAACCAATGATTAAAAAACAGAGCAAGAATGCTGTGTGAAAAACCATCAGAAAGCATTAAAAAATCTATAATTCACTATATTTTTGCATAGATGCTAATTCGCTTTAAATAAGTCAAATGAGCTCTATTTCAGGTGTGCTGAACTTTCATTATCCCACGTCTCAGTGCAGGTAGAAGTTACGTTAGTGCTGAATGGGCTGATGAAAATGCTCGATTGAGCGTTAAATTGAGTTGCTGCAGCTCAGGCTTCAGAGACCAAAGCACATTGATTTCACTGGAGATATAAGAGAATAGAGATGAGATTTCCAACCAAGAATACCAAAGATTCAGAAGTTTGAATACACAAGAACGGATCGACTGAAGATATCAGTGCTGATCATAGCCTTGTCTGGTGGCTGACTCAACTTTTCAAACTACTTTCACAATTAGTGTAATACTTGACAAATTTATAAGTCTGTAATATCTGCATTAGATGGCACAATAACATAACACCAGATGCATACATTCTCAGTAAAAAAGGTATGAAAGTTGTCACTAGAAGTACCCTTTCAAAAGGTAAACCTTATTTACCCCTAAAGGGTGTATATTAATTCCTAAATGTTTAAGTGTACATATTAGTACTTAAATAGCTAGATATTAGTAACCTTTGAAAGGTTTTTTTTTTTTTTGTATTGTACACATTACTGTCTCAAAACATCAAATCTGAATAACTGGCTTTAAGTGTTTTTTTTTAAGTCAGGGGCTACAGGTTTTGATATTTTTTATTCCAATTAAGTTCCTGAATTTGAGTCATGTGAACAGGAAATTTGAATGAAAGGAGATTCAAATGAACTGAAGTTCAAAGAAATCAAAGCTAGATAGATAGATAGATAGATAGATAGATAGATAGATAGATAGATAGAAAGGGTCAGACAGACAGACAGACAGACAGATAGATAGATAGATAGATAGATAGATAGATAGATAGATAGATAGATAGATAGATAGATAGATAGATAGATAGATAGATAGATAGATAGATAGATAGATAGAAGAGCTCCATCAGTCTCTCTTTCCTTTTTTTCTCTGACTTTCAGACGTTAAATTCAGGCATCAGCCAGCCGTCATCATACTGCAAACGTTCTGAGTCAGTGGTAGAAGCCCAGATAAGATGATAGTCAGTCAGTAAGCATTTCAACCAAACAGCTGAGCTACCTGAAAAAAAAAAAAAACCTTGCAGTTTATAGAAATTCCTTCCTTGGAATAAACAATGAAATGTTCTGCAGTAGCGTAGAGGCACGTTTGTGCTCAGTCTTCTAAAGAGCAGAGTTGTGAGGGACAAATAAAAAGTGTTTCTATAAACGTTGACCTGAGGGCTAAATTAATCAGGATTGAAAGCGGGTTCTGCTCCAGAAGACCTTGGACAGAGCTGGAGGTTAACTACATCACAGACGCACACAGCACACTTCACCTTGAGAGAAACTCAGTTCTAGTTTATCAGCTTCCTGGGAAGATATCAAAGAAACTCGAATGAAGATTTCGCAAAACAATTGATCTATTTATCTATCTATCGATTTATTTATTTTGCAAAATATAATAAAAACAGTAAGATTGTGAAATTTTATGATAATGTACCTGTTTTCTGTAATATATACTCCAATGTAATTAAGAAGAACAGCAGTTATTCAAAATAGAAATCTCATAAAAAATTATAAATGTCTTTGATTTCATTTTTTATCAGTTTAATGCTTTCTTGCTATTCAAAAGTACTAATTAAAACAATCTTACTGACCTGAACTTTTGAACAGTGTGAGGAGAAAAAACTTGTTTCTTTAGCAAATAATGAATAATTTCATTTTTGAATGTTGATATTATGATAATTTGTACCATATTTATAAATATTTACATGATACATGGTACCTTTTTGCAAGTGTAAAGGACTATTGATAACATTCTGTTCCTGAGATCTCATAAAAAAACACTTAAAATACACACACACACACACACACACACGCAAGAAAAGAATCAACTGGTTGCCACGCTTTGAAGTTTTCAGTACCAAGCGAAGCTGTAGTTTAACTCAGGTTTGTAATTCCCTCCATGTCTCTGACTGTATTTCTTTCTGTTTTTCTTCTATCTCCGTCTCTCTCTGTTTGTTATCTCCTCAGCCCTCCTGAAGGAGAAGAATCACCCGTCACCTCTCCGGACCCCCAGAGACAAGAGTGGTTCGCTCAGTACTTCTCCTTCTGACTTTTGCAATTAAAGAGCATGTCGACCAAACCAAACACAAAAGAAAAAAAAGTGATATATTATTTAACGACACATCCTTTCATTTGTTCTTTTTTTCTCCCCACTGTGAATGGATTTGTTGTTTTTACAGTGATGATAGGTATGTTTGACATTTAATTTCCTGCAGTTTCTATAGAGTGGTGCATACGCTGCTAATTACTATTTGTTAAAAGAGAAAAAAAAAACAACAGTATTGTCTCCTCTGTATCTAATTTTAGAATGCCACCGTAATGACTTTGTTACAGCTGCATTATCAATTTTGGTAGGATTAAACTGTTTGTATGGATGTCTCAACACAGATATAATGATGTCTCACTAATTTTAAAATAAATGCATATTTTATATTTATATTACTGGTGTATGCGTAAGAATAAATAATTATTGTGACATTTAATGAAGTGTGTCTGCTATGTGAGTAAACTTTTACCATTCAAGGAACCAAAAGCAAAGAACATTTGATTTAAAATGCCTGTATTTTCATATACATCAACACATATTGCTCTGAAACAAGGAAAAATAAACACTTTTATTGTCATTTGACTTTTTCTTTATATAAAAACAATAACCCTAATAATGACAAATCGATTATTGAAGATTAAAGGTGAGTTTATGTGTTGTTATATATATATAATGTATAAAAAAATGGTTTATGATCTGCAGAATGGAACATATGAGAGAACAAAGGCTGTTATTAAAATAAAATAAAAATTGCATTTTTAAATTAAAATTTTTATTGCATACGTTTTAATGTACAGTAATAATTTAAATATCTAATTATTTTTGCAGTACCATTTCATTTATTTAAATAATTAAAAGTTATGTATATAAGTTTATTAGAATTTAAGTAAACACTTCTTATCTTTAAGATAATCAAAAATCATTAAAAAAAGTATACATTCATCTCTTATTCATGCATCTTATTAAAGCTTCCTTATTACAAGAGTAAGAAATCAAATACATAGTTTTAAGTCTTCAAGAAAAGTGCAAAAGAGAGGTTTACGCTTACAAAATTAACATATATGTGTAAAAAATTTAGCCAGGAATAAAATAAGGTTGAATCTTAAAAAAAAAAAAAAAAAAACTAAATAAACTAAATAAATATATAAAAAACGGGACTTTTATACTGGCGGTCAACGTCATCGATCTCCGCATGGCACGTTTTCCGTTTACTGGCTTCTACCAAGTGCAGAAACGGGGGAGCTAGTATTTATCGCATACCCTATAATTTATCAGCGCTAGAATATACACAAAAATAACAAATTAAACAAAACATAAGACACTAAAACTGTTTTTTTCAGTATTATGAATGGCTTAGAATGGTTTATGTTTTGCTAGAATTCAAAGTTTGTTTACACGTGCTCCCCTACAGTGCAGAAAGATTAGGAATAAAGCGCCAAATCTGAAAACACGGACAGGAAGAAACACCCATACGTGAATGTTGTTGATGTGGTCTATATAACTAGTGCTCGTCTATCCAGGTATGTCAAATACAGAACTGTAGGGAAAGAAATATGAATAGGGCATTTTGTTGTACTTGTCGGTTTCTATTGTTTGTTTGCAAATTTGCTCAAGAAAGTAATGAGCGCAAAAGAAATTGTTTGAACGCTTGCTGAATGCGTGTTATATCAAGACCACGTGAGCTGTCGCTGAATGCGTTGGCAAGTCATTATATCCTATATATATATATATATATATCTATATAAGATATAATATATACATATATATATATTAAATGGGTTTTTAAAAATGTGATAAAAAGTGTTAGGTTAATCAAGAGTTGTACTTTTACAAAACCGGTTTGTCTAGTAAGTTAATCACAAATGACCTGAAAGGTCATACATTTCTCAAAAGGTGTGGAAACCCTGAATCAAGCACTTAAAATAATAATAATAATAATAATAATAATAATAATAATAATAATACATTTTCCATTATAAATGCATTTAAAATGCATAAAAAACTATCTCCATTTACTATGATACAAGTGTACGAGTACGTAAGGGTTTGAAAAGGTGAACTGCAATTTATGTACAGACCATCATCCACTGCTCTCTTGCAGAATACTTCATGTCTTAAGTGGTCCGGTTCAGTCTTCAGATGAACATGATGCTCAGTCAGGATCAGGTGTCCTTCATAGGACTGGCGTTTGAGACTTATGTGATGGAGAACCACAAGAATGACATCCTACAGATCTTCCAGGAGGGCAGTAGATGCACTATCCGTTATAGTGAATGCCATGACCTTATTCGAGGACAATATGGAGGTTGGAGAGTGTTTCAATGCGTTCCCCAGCCAGGTGCTGCCTATATTTGACAATGCCCTGCACAGAGTAGCCCAGACCATATCTCAGTCTTCTTCCTCACCGCAGGAGAGTTTCAAACTCAAACACAATCTGCATGTTCGTATATCAGGTAAGCATGTATAAGAGTGTCCACTCTTTTACACTGACACCTGTATCAGGACTCGACAACCAAGATTTGATATGGTTGATATGGTGTTTGTGCAACTTCTAGACCAGCCTGACAGAACAACCAATAACATAAACTTGGGGCGTCTTTGAAAAACCTGTTTGGGAAATATTTTTTTCTATTAGCTAGTGGTGCAGAAAATCACAACCCTAATCGTTGAAAAATCACTTTTGGGAAAAAACAAGGGGGGGAAAAAATACAACATGTTCCAAATCAAACATTAAAAGGAAAAAATACAGTAGAAATAATAAGGGAAAATTAATCCTTAACACTTTACACTAAATCACAATTTTTTAATTTAATCGTGTTTGTAAATCGGCACGTCGGCGGCAGCCCCCGTGTTATGCGGTGGAAATTTGTGTAGGACCCCAAGGTGCAGAAATTTCAATCCACAATCTTGGGAGTATCAGTTTCCTCACAAACACTGTCTTAAAAAAGCACCGTTAGAGACAACATGAATGCATCAGGTCAGTGTAAGTTTTCCACTAAATGGCGGGACCTTACTCAAAATGTAACAAGAAATATAAATTAACAATCTTGACTAACTTAATTTAATATATCATTCACACTGTTATATTTATAAAATATACATTCGAGGACAATGATTTGTGTAGGAGACCGATATGAGACTGATTTAGTTTTAAACGCAAGGGATATATTTTAAATGAAATTATATAATAATAATTAGTACCCGTTGTAATCAGTGTAAATATTTAAGTAGTTTTATTTGAACCTGTAACTGCAAAATGTTTCGATTTTGATTTTTGCATCCGGTAGGCCTATTTGTTTTAAAAAACAATACAGTTCATATATCAGTTGAAGCATGTTAAGTCTTGCTGAAATTCATGTATACGTCTCGTTCGGGACATATCCAACGTTCAATATAAATAATGTTAAATAAATATTTTTTTAAATGTTAGAACTTAAAACAGATCACTTCATTTACTACGGTTAGTTAAAATGACCATCATGTTTGGCTGATTATGAAAAATGCTTAATACTTAAATTTATGGAAAACACAAGGGTTAATTTTGTGTCATATTGCAAACCTATTATTTCTTTTTTATATATAATTATTTTTTATGTGATTTTTTATTTATAAATTGTGCAATGTGTGGTGGTACACTTTAAATAAAATTTATCAGGTCTATTAACAATTTTATATTTAGTTTTTGTAAATGTATTATTAATTTGTTTTCAATAAATTAATCTTGCTGAATCACATCTTTCATTAAGAATATTCATATAAAAAACTATAACAATGCTTATAAATTATCATGTATGTGGGTGTGTGATGTATATATAGGTGTGTGGTGTATATATATATATTTATTTATTTTATTACATTTATTTATTTAATATTTATTAAAAAACTAAATGTTCTAAAGTTTGTGTATATATATATATAAAATATATATATATATAGATATATATATATATAATATTTAATAATAATTATATAATAATGTAATAACTAAAGTTTTATAAAACCTTTTATTTAAAACTTTAGAAAAAACATCATAATTACAGGATTATTTCCTTATGTAAAATATCATTATAGTCAATATACATGTATATACATATTTATAACTCTTTAAATTTCAAAAACAGATCATTCAGATCCAGTTAAGCATTATATAGTGTTTGGCATTGACCTATTAGTGAAAATTATTTTAAAATATAAATATTTGAATTTTTACATTTTATGTTTTCATAAGCAAAGCATTCAAAATTTAAAACAATTTAAATTGGAAATTTCATTATCAGGTCTATGATCAAAAAGTGGTTACCGACTTGTCTGTCAAGGTTCTGAGAGTAATGCTGTATGTATACTCCAGGATGCTAGACTAGAGTATGTGCTATAAATATTGCAGATCTAGCAAATGAAACTCTTAGGCCTGTTTGTGCACAACAGTAAAACACACCTCTATTTCCAGTTCCTCTATTTCTCTATTTGACATGTACCATCCCGTGATCACAAGTGGCTTGTGTATGGCTGACTGTTCTCTTTGCGTCACTGGTAGATCTGTGCTGCCATAAAACCGCAGAGTGCCTCTGACTGCCTGTTTCATTTGCTCTTGAAGGCCCGCAGCCTATTAGTTTGTCAATGCAACACAGAGGCTGTTTCCTCCTACAAGCAATTAGACCCCAGCACACCGTGGCAGACAGCTCGTTTGTCCTGCCGTGAACCGTTATCTGTTATCATGGTCGCTTCCTCTGATCTAGTGTCATATAACCTGCAGGATATGCTGATGTGTTTTTCTCTGTTACAACGGTCTCGTTATGCGTTGGGACATTGGTTCGCTGCTGTGAGAGCGCGAGCTGGAGGGGGAGATCAGATGTAGCTTTGAGTAGCTGGTCAGGTGTGAGTGCAAACACTGCATGATGTAACAACAAGAGGAGCAAGGGCTCTGCAGGAAGGGTATCGATCCGGATCTGAGGAGAGAGAGAACGTCTCATGTGAGAGGTCAGACAGACACATGGGCTGTCAGAGGAAAGAACAGCTGAATGAGGCTTTAAAGGAATATTTCATGAAAATTCTCTGTGTCGCTTCGAATTGTATGCTGTTATATTTTCTGTTGAACATAAAAGGAGAATTTTTGAAGAAAAAAAAACGCAGAACTATATGGTGTGAATGAATGAGACTTGTTGAGGAAACATTTCAAAGTGGTCAGACTAATAATTTACAGTCAGACTTGTGCTTGGTGGCAGGGTCATTAACTAAAAATAAAACACCTTTGTTGTACATTGAAATAAAGCTGAAATATAATAGGAAATCGGACGAGGCCTTAGCAGCTAACTGAAATAAGTTACATAAATTACTAAATGGAAATAAATAAAAACTGAACTAAAAGAAAACATAAAATGAAATACTAAAATATAAAAAAAAATAATGACAGTATTAATAAAAATGATAACAGCACATACAAAAAATACTAAAAATTAAAGGAAAAAATTAAATGAAAACTGAAAATAAATGCTATTTTAAAATAATAGTAATATAAGTAAGCACTATTAGTAAATATATTATTACTATTATTAGTAATCATAATATTATTAGTAGTAATTATAACTATTAGTCGTGGGTTCAATTCCCAGGGAACACACATACTGGTAAGAAAAATGTATAGCCTGAATGCACTGTAAGTTGCTTTGGATAAAAGCGTCTGCTAAATGCATAAATGTAAATGTCTATTAGTTAAAACTATTAAAAGTAATAATTATAACTATTCATAAGTATTATTAGTAATCCTACTATTATTAGTAGTAACTATAACAATTAGTAAATATTATCTGAAAAAACTATTAGTAAATATAAAATGTGACAACTAATATTTTACTAATAAATTAGTAATGTTACAACTAACATTACTAAACGCCAAAAGTACTAAAATGGACATAAATAAAAACTAGATCTAAAATTAAAATAATTTAAAACGGAATACTAATATATATCATATATACCGAAATACTGAAAACCGAAAATATGAAAATAAATGCTATTCAAAAATATTTAAATATTGTAAGTTAAGTAATTTCTATTCTCGACTAATCTTGTTGAAGTAGTTTCAAAACATAATTATTACAGTTATATTTAATTATTGCCTTATATAAAATGTTAATAAATTATGTATTAATTGATAAATATTATTATGTAGTATATAATTTATGTTTATTTAATTATTAAAGTTATTTGTAAAACTTTCGTTATTTAGAATTTAAGTGAATATTTTTTCCCTATTTATTAATTTCTAAACTTGCTAATCTTGTACAATAAAGCTTGAATCTTTCATTAAGTATTTCCAAATTATGCATACATATATGTATATGTATGTATAATATAATATATAGAATTATCTTATAAATTAAAAAATTAACAAAAAAGAAAACCAAAAATATGAAAATAAATATTTTAAAATACTTTTTAAAAACTATAAAGAATACAAAAAATATAGGCCTAGCATATACTGTAAATAGCCATGACTCTGACTGCTGTAGGGAATGTGTCAGCAATAATCAGCTGACTGTCCTTTCCTATTCCCTGGATGTTTTATATCTTTGTGGACAAATGAGAGTTATAAATAGCCCGAGTGCAGACTCCACTCCTAGATCCAGCGTGCTGTGTAAATCTGGGTGTCATCTGCATAACTGTGATGTGCAATTTTGTTCTTTCTCATTATTTGACTAAGTGGGAGCATATACAGGCTAAACAAGAGCGGTGCAAGAATTGAGCTTTGTGGGACTTCACACGTCATGGACGTCCACTTATACTTATCTCCTATAATCACATAATAACTTCTCCCTTCTAAGTATGACCTGAACCATTTAAGTGCCATCCCAGAAAGCCCGACCCAGTTTTCTAGAAGTATGTTATGATCGACAGTATCAAACGCAGCACTAAGTTCTAGTAATACCAGCACTGATATTTTGCCAGAATCAGAATTAAAGCGAATATCATTTATTATCTTAATTGGCGCTGTCTCTGTGCTGTGATGCGGTCGGAAACCAGATTGAAAATTGTCCAGATATCCATTTAAATAATGAGTAGTAGTTCAGCTGATTTAAAACTACCTTTTAAATAATCTTGCCTGTAAAAGGATTTGATATTGATCTATAGTATAGTATACTCAATATGGTGTTATCAAGATAGAAGGTCTTTTCAGAGGGGGTTTAACACAACGCAGTTTTCAGGGAGTTTTGGAAAAGTCACAGAAAGAAGTGAGGCATTTCACCACTTCTAAGAGATTTGCTTCTAAACAGTTAACCACACTTTTGAAAAAAGACGTGGGAAGTTTGTCAAGATAGCAGGTTGACAATTTAAGGTGCTATAATATTTCTTCCAAGATAGTACTATCACAATTGCTTCAAAAACAGACATAGTAACTTCTTTTTGAGAGATGACGGTCGAATCTGTCTAGCCTCTGCATAACTTGAGGATGTGCCAATCGCCTTTCTGATATTATTGATCTTCTCAGAAAAGAAGGAAGCAAACTCATTGCATTTGCTGTCAGAGAGCATTTCACTGGGAATCTGACTTGAGGGGTCTGCTAGTCTCTCAACAGTAACAAAAAGAGTGCGGGTGTTTTAGGGCTGGATGATTTTCCTGATTTTATCGATTAATTAGAATTTATTGTCTTGCCATGATTTTATTTTTTTAGAAATCGAGGAATTGCGATTTTGAATAGAAATATTACCAAATGTTAGAATTAGACACTTTGACAGTATGCCGGTGATAACAGTAAAGAGAAAAGAAAGATCCAACCGCATGTTGTTGCACGTTATTAACCGATCATGTGTGGCATGCTCTGTGGAGGACCATAAATTTAGTGCTAGGCATCATTCACACAGCGCTTTTGTTTTGACAAAGATGAGGCCAGTGGAATAGTTTAAAACATGCAAGAAGATGGGAGTGAACTTTCTTTAACTTGAGTGCAGTGTTTTTAGTATGGCGTTTTCATGCAGGAGACACTGCAAGAGACGCGAGCGCAACAGTCAAACACATCCATGTTTACACAGAGAAAAAAAACAATGGAAAAGCAGTGCAATCGAATAAAAAACCTGTAAAGAACAATATTATAGAATATTAAGTTTTTTATTTACAATCTCCTCATCACAGGCAGAATTTCCAATTAATTCCCAAAATTTCCCATAAATTCCTGGTAAGTTTCAAATGTAGAATATTTCCAAAATTCTCCAGATGAAGTTCCCATGGAAACCTTTCGGAAAAATTCCGGAAATTTACCAGAAATTTTCCACACATTTGCAAACCTTACAAGGGCACCTCAAAATAAAGTGTTACTGTATTTTTCTTTGCTAGTTCATGTTTAACTAATATAATTAGTTAATGTTAAAAACCAGGACCTTATTGTAAAGTGTTACCAACATCTTATTTACTTGTATATAGAGAAAATTTGAAATGCATGAAAAGTGAAAAATTTCTGTGTACATCTTTCAGTGATTATTCAAGTACAAACTTATGAATACTGTTTGTGCTGCAGAAATTTAGACAGCATAACCTTGTAATGAAGCATTATATTTGGGAAACACAATGGTCAAAATCCTGTGCAGTTTTCACAAAGGTAATTTTAATCTAAATCCTGATCATGATTATTCAGTGTTTCGCCCAGCCCTAATCTGCTTATCTAAAAATAGCAGACTGACATAGACAGCAAGAGTGTGAAGATTGTTTTAGATGACGTGTAGGCTTGTATTTGATCCCTGAGGTATGTGGGATGGATTGTATTGCATTGTGGCGAAGCCAAGTGCTTTTCTCTCCTGTCCTGCAGGAGATGATTGCCGTCACCTGTAAGTACACGCTCTTCATCTGTAGCCCTGCAGACGTGACTCATCTGAATAAACACACTTCACTGAAACCCATTTTCTCTGTAGCCACTGCAGTCTGTGTCTGTGGTTAGAGGGGAAAGAAGAAGTGAATGCAGTTTTATTGCCTAAGTAACTTTGACGTTTTTGACTCTTCTTTCTTTTATGTTTTTCTATGATGCAACCATGCGGGGCCAGGTCATATTCACATATTGAACACGCTCTGAGTTGATTCATTATGCAAGAAAGTGCAAGAGACTGTAACTCTGCTTTTGTACTTTTAATGAATGAACATGCAGCACCATCTAGCAGTAGGAGACAAAATTTCTCAAACAGGAGCCCTAGAAGGCTGTGGTGGAATAACACTGACATCCTGTGGTTAATTTTGAAATAGTCAACAAAAAAGTCAACATTTGCTCACCCCCATGCTATTCCAATTCAGTATATGGCTTTCTTTCATTACTACATGTTTTTAGGTTTACCTATGTGTCCCGAGCTGACCAGAGATCACATTCCTAAAGCTAGAGACGTGGGTCACTTCCTGTCCGTCACGGGCACGGTCATCCGCACCAGTGTGACTAAAGTGCTGGAGTATGAGAGAGATTACATGTGCAATAAATGCAGGCACGTGTTCTCCGTGCAAGCCTCTTTTGAGCAGTTTTACACCTTCACTCCACCCACCAGCTGCCCCAATGAGGAAGGATGTAATTCTTTCAAATTCACCTGCCTGTCAGGAAGTGACGACCCCTCCGGCCCGCCTGCAAGGACCACTACCAGGAGATCAAAATCCAAGAGCAGGTGAGATGTTGTTTATTCATGTACAGTCACCCTGGAGCAATCTGGTGCTAAAGAAATAGTTCAGTTCGGCTTTCTTCTTCCAAGATGGGGTATGGCAGATGACGACTCTGAAACTTCCATAGTGTTTTTGTGTGTTTTGTGCATCAGACATTCAACCAACGTTCTGTGGGCGTGATGTCCATGGCTGAGACTTTATGGCATGGGTTTCAAACAAAATAAAAAAAGAACATAATAATAAAAATTATATTAAATAAAAAAAGTATATAAATTTAAATTATTTAAAGAGGTCATCCGATGCAACGTGCACATTTACAAGTTGTTTGAACTGAAATGTGTGTTGGTAGTGTGTGTACACAACCCCACCTATAATGAAAAAGATCCACTCTGGGTTTTTTTTTTTTTTTTTGATCTCGTTAAATAATTTCCCCTTTCTCAAATCGAGCCAATCTCAGATGCCTCGTCTGACATCACACAGACACAGGCCCTCCCCACGATAGTTGATTGACAGGCCCGTCTTACCTTAGTCCCCCCCTGAGTGAGCTGTGAGCTGTCCTCCATTGTGTCGACTTCGGTGCAGGGGAAGACAAGAATGTCTCTGATTAAGCAATTGAGGTGTTTTGTCGTTGGATGTAAAAATGAACATAGCAGTCGTCATTTACTCCCGACATCTGAGCCGCTGAAGACGGAGAGGATTAACGTTACTTTCGTTTTTGAATGGAATGCACCGATCACCGATCTGCCTAAATGCGTTTATGTTCGCACAAATCATTCGTGATCCAGCTTCGTCTACAGAAGAAGTATTTAAAGGTTTTTTTATGAATCTTTGCAAATTGCCTTTCCTAATATGTGCAAGTTAGCAAGTCTCATGGCTGAAGTTTACAGTCTACTCTCACCCCACGGCAAGCACGGAAGAGAGGGGCGGGGTCAGCAGAGCTCATTAGCATTTAAAGCAACATGGACTAAAGCAGCTTGCTGTAAACAGCTGATTTTGACAGAGTAAAAAGGGTGTTTTTTACACTACCATTGAGAAATTTTAACCAAAGTATTTTATAGACCTTTCATTAAGACCCTAAAGAATCATATCAACTTGTGGAAAATGGGCATCTGATGACCCTTTTAAAATAAAATATTATTATAATTATTAGTTATATAATCATATAATTTAATAATATTTTATAAAATATAATTAAAATAAAACTAAGCAAATTTTAAGTAAAATAATATGTAAATGTAATGTAAAAGCATCTACAAAAATAATAAGAAAAAAGATGTATGTAATGTATGTCGAAGTATGTAAACCAGTGCACCTTCACCAACAGGTACAGAAACTGTCAGTGGGCAGTATTCCTCGATCTATGCTCATCATCTTGGAGGACGATCTTGTGGACAGCTGCAAATCAGGTAAATGCTGTCCAGTCTGTATTTTATACATAATTTACTGGCTTAAATAATTTGACAGTGCAGGACTGATTATCTGTATGACTCAATAAACTCTGGCCAGTCCTTCTCACTGTTAAAGTCTGTGTGAACGGAAGTTGCTGCTGACTTTATTACAGTGTAGTGATGTATTTCCAGCTGAAACTGAAATAGAGGGGGCGGTGGTTTTATTTTTGCAACTCCTCCTCTCTGTCTCTCATTCATAGCAAACTAAGAACTGTTTTTAGGGGTGTGATTTTAAGGATATTCTGCCAAACTGACGTCATCAGTGAAGGAATACCATTCCAGAGCGGAAGCAAATGTTCAGATTTTAATTTAAGATTACCAAGACAAAAAAAATGTCTTGGGGACTTTAATACTGTGTTGTACAAGACTGGCTTTATTAAGATTTTCTCGTGAATGAATTCCAACATAAACTTTCTTTTCAGTCATGTGCTTCAGTGCAATAACAATAACATTGTAAATAATCAGATTTGTTGTAGAATTTATTTATTTTTATATATGTATTATATAAAATTATGTATATTTACAGTATGTAATATAAGCAGTTTTTGCATTGTATAATGTGTTACTTCTATAATAATAAAAACATTCCTTAGGGAAAAATCATGTGTCTTTTTCCCCTCATACCTTTCTCACAGGCGATGACATCACAGTGTATGGAGTTGTGTGTCAGCGCTGGAAGCCGATGTTTCTGGATTGCCGCTGTGATGTAGAGATTGTGCTGAAAGCAAACTACATCGAGGTCAACAATGAGCAGTCCACCACAGCACTGGTGCTGGAAGACATCCAGAAGAGTTTGAAGATTTTCTGGGACAGTCACAAACATGACCCCATTTGCTGGTTGGGGTCTTTTTTTAAATATTGAATCTGGAGTACCAGTCTAGTAGTACAAATTGACATTATGGCATTTTTAATACCATGGTCTTCTCAGCATTTAAAAGATTTTTCTCTTTCTTATTGCTATAACAAACTCAATTAGAATCCCTTAGAGGAAGTTCAGTTGATTAGGTGCATGAAACAGTGTTGTAATCTGTTCCCAGGGGGTTTTTCTGAGACACACTGTCACTGGTTAGGCTACTATATGCTCATAGGGTTACTGGGTTAGGGATTTGAACAAATCCCTAACTGCAAGTATTAAACTTTGGCATGTAACTCATCCTGTATCGTTTGGGCTGTGAACATGAATAATACCTCAGTCATGTGGCTTTTTGAGCAAAGGTGTTTTCTGAACAGTCAAATGCATGATTTTCTCATTGATGTTAGAAAAAGTGGTGGAAAAAATAGAGAACCACCTAGTATGGCCTAGAACACCCTAGCAGCCAATCATAAAGTAAAACAGCTCATGGGATTTAGTGTGGGTTTATGAATCATAAAATCTGTCTTTCTTATTCTTTCTTTTCGGTCTCTCTTTCTCTTGACATTCTAAAGGCAGGAATGAGATCTTGATGAGTCTCTGCCCTCAGGTGTTCGGCATGTATGTTGTCAAGCTGGCTGTTGCTATGGTTTTGGCAGGTGGGGTACAGAGAATAGATGCATCTGGAACCAAGGTGAGAGGTATGTGTTCACATTGCACATAATGGGCAGTCTGACATTTAGACTTATCGTGAAACAAAGTTTCAGAGGTGTGCTTGAAAAAGTGTACTGCTCTTGTAAATAGCTCTGACTCAAAGCATGCTCTCGGTTTAGGAGAGTCTCATCTGTTGCTTGTGGGCGATCCAGGCACTGGGAAGTCACAGTTTCTGAAGTATGCGGCTAAGATTACACCACACTCTGTGCTCACTGCAGGAATCGGATCTACTAATGCAGGTTCCACATATTGAAGATTGCTGCTATACACATACTATTTCTGGCACATACTAAGCACTATTCACTTCTGCTGTGCAATGAGCATTTAGTGCTGTTGCATCATTGTTTGTATCATTGTGAAATACTGGTCAGGTCTGACAGTGGCGGCTGTTAAGGACTCTGGAGAGTGGCATCTGGAGGCAGGAGCCCTTGTTCTCTCTGATGGAGGTCTGTGCTGCATCGATGAATTCAACAGCATCAAAGAACATGACCGCACCAGCATCCACGAGGCCATGGAGCAACAAACCATCAGCGTGGCCAAAGCCGGGTGAGTGCAGGGAGAAATAATGTCTTCTTGCATTTTTTTAATTTACCAAAGTTTTTGAGCATCACATTAAATGTCCCATGTTCCTCTTTTGTAGAATGGTGTGTAAACTGGACACAAGGACCACCATCCTGGCAGCTACAAACCCAAAGGGGCAGTATGACCCTAATGTGTCAGTTTCTGTGAATGTGGCCCTCGCCAGCCCCCTCGCCGAGCCGCTTTGATCTCGTACTGGTTCGCTAGATACTAAAAACCCAGAATGGGACAAAATATTTTCCTCATTTATCCTGCAGAACAAAGGTTTGTCCCAGAGAAAAATCTTTTATTTTGTAATATCAGGGGTTTTCAAAGTAGCATATTATGTGAAATCTGAATACATTTAGTCGTTTAGCAGACGCTTTTATCCAAAGCCACTTACAAATGAGGACATTGGATAGATATTTATATCTAGCCATTGAAGTATGAAGTTGTCCTAAGACAAGAATGCATTTTGGTTTTAGGACAACTTTGATAATAGGTTTTGATCCACTTCAAATGTTGACTATTTGTATACATATATTTGTACATTTATATAAAGGTTTGTCCCAGAGAGGATTCTTTTGTTTTGTAATACCAGAGGTTTTCAAAGTAGGTTTATATTATATTATATTATATTTTGAAGGTTGAAAGAAGAAACAAATGTATGAAAATTTGAATATATTTTGGAAATCCTGAATATAAAAGTTATAATGCTAAACATAAAAAATATTTCCAAAGATTTAGTTAGAACTATATTTGGATGCACATTTGACATTTTAGGCTTATAACCATATATATTTGGATTTACATAGCATTTTATATACTTATTTATGTAATTAGATAAAATATTTTGAAATTATTTTATTTATTAAAAAGTAATAAATGTATATAATATTTATATACTATTTTACATAATATTCTTTGTAGAAAATTCAAACAGTTTTTTTTTTCATATAATACGTTACCATTGACTCACATATCTATGATAATCATTCTTAATTAATTTCTTTGCTCTAGAAGTGGGCCTTATTTCCTTTTTCCCCCCTTCCTTTGAATCATGTCCTGGTTCCATGAATATATTTTACACATTTTTAACTCGATACCTAGCTCATAGTGCATGTTTTTGTTGTACATGACATACAAAAAAAGTAGTTTGTGAGGTGTCATCTGATGTATTATTGGATCAGAATCCCCCCGCCCCATCCAGCCTGACTGCTGGTTCCTGCTTACCTCATGGGATTTGTTGCTTGTTCAGTCTTCGTTATTTTCCCAAGTGATGCCACTTTGAAAGAAACTCTTTGATACTGACTAGAAGTTAATGGTGAAGCCTTGACATTTGTTGAATATTTATAAAATATTCATCTTAACATCTCTCCCTTTCTCTGAACTCTCTTCCGTCGTGTTTTTTTCCCCCACGGAGCGCCGAGTGAGTCTTCATGTTTATGGAGTATGGAGAAGATGAGGGCCTATTTCTGTCTGATCAAAACGCTTAAGCCTTGTATAACACAGGAAGCAAATACCATCCTGAGCCGCTACTATCAGCTGCAGAGACAGAGCGACAGCCGTAACGCCGCCCGGACGACCATCCGCATGCTGGAGAGTCTCAGCCGCGCCTCGCTGAGGGTCAGATGCTCACATGCAGTATAATATCTGACACTCATCTCATAAGAACTGATGCTCATCTCTCTGTGTGTTTCAGCTCATGCCAGGCTGATGTTCAGAGAGACAGTGACAGTAGAGGACGCTGTTGTTGTGGTATCTGTTATGGAGTGCTCCATGCAGGTTTGTTAATTACTACTTCATCATCCAGAAGCTATATTAAAATTGTTGAGGACTGGATTAGCATATTTTTATTGTTTGCCTCAGGGAGGCGCTCTACTTGGAAATGTGAATGCTCTACACACCTCTTTTCCTGACGACCCCTGTGAACAGTATAAAACACAGTGTGAGATTGTGCTTGAGAGGCTGGGTACTGATACCCTACAGAAAGAACTCCAAAGACTTTCAAGGTAAAACTGGAATGATAAATTTAAAATACAATTTTTTATTAGATTTGTACTATAAATAAAAAGTATTATCAAATACAAAGAGAATTGTTTAAATATGTAATATTCATGATAAATATGTATGTTTAAATACAAAATATTATTTAATATAGTAATATAAATTATACTTATTTAGATTGATATGTAGTAAATATAAATACGTTATAAAAGTCAAATTAAGTTAATTTAATTTGTATTCATTTTGAAATATAATAATAAAAATAATAACAAAATATTTGATAGTAATAATACTATATAATATATATATATATATATATATATATATATATATATATATATATTTTACCAGTTAGTATTATTAGTTTTTGTTTTAAAATACAGTTTTATACAATTGTATTTAATTAGTAATATGAATCAAACATTATCAAAATAAAATGTATATAATATGTAATTTTGTAACATGATTTTAATAGATTCAATTCTGTTAATAGTAAAATATAAAATGTCATTATTAAAAATTTGTATATACGTTTTAATATGGAAATCATTACCGCGGACTGAATGAATAAAAAAAAGGTGTTAGTGAATTTTTTTTTTTTTTCAGAACTGCGAGTTAATATTTTGAAATTCTGACTTTATAACTTGCTATTTCAAGTTTTTATCTCACAATTCTGAGAAAAAAGCCAGAATTGCGAGTTTGTATCATGCAATTGTAAAAAAAAAAAAAAAGTCAGAATTGTAAGATAAAAAGCAATTACCTTTTTTTTTTTTTTATTCATTGGCGGAAACAAGGCTTCCGTATTTTACAGCACATAGAAAACTTGCCTAAAATTCACCTGAGCCCTGCAAAAATCTGAGATTCCTCCTAAGAACATCTTTTGTGCTCCTCTTTAGGCTAAATAGCAGAAGACCGGACTCCCCTAAAGGGACCGGACCATGTAGTGACCACACCAGCGAGCGTCCAACTGGTCAGAATCACAGTAATGGTGAGGTGACCACTGATTCAGACCCCAGCTTGGACTGGTTCCACTCCTTATCCAGCCCGACTGGAGCCGGCTCCGTCGTTCACACCTCCCCCGTCATTACCTCCACACAGAACGCCACCACCACACTGGGCGGCACGGCGGTGTTGCCTAGCAACAGCCATTCCATACGCCGCAAGGGTTCTGTGTGGGAGAAGGATGAGGATCCATCCGTGGTTGAGGCTGTTGTGGAAAAGGGCTCCAAAAAGCTCAGAGCAAAACGGTTGAAAGAGATGAAAGCATCCCTCCCGCTGAGCAAGGAACGAGTTTTAGGAGAGACAGGTGACGATTTAGAGGAGATATTCTCCCACAGTACACCCAAAACGGGGAAGAAACCCTCAAAAAGAAAAAACACAACCATTAGTCCTCCTGACATCAGAGCCGAGAGCGGAGAGGATTTACGCAGCAAACTCACAAACTTCACATTCAAGCCCAGAGAGAGAATAACTCATGCCGATCAGTCGGTTGCGAAAGAGAGTGCCAAAGTGGCAGTGCATGAGGGGGCGAAACCTACCACGTCTCAGATGCCAGAAACACGGGCCGAAAGTGGGAATCGGTCAAGCTCACATCATCCAGCAGAGGGCAGCAGAGCTAATGAGAAACCCTGGCTAGGAACTTACAATAAAACCAAAGACATTTCCTCTAAGGTCTTGAATGATGTGAGCACAGCTCAGGAAGAAACATCTGAGGACATTGAACCTCAACAACAGCTGCTGTCCAGACTCAACAGCCTCACTCCAGGTGAGAATAATGGCAACACTAATAAACACCCACAATCCCCACCAAGGACAGACCACCCAAAGGTGAAGGTGGCCAGTTCAACTCTGGCCACACTCTCTAGATTCTCTTTTACGGGCTCATCTGAAGAAAACACTGGTGATAAAACAGTCCCAGCTACAAACAGCAGCACAAACAAAGTGCCAGCAAACCCACTTTCTGAAGACCAGGAGAACACAAGCACACAGACGAGGAAAAATATAACCATAGATGCGAAGGTCACCACAATGCAGACAGGCAACATGAGGACAGAGCCCTCCGACAGACAGGAAGAAGCCGGAGAGAACGCTACAAAGAAGAGGAGATGTTTTGAGTTGGGCTCAGGAGGCCCTGCAGGACTCCTCAAAGGTTTTTCACTGTTCAGCTCGTCTGTCATAGACGATGAAGATCTAGATGCTGACTGGATCTGATGCAGCAGGAGACGTTTGTCATGTGTATTAGCAGTATATGTATTTTTTGTTTATTTGTCCATTTAAATGCAGTGTGATGTGTTTTAATGGCTGAAAAGATTCTGATGTCACTCTAAAAAGAGTCTCTATTTGCCCTTTTGTTTTCGTTAAGTAAATATCAGTTACATTTTTATGTCTGGTTTTGTTTTCTCAGTAACTCAAATTATATAGTTACATTCATTTTTATAAACCCCTTGCAGTTTTTTACATGCAAGGTTACATACCTGTGTTATTTTTTTTTTTTTTTTAAGTTATTTTTGTTTTTAAATGTTTTTATGGAAGCCCGTTTCTGCCCCTGAATAAAAAAATAAAGGTAGTTGTGACTTTATATCTCTTAATTTTGACACATTTTTTTTTTACTCATAATTTTTTCATCACGAAATTCTGACTTTTTTTCTCAGAATTGTGGGTTTGTTTGTTTTTCCTCAGAATTTTCGCGATATAAACTTGCAATCGCTAGTTATAAAGTCAAAGTTGCGAGATATAAAGTTGCGGCATATAAACTCACAATTCTGACCTTTTTCTCAGAATTGTGGGAAATAAACTTTAAAGTTGTTATAAGTCCAATTCTAAGGGGGTAAAAGACTGATATTTTCTCAGAATTACAAGTTTTTACATTTGCATGTTAAGTCAAAATTGTGAGATATAAAGTCAAAATTGTGTAAAATCGCAATTGCAAGGAAAAAAACTCAGAATTGCATGTTTATATCACGCAATTTAGACTTGATAACAATTCTGACTTTTTTTGCAATTGAAAAAACTCAGAATTACATGTTTATATCTTACAATTCTGACTTTATAACTACTAATTGCAAGTTTGTCACACAATTCTGAGATACAAAAAAGTCAGAATTTGGAGATTTTTCACTAATTTATCTTTATTTAGTGGCGGAAATGGGCTTTCACTAAAAAAAAAAAAAAACACTAAATAGAATGCTATTTTCAGCATTGCTCTTGTTTTAAAATGATAAACATCTCACTTGTTTTGCAAGAGACTCTTAAACATTTGAGCAGAACAGTACATTAAAAAGCACCATTCTACACTAGCATTTTCCCCCTAAAGTCCACTTACTGTACACTTTATGTACCAAAACCTTAAGTTTAATTTTACAAGACAATTTTTCATTCTTCCTCTTAGAATCAAATATACAGTTTTTGCTACTTTACCTTTAAGATTTCTATAGTTAAATCATGTTATGATTGCTGAATACCGAATAGGTTGTAAACAACTGGGCGGTCATTTTCATTTCCACATGGTTCTGACCTCATAACCATGATGATTTATGAATGGCCCCTTTTTGCATCTTATTTTTTGAAAATGGTATGTGTGTGTGCAAGGGAGCTCTAAATTAGTCTTGTTTAGTTAAAAAAATAATAATAAAAAAAAACACAATCCCTTTCTCGCTTTAAGTAAACAGCCAATTCTAAACATATAGTAAAACAGTGCAAGATAATGGGGTCATTTACATTTAACAACCTAATAGTGCATGTTTAATTGCTGCGCAGTGATTTGTTGTTCAGCGATAGTGTATTCGCCCAGCAAAAATAACTAAAGGTGCCTTCAGCCCATGCGTTTTAATGCTTAGTGGATGCTGTAAGAGATGTTTTCAGGCTTGAACAATTTACCCCTTGGGAGCAATAAATAACACCATGGTGAAGAGATGTTGTCTATTGTCATGGTGACAAATTGCATTCCATTGGGAGTTTAGGGATGAATGTACTGCATTCGGTGATAATAGGATCATACAGGACAGGATCTGCTGCAGTCCCCAAAGTCAAAATCATGGATTAAGATGGTTAAGTCAAGCACATTTTACTTGTTTGTCATT
Organism: Cyprinus carpio; assembly: GCF_018340385.1. NCBI lineage: Eukaryota > Metazoa > Chordata > Actinopteri > Cypriniformes > Cyprinidae > Cyprinus > Cyprinus carpio. The sequence continues at coordinate 27,714,066 of NC_056616.1, read as the reverse complement.
CAAACCTCTTTAACACAAAAAACAATTCCACCTAGTTTGTTTATTGCTGTTTTAAATGGAAATTAATCTTCTTTTTAGGCTCTTTTCTAAGGTTATTGGTGTGTGTGAGTGTATGATATGTATTTTTAGACACCTTGTAATGCAGTATTTGTTCTTGAAATAAGGACATGCATGTGTTAATATCCGACTATAATAAGCTTCTGTTTTGTCTTGAAGCAGTTATGAGATCATTTCCATTGACTGACTGAGTTACTAGTGAAGTCTAACCTTCTATTGGAGAGGGTCAAGGTCTGTACAGCTTCAGTATTTGTCTCAGAGGAGAACTGCGGTAAAGGGAGGCTGAAGGTAAGATGAGACGTTAATGGACCCTAAACTTCCTGCAGATGGATCACTGGCCTTATCAATAATGAAGCATTATTGATTTAATGTCTCTGAATGTGGCACCAAGGATACCCAAACTCACCATTACATCATTCATTTGGCATCGTACAGCGTTTTAGAGGATTGAATTTGGGACTTTGCCATTTTAAAGCTTTTTTGCAGCAAATATGAAACATTTTAGTCTGGACTCTATGGTGAGGTCTAATAAATAGATATCTACAGTTTGTTTAATTACAAGTTTCCGTATTCCTTAACAATTTTTACTTTATTTATTTTTTAATTCTAGTCACAAGCCTTTTGGTCTTTAGGTCAGAAGGCGTGAAACTTTCAGTTTCCCCATCAGGTTGTTTTGACATTTTTGAAAACCTTGCGTGTGTGTAATGTCAGAACCATATGTCTGAGTGATTTTGGTGTCTTTGGTGAACATTTGAGCCACTGCACATCTAAAGGAGCACCTTTCTTTAAACTCTATTCTGTTCTATTCAGCAGAGTTGGAGTTTTGTTTGGCAGGACCTGGGATTTTCCTTTTAGGCGTGAGTTAGAACACTCTTTTTTAGGCTAAGCATGGAAATCTTTGAGAAACAGTCATTTGATAAAGAAGAAAGTGAGTTGTTTGGTTCAGGTAATACAGGCATCATGATCTTCTTCTGTTGCACATGATCATATGAACTGGACAGAACAGAATGTGTTGCTCTGACAGTTGGGGTGTAGCTCGATTACATAAACCCAGAGGTGTAATATGAATGTTGTTATTGCAACTCTTCACCTGGATCGCTTCAGGGGAAAATACATCAAATCACTGCGAATAGCAGGTGAATGGGAGTTGTCATGGAGCAAACTCTATCTGCTTTGGCAAAAGCTAGCTTTTCTCTATTTCTGTGATAAATATAAGTATGTGTTTTATATATGACAGGCATGCATTTGACACATTTAATGTGTGTAAAGTTGGGCAACACATCCTCTTTTGCATGGTCAGCCATCGCCTGCTAACTAGAAAGAAAATTGCTGATCAAGAAACACTAACTCGCACGTTAGCAAGTTTGTGAAATTTGCAACATCCTTCACAGTGTCAGGAAAAATGAACTCATAAGTGAAAGTTCTGTTATTAGTTACTAACAGCGTAAACCTGTGTTTTTTTTTTTTTTTTTGTTTTTTTTTTTTCTTCAAACGTTTTGAAGAATCTTTGTAAAGTTAAAAGCTGCAAAAATAGCAAATTTGTCCATTTCTGGTTTTATTTATTTATTTATTTATTTTTATAGTTTGTCAGTCTTGGTTACCATGAACTGTAAAGCAATTCTTGATAAAGGTATTCCTTTGAGCTCCAGTGAAAAAAAAAATCTGGGGCCCTATGAATTCAGTGATGTGGAAACCCGGATGGAATCACGGAATCCAGTCATAAAAAAACGGAAATTACTGTTTAGGGTGGAATTTGGCAAATTTTGGATGAATAAATTAAAAGGTCAGTACACTTAAATCAAAACACGATATGGACTTCTCTCTGTGAATATTAAGCCACAAAAAGATTATTTAAATATGAATCCTGCATGTTCTGCGTGTCTCTGTGTGAATGAATGGCACAGACACACGGTTTTGTTTACTACACACATGCTCTTGGAGTTTTTAGCTGCCTCTATATATGAGTACATGAATACATGAACCTGATCTCCAGAACTGCTCTGAGAGTCACTTCATGAGCATTTTACCATGTTTTGTGAGAAAAACTATAGTCATATCATATACAAACTAAGGCTGTCAGTCAATTTAATTTTTTATCTAATTAATTACATGTTTTGATTAATTAATCTCAATTAATAGCAAAATTAATTTGACTGTGAAAATAGCCACAAAAGATTATTTAAAGCTATTTTTGTGTGAAATGAGAAAGTATCAAGTAGACATTATAAATTGTAGCTTTAGAAATATTTTATTTGATTCAGCATAAAATGTATTACACATAAACATTTAGGCTACAACGGCCTAACATAAACTATGGAACATAAAAGATGTTTTGAGAAACATCTAAGTATTTTTTGTTCATACATTGAAAGTCATTGGTAACCAAAACAGCTTTGTTACCAAAAACCTTCAAAATACCTTCTTTTTATGTTACACCAAAAGAAAGTAAGCCATTCAGGTTTGAGTAAATGTAAGAGTGAGTAGCTAAATAATGAAGTAAGAAATGTTTTTTATTATTATCATTATATATATATATATATATATATATATATATATATATATATATATATATATATATATATATATATTTATATATATATATATATATATATATATTTTTATATATATATATATATATATAGATATATATAGATATATATATATAGATATAATTTTAATTTTTATTATTATTATTAAATGAAACTCTAAATAAGGAACTAAATCTGCCAGCAGGTGGCGGTAAATGTCTTTATGGTCATTCATTCAAACGGCTGATTCATTCAGCAATGAAGTAAACAGTTCTCTTTATGGATAGGTCTTTGAATCATTGATTCACATGATTCGTTCAAAAACGCGGATTCATTCAGAACTAAACAACACTGTGCTGCTCGGAGATGCAAAACAATTTTGCTATGGCTTTAAAGGTAATTCTCTGCAAAATTAAGGTTTCTCTGGAAAACTGAGCAAAAACATAATATTGTATTTAAAATATAACAATATTAACTTCTTATTTACTGAGCTGTTGTATAAAATCACATTTAAACTCATGATATTCAGGACAGAAACAGCACTCGTCTTATATTGCTCTCGCTGCTGGTGTGATATAGCTTATCACATAATATAAATATGAGAAACTCATGCGGGGCATTTTTGCCCCCAATATCTTGCGTTTTAGGGCATTACTGAATTTATGGAGTTGTTGCCCTGCATTATATTTGTCAACAGTAAACTGTATGAAATGTAAGATTGGGGGCTGACAGCTGACAGCCCTAATACAAACAGAAACCTAAAGGTCTTGAGGTCCTTCAAAATAAAAGTTTGGTTTAACATGAAGAAACTGTGACAGAAATATATTACTTAATGTAATTATTGTACTATTACTGACAATAAAATTATAATTAAAACATTACTTTTAAGTAAATATTACCAGAAAGAATTATTTACCAGAAAAAAATGTAAACAAGTCAATTATTTAAAGATGCTTTTGATTAAAATTGTATGGAAACATTAAAATGGAAACCAGAAAATTAATGCCAAACAGAATTTGATAAAAATAAAAGTAAATTAGAAAAAAAAAAAGGTGTTTCGCAGGGCCTTAAAATATGATTTTTGCTAAACTTTTCATAATTTTTGAAAAAAAAAAATAAAACAGAATTTGGGAAAAAATAATACTGATTTCAAAGGGGGCTAAAATAAATTGGGTTTTAAAAACCATAAGATGAGTAAATGATGTAGAATTGTGATTTTTGTGTGAACTATTCAAGGTATACATCCTTTCAAGCTTTCTTTTAGTGCAAGATAATTCACTTTTTGAGGCAAATGTTCTGTGAGAGAATCAAAGTCTGTTCTAGTTCCACAAACGCTTCATAAAGGTCCCTCTGACCTAGACTGGTGTTGATCTTTGACTATGGTTTCTAGCATGGCTGTTGAGACCGGATGCCTCCTGCTGTGATCAGTTTAACAAGAGTCCCACTGGAGTGCCTCTGAAAAACTACAAAGTCAGAAGTCCTGACCTTTGCAGTTCAAACAGAAACTAATGTGCATCAAACAAAGACCAACTGTTTTTATTTTTATTTTGTTTCCACCCAAGAACCAAATGATTGTGAGCTGATTGATTGTTTTAATGACACTTGAAAGCAAGACATTTTGCCACATCTATTCAAAAGTGTCTGTGACGTGTTTCATGTGATCTCATTGGCTGACAAAGTTCCCCACAAGGTAACATATGCTTAGCAAACACCACTTCCTCCCGCTACTTCTGCATAATGTGCATTTCCCATGTCGACCAACAACTGTAAGTTTTGCACTTGTACAACTATATTTTTTGTTTTAATTGAACCGTTTGTAAGTTTCTCCTTTCCAGGCCGAGGAATATGGGGCATTGCTATTTGTGTTGGCACTTGAACTGATTTAAATTTGAAAATAGGCTTTGAGACTCTTAGTAATGAATGTGGTTGACCTATCATGCTGTACATTTGAAGACAAAGATCATATTATAGGAATGAGAATTCAAGAATCATGTTAATCGTAATATGTGTTTGGTTGACACATTTTTTTTACTTGAATTCTGGTTAATATGTGTATTTTTAAGAAGCAAAGACCTTTGTTTAGAGCGTCAAGGTATTGTAAGCAGGAAGTCGAATATATGAAGCAAATATATTTTAAATTTGAAATGTATAGTACACCAAATACTGACCAGTCATACTTTGGCCTGGTACTGTTTTATTGACAGCATATGCATGTGCAGGTCCAATGTGTTTAAATGCAGCCGCTGGTTTCCTGGCAGAGAGACAGGAAGTGGGGGCTGGGTGCAGTTTGCACTAGTCTGATAACATGCACAAAAACACTGATTCTTGATGCCCTGGTTTGTGCGTCCCACTCGCTCCAAACCTCAGGGAATTATTCATGTGGTTCTCTCCCAAACCAGCCTCCGATCCGTGGCAAAATACAGGAGTTAAGTTGTCAATGTCAACACTGGTGGCGTGGAGCGCTCTCTCAGTCCTCTGAGAGGAAATCTGTTGTTTGGGTCGAGTAGCAACAGCCTTCATTCATCTCCAAGAGGGTCAAAGACCTTTGTTCTGTAAAAACACGACCGCTGGTTAGAAAAATGAGATTGCTGTTTATGGAAAATATTGTAGAAATGTTATCTCACTCTGCATCAGTGTTGATTTTAATTGGTGGCAATTGCTTCTGTAATATTGTATTGTTTTCAAGGACAACATATTTCCACAAATGCTGCTGGCATGGACCATTTATCTACAAAATGGAGATAAACGGAGATAAACTACCAAGCATTAAAAAAAGTATATATATATATATATATATATATATATATAAAAAAAATTAATGCTTGGTAGTTGTCAGAGCATTGTTCCTAAGGTGTTCTGGGCCAGGTTTGCCCGATAACGATTGATCTTAGCGCTTAAGAGCGTTTTCTACGAGTCATTTTACGATCCTTCGTTATTGTTTCACGTGCGTTTCCCAAAAATGCCCTTAACACAATCGCACATAGCTGTGCTTTAAGTACTACTCGGGAGTCGTTATCCATTTGTCAAGTGCTGAAATGTCAACTTATAGAATGGTTGTAATTGTAGTAGCCTACTACACGCTCGTTTATTGAAATGTTAACCTAATGCTGCATTCTAGACAACTCAGAAATAACTATAATACAAAATTATTATGATACAATGTTATAATATTATATTATAATTTACATAATAATATACTTTAAATATATACATTCAATTCAATTCAATACAAGTTTATTTGTATAGCGCTTTTTACGATACAAATCATTACAAAGCAACTTTACAGAAAATTAAGTTTCTACAATATTTAGTAGTTGCTTATCAGTGGTGACTTTCAGTTCATGTGCATATGGCAGAAATGTTCAGAAAAATCAATAAAAAGACGTAAACAAACAGACGATTAACACTATTAACAGCAATTATGCAATCAAACTTATAGCAAAATGTGGTAGTTCTGTATGTTGTCTCTGGGTTAGCATCATCTGATGTCCTCTGAGGGGTTGGCATCATCTCTTCTCAGGTGTTCTGGATCCAGACTGGAGCTTGTGTAAATCCTAGTTACCACGGGATGTAAATCCCGTGGCAAAGCAGAGAAACAAATAGAGACATAATTAGCGTAGCTGCTTTTCCAGCCAAGTAAAATTAATTAGTTTTAACCCAAGCTAAAGAATAATAATGCACATTTGATCAGATATAACTGCAGTCCAAAAATTTTGAGATGCATTATTTGAATGCTTGGCCAAAGCGGTGTGTTTTTAATCTAGATTTAAACAGAGGAAGTGTGTCTGAACCCCGAACATTATCAGGAAGGCTATTCCAGAGTTTGGGAGCCAAATGCGAAAAAGCTCTACCTCCTTTAGTGGACTTTGCTATCCTAGGTACTATCAAAAGTCCAGCGTTTTGTGACCTTAGGGAGCGTGATGGGTTGTAGCGTGGTAGAAGACTAGTTAGGTACGCAGGAGCTAAGCCATTAAGGGCCTTATAAGTAAGTAATAATATTTTGTAACTGATACGGAACTTAATAGGTAGCCAGTGCAGAGACTGTAGTATTGGGGTAATATGATCATATTTTCTTGACCTGGTAAGGATTCTAGCTGCTGCATTTTGGACTACTTGTAGCTTGTTTATTGAAGATGCAGGACAACCACCTAGCATTGCATTACAATAGTACAGTCTAGAGGTCATGAATGCATGAACTAGCTTTTCTGCATCAGGAACAGGTAACATGTTTCGTAGCTTGGCAATGTTTCTAAGATGGAAGAATGCTGTTTTTGTAACATGGGAAATATGATTTTCAAAAGACAAGTTACTATCTAATATAACACCCGGATTTTTGACAGTAGAGGAAGTAACAGTACATCCGTCTAATTGCAAATTGTAATCTACGAGATTCTGTGTACTGTTTTTTTGGTCCAGTAAGTAATATCTCTGTCTTATTTGAATTTAACAGGAGAAAATTATTGGTCATCCAATCTTTCACATTTTTAACACACTCTGTTAGCTTAGATAATTTAGAAGTTTCATCTGGTCTTGTTGAAATATATAGTTGAGGATCATCTGCATAACAATGGGAAACTAATCCCGTATTTTCTAATGATATTACCAAGGGGCAACATGGTATATTGAAAATAGCAGAGGACCTAGGACAGATCCTTGTGGCACTCCACATTTTACTGGGGATAAATGAGATGACTCCCCATTTAGATAAACAAAGTGGTAGCGATCGGACAGGTAGGATCTAAACCATCTTAAAGCCTGCCCTTGGATACCTGTATAGGTTTGTAATCTATCTATGAGTATGTCGTGATCTATGGTGTCGAACGCAGCACTAAGATCAAGTAAAACTAGCAATGAGATGTAGACTTGATCTGAAGCAAGAAGCAAGTCATTTGTCATTTTAACAAGTGCAGTTTCTGTGCTATGATGGGGCCTGAAACCCGACTGAAATTCTTCATAGAGATCTTTTTTTTTTTGCAGGTAGGAGCACAATTGAGCAGACACAACTTTTTCTAAAATTTTAGACATAAATGGAAGATTTGAAAAATGGGTCTGTAATTTGCCAGTTCACTAGGATCTAGTTGTGGTTTCTTAATAAGAGGCTTAATAACCGCCAGCTTGAATGGTTTTGGGACGTGACCTAAAGATAACGACGAGTTAATAATATTGAGAAGCGGTTTTTCTGCTACAGGTAACAACTCTTTCAGTAATTTAGTGGGTACAGGATCTAATAAACATGTTGGTTTAGATGCAGTGATAAGTTTATTTAGCTCTTCCTGTCCTATAGTTGTAAAAGCACTGCAGTTTATCTTTGGGTGCGATAGATAAAACTAAGAGTATTAGACGCTGTAGAATCTACATTTGTTATTGTATTTCTGATGTTATCTATTTTATCAGTGAAGAGAAATTCATAAAGTCATTACTATTTAACTTTGAGGGAATATTTAGATCGGGTGGCGTCTGGTTATTTGTTAATCTAGCCCACTGTGCTAAATAAAAACCTTGGATTGTTTTGGTTGTTTTCTATGAGTTTGTGGATATGCTCGGCCCTGGCAGTTTTTTAGAGCCTGTCTATAGCTGGACATACTGTTTTTCCACGCAATTCTAAAAACTTCCAAGTTCGTTTTTCTCCATTTGCGCTCAAGACTGCGAGTTTCTTTCTTGAGAGCGTGGGTATTACTGTTGTACCATGGCACAGTGCGTTTTTCTCTAACCTTTTTCAATTTGATGGGGGCAAACAGCTTCTAATGTATTAGAGAAGATAGTGCCCATGTTGCCAGTCATTTTTGTCTAGTTCATGTGTATTTATGGGTACACAGAGCAGTTGAGATAAATCAGGCAGGTTATTTGCGAATCTGTCTTTGGTGGCTGGAACAATAGTTCTGCCCGGACGATAACGCGAAGCTATATAGTTATTATCATCAATACGCAAAATGCACGATACAAGGAAATGGTCAGTAACATCATCACTTTGAGGTACGATATCTATGTCAGTAAGATCGATTCCATGCGATATAATTAAGTCTAGCGTATGATTAAAACGTTGAGTGGGCCCGGTGACATTTTGCTTTACTCCAAAACAGTTTAATAAAGTTAGTAAACGCAAGTCCTAATGCATCATTTGTATTATCAATATGAATGTTAAAATCTCCCGAAAATAGCGCTTTATCAGCGGTAACCAACAGGTCTGAGAGGAAATCTCCAAATTCTTTTAGGAATTCTGTATATGGCCCTGGTGGTCTATACACAGTAGCCAGATAAAGAGATACAATAGATTTCTTTTGCATATCTGACAGTGTAACATTAAGCATAAGTATTTCAAATGATTTAAACCTGTATCCTGTTTTCGGGGTAACACTAAGAATATCACTATATATTGTTGCAACACCTCCCCCACGACCAGGTCTGACGGGGCTCATGTTTATAACAGTAGTTTGATGGAGTAGACTAATTTAGACCAATATAATCATTTGGTATTGGCCAGGTTTCAGTCAAGCAGAGAACATCAAAACTATTATCTGTGATCATTTCATTTACAATAACTGCTTTGGGTGTGAGTGATCTAATGTTTATGAGCCCAAACTTTAAAAATTGTTTTTGTTCATTTATTTTAGGTTTTTCCTGGTTTAATCACGATAAGATTTTTTCTAGATCCTACATTAAATTTATATTTTGACCTCACTATTCGGGGAACAGACACAGTCTTTAAAGGGATAGTTCACCCCAAAAATCAAAATTATGTCATTAATGACTCACCCTCATGTCGTTCCAAACCCGTGAGACCTCCGTTCATCTTCGGAACACAGTATAAGATATTTTAGATTTAGTCCGAGAGCTTTCTGTCCCTCCATTGAGAATGTATGTACGGTTATACTGTCCACGTCCAGAAAGGTAATAAAAACATCTTCAAAGTAGTCCATGTGACATCAGAGGGTCCCGTTAGAATTTTTTGAAGCATCCAAATACATTTTGGTCCAAAAATATCAAAAACTACGACTTTATTCAGCATTGACTTCTCTCCCGAGTCTGTTATGAGCGCGTTCACAGCACATCCGTTTTATTCAGCATTCACTCGATGTAACCGGATCTTCTTGAACCAGTTTCACCAAATCGAACTGAATCGTTTGAAACGGTTCGCGTCAAAAATAAGCATTAATCCACAAATGACTTAAGCTGTTAACTTTTTTAACATGGCTGACACTCCCTCTGAGTTCAAATAAACCAATATCGCGGAGTAATTAATTTACTCAAACAGTACACTGACTGAACCGAGCCAGATAACGAACGAAACATTGACTCGTTCTCGAGTCAAGAACCGTTTCTGTCGTACGCGTCCGATTCGAGAACCGAGGAGCTGATGATACTGCGCATGCGTGATTCAGCGTGAAGCAGACTGACACACAGCGCGTCTGAACTGAACTGGTTCTTTTGGTGATTGATTCTGAACTGATTCTGTGCTAATGTTATGAGCTCGGGTAAAACCGAAGGCTTGAATCAAGGGCAATCATCGCCAATGAAGTCATTACGTTGAGCGCAAAAGAACTGGTGAACCGCTTTTCGGCAACCGGTTTATTGAATCAAACTGTCCGAAAGAACCGGTTCGCGGAGAAGAAACAGAACTTCCCATCACTACGGGTGATCCGAAAACCGATGCAACCGGTTCTTGACTCGAGAACGAGTCAATTTTTCGTTCGTTATCTGGCTCTGTTCAGTCAGTGTACTGTTTGAGTAAATGAATTACTCCGGGATATTGGTTTATTTGAACTCAGAGGGAGTGTCAGCCATGTTAAAAAAGTTAACAGCTTAAGTCATTTGTGAATTAATGCTTATTGTTGACGCGAACCGTTTCAAACGATTGAGTTCGATTTGGTGAACTGGTTCAAGAAGATCCGGTTACATCGAGATTGAATTCGTTCGCGAACCGGATGTGCTGTGAACGCGCTCATAACAGACCCGGGAGAGAAGTCAATGCTGATAAAGTCGTTGAGTGAGTTTTTGATATTTTTGGACCAAAATGTATTTTCGATGCTTCAAAAAATTCTAACGGACCCTCTGATGTCACATGGACTACTTTGAAGATGTTTTTTATTACCTTTCTGGACGTGGACAGTATACCGTACAAACATTCTCAGTGGAGGGACAGAAAGCTCTCGGACTAAATCTAAAATATCTTATACTGTGTTCCGAAGATGAACGGAGGTCTCACGGGTTTGGAACGACATGAGGGGAGTCATTAATGACATAATTTGATTTTTTTTTGGGTGAACTAACCCTTTAATAGATTGGACAGCGCAAGTACTTCTAACATTTAAGCGGGTAGAACAAAAGCCATCATAGCAGTTATTTGAGAATGGCTTACTAGTCAAATGGAGCGTAGCGTCCTGGAGATGTTGTCCGAGAGCAGCTCCGCTCCGACTCTGCTGGGGTGCAGGCCATCAGCGCGAAAAAAGCCTAGGTCGCTCCAAGAAAAGATTCCAATTATTAACAAAGAGCAGTTTCTGTTCTTTACACCATGACAATAACCATTCATTTAGAGCAAAAAGTCTACTGAACCTTCGTGTCCTCGTCGATACGTGGGCAGCGGTCCTGACTCGATGATCGTCGCCGCGGCGTCCGTGCTGCGAACCGTCTCGATCAGGCTCCTGAAGTCCCTCTTCAGCATCTAATATATATACATATATTATAGTACTACAGTATATAAACTATAGAGACGTTATTTCCGGGTCCAAAACATTGCTTGGTTTTCGTGCACATCAGCAAGTCATTGACAAGACCCCAACCCTCCTTTTTCCTACATTATTTTATATTTGTTTTATTTTTTATTTTTTCAGTCAATTTAATTTTAGATGTGTAATTTCTATTTTTCCTTCTGCCCTTTTTAATTAGTTAATTTTATATTCATTTTACAAAAAAGAAAAGATATAAAGTGGTGCATAAAGTACCATCAAATCCTTATATTATAATCACATTGCACTTGAATAAACTTAATGTGCAATCTGCAGATTGTCATGCAGGTGACCGCATAAATCTGTCTTCTTACGATGCACTTAGGGCTTTACGATTGCTCCAAGCCACTCGTAGATCTACGATATTTTCAAGTACTACTTAAGTTCACAATGCTTTTGGGAAACAGACCGTATATTAAGATCAGGTCGTTACGATCGTTTTTTTACGAACTTCTTAGGCTTAGGAAGCTTTTGGGAAACTCAGCCCTGGGTGGTTGGTAGGGTCTTTCCTTACCAACGCAAGTCAAAAGGGTCCCCCTTCAAATCTTCAAAAGGGTCCACCTTCAAAGCTTTCTAGAATATTCAGGTCCCACTTTCAGTGGTTTTTTTTTTTTGAAAATCATAAGTCAGGTCACTCATGTCCAATTGACACTGCAAAAGTGACAGAGGCACTTCTGAAATGGCATTTAGGTGTCTTTACACATACTGATTAATACTGGCTCAGAGGTGGCATGAATGCTTTTACACAGGCAATACGTAACGTATGAGAAGCAGGCATAACTTTAGTCTTACTTTTATGTGATATTATGTCCTTTACAACAGAATTTTCAAGCATGGCACACCGAATCAGCCTTAACTCTGTGAAAAAATATTTAGGAAAATAATAAGCACACCTCTCCTCAATAAGCTGCATTGAGCTAAGTTAATCATTTATATCTGTACAAAACATCCTGGGACAGAAGTTGGTGCTGAGTTTGATTGAGCATAGTAAATTGATGCTTTCCTTGCAGAGATTTGTTCATTGCATTTTTGGCAACTATCACACCCATGGCTGTAACAGTGGAGTTGTGAGCGCTGTTTTGTGTTATGAAGTGTAGCTGCTCTGTGCGTGAGTGAGTGGGCCCATAACTGTAGCTCAGAGCTTTCTGTTGTTTATTGAGACATGCCTCAGTGTCGTCCAGTACCAGGGGACCCGTTTAGTCTGCAGGAACATCTGCTAGGTTTCTTTGTTCACTTCCTCAATATGGTTTCCATATACACAGGTGTCCGTTTAGCAAGACCCAGCATGTAGCAGAAGCCTTTTTCAAAGTGCAGTCTTAGCCTCAATGAACACTGTCATTATTTACTCACTCCTTTGTCGTTCCGAACTTGTATGACTTTCTCTCATCCATAGAGAAAAAAAAAGAAGGATTTTGGCAGAATAGTACTGGTTGCTGTTTTCTACAGTGGCCCATTACATTTATTTAGTCATTTAGCAGACGCTTTAATCCAAAGCGTCTGCTAAATGAGGACAATGGAAGCAATCAAAATCAACAAAAAAAGCAATGATATGCAAGTGCTATAACAAGTCTCAGTTAGCTTAATGCAGTACACATAGCAAGGTTTTTTTTTTAAATAATATAATAAACAAAAGAAAACAGATAGAATAGAAAAAAGAATAGAGTGTGCGAGTGTTAGAAGTCTTTTCTGCTTTTGTTACTTGTATAATAAAATGAAAAGAAAACAGACAGAATACAAAAGATTAGAAAGCTAGTGTTATTTTTTTTTCAAGCCACAAAAAGAAGAATAGAGTGCAAGTCCAAAAGGTGCAAGTTTTTTTTTTTTTTTTTTTTTTAAGAATAAAATTAGAATAGAGTGCTAGAGTTAGAGGGTCAAATAAAGATGGAAGAGATGTGTTTTTAAAAGGGACAAGATGGTTTGAAGATGAGTTGGGCAGGTCATTCCCACCAGGAGGAACATTTAATTTAAAAATAGTCTGTAAAAGTGATTTTGTGCTTCTTTGGGATGGTACATAAGCTTCTAGAGGGCACATGAGTCTGAAGTAATGAATTTAGGTAAAGGGGTGCAGAGCCAGTGGTGGTTTTGTAGGCAAACATCAATGCCTTGAATTTTATGCGAGCAGCTATTGGTAGCCAGTGCAAATTGATAAACAGATGCGTGACGGCATTCTTTTTGGCTCATTAAAATTAATCTTGCTGCCGCTGTTCTGGTTTTAATTGTAATGGTTTGATAGAACTGGTTGGAAGTCCTGCCAAGAGAGCGCTTACAATAGTCTAGCCTGGACAGAACAAGAGCTTGAACACAGAGTTGTGAAGCATGTTCAAAGAAAGGGCCTGATCTTCTTGATGTTGAGTAAAGCAGATCTGCAGGACTGGACAGTATTAGCAATGTGGTCTGATCATCAATCATTACTCCAAGGTTTCTGGCTGTTTTTGAAGGAGTTATGGTTGATGCCTAATTGGATGGTGAAATTGTGATGAAACGATGGGTTTGCTGGAACCACAAGGAGTTCTGTCTTGGCAAGGTTTTGTTGTTGGTGATTGTTTTTATTGTGGTATTGTGTTTATGCGATGGGTGTTGAGATGCAAGCAGCTATCAGTCGGATCATTTGGATGGAATGATAGGTAGAGTTGAGGTGTCATCAGCATAGCAGTGGTATGAAAAGCCATGCTTCTGAATGACAGGAACCTAATGATGCCATGAGAAGAGAAGTGGTCCAAGAACTGAGCCCTGAGGCACCCCAGTAGTTAGATGTTGCGACTTGGACACCTCACCTCTCCAAGATACTTTGAAGGACCTGTCTGATAGGTAAGACTCAAACCATTGGAGTGCGGTTCCTGAGATGCCCTTTGCCAATAGGGGGGTTGACAGGAGGATCTGGTGGTTAACTGTGTCAAAAGCAGTGGACAGATCCAGCAAGATAAGTATTGAAGATTTGGAATCCACTCTTACCACTCTTAGGGCTTCAACAACTGAGAGCAAGGCATTCTCGGTTGAATGTCCACTTCTGAAACCAGAAAAAAAAACAGAAACTTACTGAAAACCAGTAGTGCATTAACACAGCTTAAATTGCTACAACATATAGGACTAATTCCATTGTGTTGAGCTAATTTCTTGTTTTGTGGTTTGTTTTTGTTGTGTTGTGACTTGTTTCCATTGTGTTATGCATGCTTCCATTGTGTTGTGCTAATTTGCGCTGTGTTGCCACTTTTTTCCGCTGTGTTGTGGCTTGTTTCCATTGTGTTGTGCTAATTTTGTTGTGTTGTGGCTTTTTTCCGTTGTGTTGCGGCGATTTCGTTGGGTTCTGCACTATTGGGAGAACATAGTTTTCCACACAAGTGCAGTTTATTTGGGTTGAAGCTTCAAGCTTCAAAAGATGTGTTGCAGAACTTTTGAATTGATCTTTCCAATGAATCGGTTGATCCAGTTTCTAAAGATATAAATCCAAAGAATTGTCCATAAATTTGACTTATTTTTTATTAGATTTTTTAAATATTGCAAAAAAGTCAAAATGAACTACATTCATAATATTTTTGTATATGAAAGCTTTAATTAATGCTTTTATGTGCTTTTTGAAGCTCCAGTTCCCAATTAATGTAATTGTGTGGAAATAAGTGAACCGTACAAGTCAGAATTTTGTCTTCCACATTCATAAAGGTTTAGAACATCATGAGGGTGAGTATATAATACATTATTTTTAAGGTGAACTATTCCTTTAAGAAACATTACATTTTAAATGAAGTGCTGGTCAGGTGCAGTCCTTTCCTGTGCTGACAGAACTGATTTGTCAAATTGGCGACATGAAACTGTATGCATAATAAATCTGATGAATAGGCCTTGAGGACAGGAGCTTATGCAACTTGTGGTGGTATGCTTTGGGTAAAGCTTTTGAAATGCATTTGAGCCTGGTCCTTGTATCCTTTTATATAATATTGATCTAGTTATCAAAGGCTTATCATAATGGCTCATCACAATGGTTTGCACCTTGAAAAACATTGTTTTTATTGAATGTATCTTGCTTTTTGTATTTGTTTCCTATCATTAAATAACTAGAACAAAGTATAAAGAATAGTAAAACATTTAAAAGCACTACTTGCATTTTTTTTCATCAGAGAACCTGTTGGATTTGAAATGGTCAGTCTTTGTCAGAATGGGGTAATTGCAGTTGAGATTATGCGCGAATTGAACCAGGATAATACAGTTATTATGCAGTCCTGTTTTTTCTCACCTGCCTGAGACTGAATTTTTTTCACGCTGATATAGACCCACTAAGCAGACAACTGACCGTTGTTAGTCTTCCTTTACTGTTGTGTGCAGTTTGACATGCTTTGATTTAAACTTTGTGTACAAAACACATCTCAAATTTTAGTTATTGCATGTGTTGATGTAAATACACATTGCAATTGTTTCCGCAGCAGTCGATAATTGTGAGTGTTATGCCATGTGTTATGCAATGCGGATATTGTGAAAAATCAGAGCAATGATCCTTATGTTTTGTACATTCGTATGTTGCACAAGAGACAAAATCAGGGTTTCCTGCAGTCTTAAACAGCACATGAAAAACTCTCAATTAGTTCTCCAATGAGACTCTTGTAGACTGAAGGTCTCAGTGTAATGAGACAGCAGGGTAAATAGATGCAAACGCTACAAAGGAATGTTAAGAAAGGAATGGCCCATTTGGGCAGCTTGGACAATCACCCTAGTCTGTCCCAACAGGTGTGGAGTGGAAACAGTCTCAAACCACCTTAAATATAAATAGTTCTGCTGTGTTTCCCAGTGAAAGAATGTGCCCTCTGTATAGGGGGAGTGTGTTTTGTTGATTTGAACCGTGAGCACATTTAATTTTATCCCCTCAAGACCTTGGCAACAAATACCAATCTATATTAGTGTATAGCATTTTATAGTAACTTTAAATCATTAAAAACATTACATAATATTTAAAAGAAAAAAATAAGAGTATTAATATTTTAAAATAAACTTTACATCATATTAATACCAATTGTATTTGCTTATATACGTATATATACATAATTAGTTGCTTATATTTATGTACTGGATATCACCTCCATTTCCTACTGGGAGATCAGGGCTAGTTTATTGTCTCACTTTTTAGTCCCAGTAACTTTACATTTTCATGTTCATAAGTCAGTTTAAAATATACATGCATATACATTTAAGTCCCTAAAAAGAAAGAAAGAAAGAAAGAAAGAAAGAAATGTGCAAAAAGTGATGCAGAGGCATCTAACCATTATTTTGGCCAACAAATAATAATAAATAATATACAAAAGTTTAGAACTACTTGCTCTGGGAGAGGTATATAGATTGTTGTATCATAAAAGGTCATAAGTTATAAAAATAAGTAATTTCAGATAACATTTTCCATTTACAGAGTTTGTTATTTTTCCTGGCAATTAAGGGTTTAAAAAAAAAAATCTATTTTATGTTCAAATGTACAAACTGTACAATTAACAACAATTGTTTGAATATTTTCAGAATTAACATTTTAGAGGAATTCCTGGCCACTAAAGGGTTAAGACACTTTTCACCCGTGTGACAACTAGCCCCCCGGTCTTTCCTTCATATACTTACAGGTAGAGAGTGTGGTTTGAGTGGGAGGAGCCAGTGTCGTCGCGCTCTCGGACTGTGATTGCGTGCGCTTCTCCGCGGATCTCCTGGAGGGAGCCCTACTTGAGGCAGTTAGATCACATCCTCGCGATGCAGCTGCCAGCGAGTCATACAGCGAATACGAGTTCATAAACCCGGCTCAAATCTGCGACATACGCGCCAGGCCTTGCAGGACTACCGCGTGGAGGACATATAAACGCGTTGAATTCAGATTGTATTCGCAGGTTTCTTCCAGTCATTGCTGGCTATGGAATGCGGGTTTTCACTTAAATCCCTCCCCTCCTCTTCTTCTTAGTGGGGTCGCGCATTTTGTCTCGGCTAGTTGTGTCGGATCTATCGGTTCATTGTGTGAAACCGAGCGCCATGTGGGCCAGGAACGATTTTGAGGACGGTTTCTACGCTTATCACAGATAGGTAAGAGCCTAGCGCTTTTGTAAATGACACACTGTAACGCCAGATATGCTCATAGGAACAGCCATATTTGATCGCGTGTATTGTTGTTTCGCGCTCTTATACTGTGATATATCCGATACGTGATGTTTCCGTTATGAGCGTGCTGATGTTATTGAATTGTGATTGGTTTGCCAGCATCACTCGTGTCACCCTTCAGCTTTGTCTTTGGGTCAGGTATGGACACAAGGGTCTCTAACGTTTCTGTCTCTTTAATAAGGGGTCTTTTTAATATATGCATTGCTGTGGCACACAGATGGCATATACAGAGAGAGAAAGAGAGAGTGGTGGTATAATGTTTTCCCCTAAAATAAACAAACATTATTGTCGTTTTTCTAAAGCAAAGTATTAACTTACTTATCTAGAATATTTATTTTGTTTATGGTTTTGTCGCTACTATTAATGTTGGCTGTATGATAAATAAGAAACAACTTGAATTTTAGTTTTTAAATATTATTTAATTATTTTATAAAATGTGTTATATTGCTTTAAAATGTTATTTGCATAATTGTATTTTTTTTCTCTCAAATATTGAATTATAAATTGCTTACACGTGTCTTTTAGTCCAATCTTTCTTTCTTATTCTTTCCTTTTTAAACTAATAGGGTACAGTGGTGACTGTAAAATCCAAACAAACACGTGCTCAGTATTTAGTTGCTTTGTGTTTTTACACTTTGTGTTTTGAAAGTTGTTTTTAATATTGAACAGTGATGCAACAGATTCCGACTAGACTGTCCTGCCAGTGTTTTTAATAATTCATATCACGTTGCATAACTGTTGGTGGTCTAGAAGTTGCTGGAGCCTCATCAACAACAAGCCCTGTGTTTACCCGGGATATTTACAGATCTGCTACTCTGTCACGATGGCTAATTTGGATCACTTTCATACGAACTGTTACGGACTTGAGGTTTTCCACCCAGGCATTATGGAGAGCTAATTTGGTTCGACTTTTAGTGATTTCAGCTGGAGCTTGGCTTCTGAACTCTTGAAGGTTTGAGATTCATATAAAGCATCTGAAGTATTTTTTGGTTTTCTGTTTACTGCTGTTTCAGGGAAAAATGCTTCAAACTCAGTTTAGACTGAGTATAGAATTTGCGACTGTACCTGAAAGGAAAAGGATGATGTTTATACTTTCCACAGTTTTAATAACGAGTTAATGATCAACTCAAAAATGTATCTGTTGTAGTTTTTCATCACGAATCAGCATTAAGGTTTTTTTTTTTTTTTTCTCCACTATTTGGAAGCAAATCAAAATGTTCAGAGATGTTGGCAAGAGAGATTATATATTCCACTTTTTTCCTGCCAGGCATTACGGGGGACAGCCTAAATGGTGGTGTCTAAACGGATTACACCTCAGAATAGATTAGGCCAGCAGATATTGGGGACGAGCCCTCTAGGGCAAATCTGACCATTTGGTTCACTGAACTTCACCTTGTTTTAGTGGTTTGGTAGTTTTTGGCCCAAAAAATGTTAGAGGTGATATTTGTATAATTCTATTTTTTTTTCTAAACTACATTAAACGTTTTGTTTAGTTTGTGTTTACCGTTTAAAAGTTTGATGTCAGTAAGATTTTTAAATGTTTTTAAAAGAAGTTCGTTTTTGTTTTACAGTAAAACACTAATGTTTGTAATATTGTTACAATTTGAAATAAACAATTAATATTTTTAATAATCTACAATGTAATTCATTCCTGTGATGTTAAAGCTGTATTTTCAGCAGCCATTGCTTTCGGTAAAAATAACATTCTAATATGATAAATTTATTGTTTAAGAACCATCTCTTATTTTTATTATTAATGTTGAAAACGTATTCTTCTAATGAATATACGTTCAAAAGAACGGCATGCATTTGAAATAGAAATCTTTGTGTCACATAGACAAATGTCCCTTTACTGCCACTTTAGAATCAATTTAACGTCTTCCGTGAAATTAATTTAATATTTAATTTATTTTTAAAAGGTCATATAAATAATAAAATTGTACTTATACTCCCAGGCAGCTTAATGTAAGGTGAGATATATGTTATAAATTTGTTATAAGATACTAAAACAAAACTATAAATTTTAAAAAACGATTAATAATCGAACAAATACTGTTAATATTAAAATAGAATATTAATATCACTCATATTGAGTCCAATTCTCAAAACCTTCAAGTCCGTACTTTTACCTTTTTTCAGATGTCCCTCGACCAACGTTGGTTTTATTTGGCAGTTCGTAAATTCTATTATGTTATTGTGTTAGTAATGATTGCTGAAAGAAGACCCCCCACACTCACTCGTGAATGCTCAACCCTCTGTTGGGTTTCACATTCAATCTATTTCATCGACATTGTGTTTGTAGTGTCGATCTGAGATTTGCGGTCCCTCAGAGTTGCTTTTGTAGTGTCCGGGTGCACGTTCTGTGTCGTTTTTTTTGAGAATGCCTCACTTCTAAAACTAAACGCCTTGCAAAAAAAGTTGTGAATCACACAAAGTAATTTAAATGCGGATACCAGTTTTTGAAATCAATGTGTTTTGTTGGATATGACATCCCCCTTTTTGTTCGTCTCTTCTTCAGGGGTAACCCTGTTCTGTTTGGCGCCTATGTTCATAGCACGCTCTGCGATCCTGGATGTTCCCTGGCTGCGACTCGGCATGGCAAGCTTCTCCGCTCCCGCCGGCTGGCATTAGTCAGCCCGCAGGGCGACGTCACAGTGCGGCTTCTGGGAGCATTGGCTATACCGGCATCGGAAACCTCGGTTCTGACAGTGTAGAAGGTTACGAGACCGTTTATGACAACCACATGTGGCTCGCTGACGCAGCTGTTAATCTTTTTGTGAGGTGTGAAACGTTGTTATTGATCGGCTGTTTGTTAATTCGAGGCCTGTTTTTTCGCAGTCAGGACGTTTGTCTAGGCAACGCTCATTACAAACAAATCAGCCCGCATTCATGACCCTCTCCTCATTGCTTCGCTGTTAGTCAGACAAAACCGCAAGATAGGATCGGCTTTAGTTTCGCCGGGACCAACAAATAGAGATTTTAATTGCGTTAGCGAGGTCAAACCAGGGCATTCTTCCTGTTATTTGTTCAAACCGCTTGGATTTTTTAGATGTTTTTTTATGATTTAACATGTTAGAACTGTATAGGTATTATAAGGCCAACCATATGCATAATTTTTACCTCCTAAATTAATCTAAACCAAGAGTTTAGTGGACTGATATGGATGCTGCAGTTGAAACCGAAAGAAGAGTTGAGCGCAGTATCTACTATAATTAAAATGTACGCTTTATGTTATTTTATTATATTTTTCGACTGTAGTTTATTATTTTGATGGGGAAAGCTGGATATGTTTAGTGCACGAGAAAAAAGAATGAGGGGACAGTCTTTGTTTTTCTGTCCAGGCATTTTTTATTTTGTCTTGACTGCAATGAGAACATGATAGTAAACAATAAAGATGACTAAATTTCTTGGGTTGGATTTTTTACTGACATTTAGGATAAATGTTAGTATGGCTCTTAGTATAATGGCGAAGCCACTGTAAGGTTTTCATCGAAGATTACCAATTTTAGTAGACTATTTAGTTGTAAAAATTCGGCATTCTTTGATTTGGGTATTCTAATGTCTCACCATTTGTGTGTGTTTTATCATCTTGAGCTAGGAGTTTTGCAGTAAAACACCTAAATTGGATTGTACCTTTGATTGGTTACTGTAATGACTTTCAGGGTTGGGGAGATGAACATTATGGACTAAAGCTATTAGTGGTTTTAGTTGTAATTGTGATGGCTGATGAGTGTCAAAACAAGCACACCAGTGTTGTAGCTGCCTCATATTTCTGGCATAGGAACTCTGATAGGGTCGCAGACGTATGTGCATGTATAGTAAAACTACGCAACAAGCCTAGCAGCTATTAGCAGCCAAGGGCAGCGCGGGTCAGCTGACATTTGCTTTAGAACCTTGCGATGACATTCTGCAGGAGGAATAATTCTGGCAGTTCCTTTACATTAACGTTCACAACAAACTCATGGAGATACATTTTCAAACCACGAAATTTGAATGTCACTTAAGTTTCGCAGCAATAATGAGCTTTAATTAAGTAGATGCTTGTGTGTCAGGCAACTTTTGGGTGTAACGCACTTACAATCAACGCAAGATATGTAATCAGATTTAGCTTTGTGAAGTAAATATTAAAGTAACGCATTACTTTTTAAATTTTAGATTGAAATGTGTTATTTAGGAGCGAGCCGTTTTCAAATGAGTCAGGCCACTTTGTTTCCAATGTATTTACTGAAAAGCTCTCGTGTTGCCATTTTGAGAGAAATCGGTAGTAAAGTGCCAGAGGCGGTTGTGTTGTTGCTGTGGTGAACATGTTACTAGTAGTTCTAGACTACAATATGAAACCTGCCTTTCTCTTATCTCCCTGTCACAAAAAACAGATTTCCAGTCTTCCACAAAACCAATAAAAACCTTTCAATGACAAAACTTATAAGATTACACACCAGTTGAATATGGTAAATTACACAAACGAATTATTTCTCGTAGTTAATCCCATTCCCAAATAACCATTGCATTTGCTCTCTGATCTTCGATAATCAATGCAACGATACGGAGCAAAAAATGACAACAATTTTTTTTGCTCATTTTTCTTGCTTTTATAGTGGGTTACCCTTTCATCTCATGCATAATATTATTCATGCAATTTATTTGAGCAGCGCCATCTACTGTACAGAGATGAACTTACATTTTTTTCTTCAGCCTGAGGCAGATGTATATCCACTTTGGTTGTGAAAGGGCTTTTTACATGGGTAAAAGAAGATTTTTTTTTTTGTTTTTATTAAAGAACAGACCAGCCCGCCCCAGATTAAAACAAAAAATGTTAAGCTCGCAAAAGCAAAGTACCGCTTTAACTAACATAATTAGTTATTTTTGTTTCGAGTGTAGAAACGCATTATTGTAACGACTATGTTCGCATCTGTGATAGTACACTGTGGGAATGTGCGGGAGTAGTAGGTATATCTAGATCGTGTATATGTAATACTTGGCACTGCTGGTTCAGGTGGAGCCGAGCATTTTGTACACAGCAGCCTTATTCACGGAAGTCTACACAAAATCGGCCGATTCTTTGCGGGGTCGATTTTGAAAGCGGATTTGTGTAGATTGTCGTTGTGACTACGGCTCTGTGTAGAAACTGCCGCTCAACATGGAACCAGTGGGTGCCATAGTCCATGCGGTTTGTTTTTCATGTCCGCGGGTTGAAGCGACCCCTACTACCAATATACGTGATCTTTAGCCGCCTAAAATGAGAAGTTTACCAAGGCAACCCGTCAAAAAAAAATTATGATTAAAACCCCTGTGATGCAATTGTTATCGGTGGGATACCTCCTGGAAACTACGCGATTAGGGGCTAGTTGTCGGACTAGTTTTGAGAAGCGATACTGCGTGAAGGATTGGTTTGTGAAAACCCTGGGCAACCCCGCCCTTGATCTGAACACGCACGTGCTGGATATATACTACTAATTACATCGGAGCGTCTTTTACTGATGAGAATGCGCATGAAAATCGTATTTCGAGTTGTTTGGCAGCAGCCATTCATTCTAGGTAGTTTTTAGGTTGTTTCCTAGCGGGTATTGCTAATGTGATTCAAAAATTTGTGGTCACTAAACCAATTTTGTCAGTCCCTCACTTTCAGAGAAATCTGTGCGTTTTGTTCGGCACCCTGTTCTGTACATCATAATTTGTATGCCTAGGGTTATGATGGATTTGTGCATGCGTATATCAGTCTTTTCCAGTGTGAGCTCCCAGATGGAGTCACACGCATTCTGCCCTACATTTCATCAGCCATTATACAACATCCCTTCTCTTCACCATCACTCCACCCTGCTTCCTGTCCCACTGATGTCTAAAGGTAAGTGATGTTTTGCCTGGCTCAGATGCCCTAGATAACGACAAAAGAAAGCCCGTCTTGCAGTCACCGCACTGTGGTCATGCTCGTATTATCACAGCTCAGCTGCTTTAAATTGATCTCTCTATCACTTGGCGCAACTCAAATACGCCGCTGACCTCAGGGCTCAAGTCAAGGTCACGGCCCACTCAGGTGCTTTTTCATGGCCAGTCTGTTGGCGAGTTCTGGCTTTTGTGAAAATGTAATGCTTTCATCAAACTGCATTCAAATGGTACACGAGTGAGTCCAAACCGGCTCAGTCAAGCATGAGCGCAAGACTGTCTCAGTGCCGATCTAGATTCAGGCAGCCAGCAGGAAGGTGGTCTCCATACGTAGGGCAGATCTTCGATGGAAACATCTGTACTCGCTGTGTAGGGATTAAGAGCCGTGATATGTCCTGCATGGGAGAGAAAACGAAATAGGACCATCCCTGGCACACTGCTAGACATCGAGGACAACTCTGCACAACTTTCATCTTCAAAAGATGAATTTTAATGACTCTCATTCATTAAGTTTCCATAGGCAATGTTTATTAAATAGTTTCCAGCTGATCTGATGATGCAATCAATACTAATGCCACAGCTTTTCCCCCTCAAAATAAGTAACTAAAAAAAAAAGTATGCGTTAGGCATGATAATCCCTTAAAAATAGAACCGAAGGTTTGCGCCTCATTGCGTAATTTTTGCACCACTTGTGTTAACAAATGGAATTGCAAAAAAATAATGATTGGTCTCATATAGGTTTCCTGAACCCTCCCCTTCATTTTTCATGTGGCTGGTCAAACAGACGAGTCCTAGTGTTTTTCGGTGTGTTAGTCTGGTCAGGATGCTCAAACAAACAGAACAATGATAATCAGGACAAGAACATGTCTAAGTAAGTAGTTGGATACATATTAAGTTGGATATTTTTAACATCCAAAAAAAAGTATCTTCAGCTGTTAATAATAGTATTAATTCAATTTTCATTAAAAACACCTAGTGCTGTTTGAGCCTGTAAACAGGGAAAGTTAGTTATTGTTTGTGGTTTAGTTTTGTTCTAATAAGTACTGATTTTCTCTTTTAGTAAAATAAATAGTTTAATACAAAGTATTACAGTTTCACTGGAGTGAGACAAATGTGGTTTTGCTGACAATGCACAGTCAAGCTTTGCAGAGCGGAGGAAATCTGATAAAAAGGCTTACGAATGATTCTCCAAAATAAGCCTCTTTGTTTTAATCTGGCCATGTTGTACTGTGCTCAAGGATGGTTTTATGCAGGTCTACCCTGAAGTCCTTCTCTCCTGAATCTTTCTTTCATGAAGAATTCTAATACAAGCTCACTGACTGTAAGCTACATGAAAAAGAATACTATTCTGGGAGACTCTGTAAAACCTCTATATCTAGTTTTCAGCTTACAATTGGCTTATTTCATTTTCATTCTATAAAACACTGAAACAGTCTGGTACATTTAGCCATAATGTGCAGACTGCAGCACCCTATAATTTAATAGGTACTGTTCCATTTCCTTTTTTCTGGGATGATTTAAGTGGTCTAGATAAGTTTTTCCTGACTTTTTCTGAAGTTTTAGAAATACAGAATTAATTTTATATACTGTATATATATAATATATGTTGAGTTTGATAAGTTTGAAACTCGCCTGTTATGTTTGGGAGTCACTGATCTAGTTTGTCTTTTTTGCATGTCTATAACAGTGCTATTGCAGACTGCTAGTCAAAGGCCTTAGCTTTTTCTGTGTGTTTTTATACTGAGGGTGTGCTCTTCTCATGTGGATTTCATAATTAGCCGACGGCCTCATTACGGTTCGTTAGAAAGTGCTGTATATCTGTGAGTCTGGGGACATGTCCTGCATCGAGGACATCCTGTCATATTGTACTCAGTCACTTTGAGTGCATGCGACCTCAGATGCAGAGTCACCAGGCCTCAAGCCAACTGGCATAAAAAAAGACTTATGAATTCAGTACAATTCGATTTAGATACACTTTAAATGGAGATTTGGTTTTCTGACTGGTGAAATAGCCTGTTTAATGTTGAATAAAATTAGGGATTTACAGCATAACAGTATAATATAAATTATTGTTGGACATTAGTGATCTTATTTATATATTTAGTTTTTATTCATCAGTTGATAAGAGACATATTGGTTTTGGTATTAGATTCTATATTTGTTGTCATCTATCTTCAAAAACTTTTATAATTTTATTCTGTTAATTGTAATCTATGAAATATTTAAACTTGTAACTGTTTATAATATTTTTAATTATAATGCTGTGAAGCCTGTGCATTTAAATCACATGATTTTATTTTACAAAGAAAAATCTAAGTTTTTTTTCTTCCTTTGATCTATGAGAAGTTGCATATGAAGTAATTTGATCAATCTAATGAAGTATTTGTAACCTGTCTGCAGGAAATTGCTAAATCTAAAGGTTGCTTGATGGTAATCAGTTGTCATCTTGTCCTTTGGCCCCTGATGGACTAGAGACAGAGCAACTTTTCCTTGTAAGACGTCTTCATTCTCAAAACCCTGTCCTGCCAAAGTGGCAGGCTTTCCTGTGACACCTGTTTAACTTTGAGAAATGTGCCAGAGACTTGTCCTCTTGCAGATTAATTGACCTACTTTCATCCACCTTGAGGATCAGAATTCCCTCTCTCCAAATGAGCAGCCAGTAGCTGACCTAGAAGAAGGCACAGGAAATTCCTTTCGTTTTGAACCAGGACGCCTCATGACCTGAGTCACTAATTATACCTTTCCATGAGCAGCAGTAGCAGTTTTGTAATTACCCCTGGGGGGTTCACAGCTCCTCTCGGGGACTTCGTTCAACTTTAGCATTGGATTGATGTTAAGAGAATGACATAGCTAATCTTAATTCATCAAGAATCATGTTCATTGCCCCACTTGCCATACTTCTGATCTGAGTGTTGTTTTTGCCAGCTACTCATGGTACATGCATTTCCATGGAGCACTTACGCAATGTAGTGCAGGACGGTAAAGGTGTCATCTTGCTGTGTGTGGATCAGCTGTGTCGAAAGGAAACCTGAGTCGCATGACTTATCAGCCGAGAATAAACACAGAGGTGCCCTAAGACTTGCTGGAAAAGATGCCTTGGATGCCACTGAAGCATCCATAAATACACAAGAAGCAAGTGACGTGCATGCCAGTGTATTTGTGCTGCTGTGCTTTTGCGTGGTTTTTTAACCTTTTTGACAGCACTATGTCACACGTCAGTGCTTATTTGTAGGAGAGAATCCATTGTCTGTGTATTTAATGACAAAATATGTATCTGTATTCAGATTACACCAGATGTAGGGTGGGTTTAGACTAAAATCCCATTTAAGATGTAGCTCTGTTCCATTTATAGTTTCCATGTAGCAAATATGCATTATTATTTGATAAAGATTGTAATAAAAACAGAATACACTATTTTATGTAAAATAAAGCTAAAAATATTTTTATTTTTGAATATAATTATTCCGTTATTTGTGCTTTAATTTTTAATTTTTTATTTTAAACCAAAAGTGTATGTTTTTTTATTTTTTTTTTTTATTTATAATTTTATTTTTTTTTTTTTTTATAATTATTCCGTTATTTTAATTAGTGCTTATAATTAAAATAATTAATTTTAATCGCATCCAAAATAAAAGGTTTATTTTTGCTTAATATGTGTGTTCTGTGTATATTTATTATGTATGTATAAAGACACACACAGTATATATTTTGAAAATATTTACCTGTATTAACATGTCTATATTTACATTCATATAATTTATATTATAAATATATTTAATATATAAAAATAACATTTTTCTGAAATATATACATGCATGTGTGTGTATTTATATATATATATATGTAATAAATATACACAGTGCACACACATATTATGTAAACAAAAACTTTTATTTAGGATTTTATTAATTGCGATTAATCATTTGACAGCACTAAAAATAATGTATTTTTTCATAACAATCGTTTTTATAAAAAGTTTTTAAAAAAATTATTATTATTATTGTTCAAGAATAGTTATTAGTTTTGAAGTGATTATTCAGTTATCCATGATTTGAATAGTGCTATTTTAAGCCAAATGTCTTTCAAAATTTTTTTTTATAAGTTTTTAAATTGCTACAGTTGAAAAAAACTAGTATCAATCCAGTGGTATCAACTAAATCTCTCTCTTCAAATCTTCACTGAACATCTCAGTCCCAAGAGAATTCTGGGTCAAAATGTTACCCTCTATTAGATTTGGGCTAGATTAGCTCCTGGCACTGTCTGATTAGCCAGTTGGGACTAGTGTATTAGCATTTGACTGAGAGTTGGGTAATGCAGTTAGCATGATTAAGGGGGGTATTGTTTGCTCATGGCCTTCTGTCTTGTACCCCATAACCCCACCCGAAAAACATATTTCATATGCCAGCTGCTCCCAAACCCATCGCGCTAATGATGGCTTAGACACTGAATGACGTGACATTCAGCCAGCCAAGTATGGTGACCCCATACTCAGAATTAGTGCTCTGCATTTAACCCATCTCAGTGCACCACACAGAGCATTGAACACACACAAATGTTACCCACCCGGATTAGATTTGGGCATTTTATGCTGCGGCGCCTGGGGAGCCAGTGGGGGTTCGTGCCTTGCTCATTTGACCTGAGTCGTGGGTATTGAAGTTGCATGAGAGGGGGGTACATGCACTCCTCCCCACCCCACAATTCCTGCGGGCCCAGACCCGAACCCGAAACCCTTCGATTGCCAGTCCGACTCCCAACCCATCGCGCTAATGATGGCTTAGACACTGAATGAGGAATGAGTTTGACACAACGCTGCATTAACATTCTCTTCTTAGTTTACATGAGAGCCAAAACTGTTTTCCTCAAGTAACTGCTAGATTTTTGGGTGTGTTTGCAAGTGTAATAAAGATATGAAGTATTTTGTCAATGAATATCTAATGAGGTATATGGTAGGCTTTATTAAATTTCCTAATTGCTCATATCACCTCATGCATATATGCAAGACGAATTTGTTAATTTGCCTTGCAGATGTGTCCTGTGCATTGCTTCATGGCGGTTAGCCTAATAGCATTTCCTCCCAAAGCCAAAAAACAATCACTTTTTTTATATCAGTAACCGTCCAGCTAAATGTACCGCTACCAAAAAAGCCTTACCCTAAGAGTCCTCAACCTCTTTAAGCATATCAGAAAGTATTCTACTTTTCAGTTTTGACTAGCCACACTTTGAGTAGCTTGGACTTCTTTGAGTGGTCTTGGTAAAACTGTTTGTTTATTTTCATTTATTTATTTATTTATTTATTTATAATATAATATAATATAAAACAAATGTTAAAGATTTTATTTAAATATATAAATATTTGCATTTATTTATTTATTTTATTGACAGACATATACAAATGTAAAAAAAAAAATATATATATATATATATATATATATATATATATATATATATATATATATATATATATATATATATATTTACACATTTTTATTTTTATAAGAAATACATAATGTACACATAAATTTAAAATAAATATTTTAAAATCTACAATTTAATTGTGTATATATATATATATATTTCATTTAAAAGAAATCATTACTCCATCATCTCATTTGAAAAAGATTTTTTTTTTCTAATTTAAATAAAAACATTATAATTGGAATAACTGACAATGACTGAATTATTGTTAATTAATGCACAACCTATTTGGAAATTTGCCACGATGTGAAATGTCTTTGCAAAAACTACAATTTCTTAATTAACACCTAACAATCTACATATTAAAGAAAGCTTGTAGACTGTATGACTTAAGTCATTTTGGGTCGTTTTTAATTGTATTGTGTGATGTATCTTGTGAAGCCCCCTGCCTGATTTCCAGAATGACTTTACTCTGGCATCAGCTTTGAGACATCTGGAATCTGCATTTACTCATCTGACATGTTGTGTTGAAATCTCTGTGGTGTCAACCAGTGTTAAAAATCCTGCCAGCCAGAACTAACGCACCGTTTCAGCTTTTGGCAGAGGCATCAGGATTTCTGTGCATGTGAACACCGGCTTAATCAATTCTGAATTAAGGGCCTAGCAGAGCGTTGATTAAATCACACCCAAATAGGATTTTCCATCACAACTCCATAACTTGCAGAACCAGTCTGTGTAGCAAGCGGATGGTTAATAAGACGCTGTGTTTTTATAGATGAGGGCAACGTGAAAGGATGGAAGTCTGTCTGTGTGAAGCTTTCTAATTACATTTGGAGTGCAGCCACACTTGCACTTGGAAGCTCTTGCCTTGACCTTTTTTAATTAATAATCTCTATGGCTTTTAACCGCACAACCAGGAGGGGCTAACTTGTGGTTTTTCTCCCTGTTGAAAGTCGACTGGTTTAGTACACAGCATATCTTGATCGTATTATGGAGGACAGGAGACGGTAAGGACTTCCTTATAAAAATATATAGTAGTCTATGTATAAGACTAGTTAAGGTCAGTATTAGAAATCACATGGAGGTGTTAACTGGCTGAAGGGCGAGTCAGCCAGACGAGAAACAGCATTCAGAGCCTTTTAGTCTTATTAATGTTGTATTTCCAAATGATTTGGGATATTCACTGAGGTTTTTTTTTTATGTCTGAAACTAAATCTTGCTATTTATGATATTTATGACAATAATGTTGTTTAGTCGAGAAATGACGCAGCTTTGAAGCCTCCAAGCTCCCCATGTTGGTGACCTACATTTTCTGTCATAGCTGTTTGCTAGTATTGGCTGTTCCATGGGTTTCAGTTCAGTAGTGAGTTATCTGGTAAACAGGAAGCTATGTCAGATCACTGAAATATCACGCGGACACTTCCTGTGGACTGATATCTGTAGGGGTGTTTATGGAAACCATGCTTTTATTGTTTTAGTATCATTTTGGGAGTGTTTCTTTCTCTACATCTGTTTTAATTGGTTCGTATCATGAAGACTCTGGACCTTGCGTCTCACATATTGGGCACGACAGTCTACAGTTACCGCAGGGCCCCCCTACGGTTGAAGTGTGGTTTGGTTGTTTCTTCCTTCATTATTAAAGCTTTACGGATGTTGCCCCAGACGGGTTTGCTAAGGACTGTGGCATCATCCACCGTGGGTTGAGTAGTAGCTTGATTATTGATGATTTTGCCCTCTCTTGTTTTTCTCGATTTCATCCCGTTTATAGCATCAGGAATCTAGTAGCCCTTGCTAACAAATTCTTCAGCGTAACTTATATGGCAAAAGGCATTGTTGTAGAGTCCAAATATTTTAAGCTTTGTGTTTTTTGTTGTTTTGTGCTATTTTCTTTTTTTTGCTGGAGCTATTTCCAAATTTTTAGGGACGCTTTAAATGTAAAAAACTGTTTGATTTCTTGTGGGGCTTCCGTTCTGACCTACTATTGACTATTGTTTAGGAAGGCAGCAGAGCTATTGATTTCAGCATCTCTAATCATAGATGTGGAAGCAAGACTTTTTGTTTACTTTTGCCGCA